>NC_092819.1:138707419-139021586 GCF_023375885.2 Dermacentor andersoni
TTGTTCCCCATAGTGCCCAGCCTAGGCGGAAAGTATTATGCCGATCCAATGTAATTGAAATCGACATTAGCTGAGTGTGACGCAATGGCCAATGAAACTCTAGAAAGCTAACTGCAATGTGTATCTTTTGTTAATCTTCACCCGATGAAGCACGGAATACTATGCAATGTTTGCTTATGAACCACACTGGCCACAACTTTAATGTCATGCTGTGTATACATAGCTCAGGAAATTCACTGAAATGTCATTTCAATACGACTTAGGACTGATCTATGTGGCTGAGTGCGTGTGTGCATGGCTAAGTAGAATATTGGTCAATTTGAATCCAATCAGGCTCGGCTGAGCAGACATTTAGTGGATATGTGTCAGCGCAAGCTCGGCCGACTATAATTTTCACTTAACGAGCTAGAGAAAGTTCGGATAAGTAGAATTTTGGTGAATATGTCCCGGAGGAAGCTTTCCTGAATATTGTTTTGGCTGAGTCTAAGTTTTCGGGAGCTGGGCTGAGTAGAACGTTTGGATAATTGCCACACACATCCCCTTAAATAACACTATGGAATAAAACGGTAAGCACCCGCGTCGAACAATCTATCAAAAAGAAGGTTAAGGTACACAAATGTCACATTGTCTTTGTATATTTTGGCAGTTGCATGACACTATATATTTTTAACGAGTGAGGACGAGATATCGGTATATCACTATGCAGTCAGGCCGCGTGTACAAGTTCATCTTCACCAAAGGCTTAAGACAAAGAACGGCAAAACATTGCCTATACATTCCACAACAAGGATAAGAATTTGTGTAACTACATCAATGGTCAATTTGCAAGCCAAATACGGTAACCGCTGCACCAGTGTCGTTTTAAACAATGTGGTTGCAAAATAGGGCAAGGGTGCCCACACCCAACAGAAAATGATAGATGTGGTCTATATGTAGTATATATTTAACATCGCTGGCAACTAGAATGAATATTCTAGTAGTGGAAGTTGACTTGATTTGGAAAACACACAGGTTATCTACACTGCGGAAGTCTGTAGCTCGGCACCATGAGTTTTCGCCATGCTTGTGATAACTACCTCGACCTGACAAAGTAAGTCCTTCGCGACCAGAATGACCCTCTAGGGAGGAACTTGCGAAAACAGATTGCACCACGAATAAGGCGGTTGGCAGAAATGAGTGTTTAAACTGTCTAAACTGTCTAAACTGCCCTTCTAAAGTGCGTGAAGTTCCCTAACAGGGCTAATAGCATAGGACTTTCAAATAAATATCCTGTATGATGTGAGCTTCTCCCACGTTCACCTGTTCTCTTTTTTTAATGTGTAAGAGAGCTCAGGGTACTTTCCACATTTTACAGAGTAAGCTAGCAATTCGTGTGGGTTGGTTTGCATCGCAAAGTATTATAGATGTTTCAAAGTTTCAAAGTTTCAAAGTTTATTTGTCAATACAGCATACAAGTACATAAATTCTGAAGTGCCTAAGCATGTTGTGCTTGTTGGCTGGTCAGGCAGCAGGTGGAGAATCTTCTAAAAGAATAACTTCATATGCATGCATTTTATGTTATACACGACATTGCCGATAAATCTGACAGCACAGGATAACAAACAAAACAAGTGAAACTATACACAAGGCAATAAATTTACGCACCAATCTCGTAAAAAAGTCATCATCTTTTTCTTGCTGCTTGCAAGACATATATCATCAGGAATTTCATTAAACACAGCTGGTACATAGTAATTGAGGAATTACATAGCTGGTACATAGTAATTAATGTATCACCAGGTACTCCGCCGTCACTTGGGTATTTAGGCTGATGGAACAGCGTTCGAAGACAACCATACGTCCAACTAAGGTCACTGATTAGTTGGCACTGTTTTCTTGTGTGCTGCTCTTCAACGATCTGCCTGGCCTTGAAAATAAAATCACGGGTTGAAATCTACGTGTTATTCGTTCGAGATGTCTTCCACTCACAACAAATTAGAGTAAACACAAAACAATGAATCAGAGTAAAGACTAATATAAGTAATGTAATGACTACCGAATATACTCAGTTAAACAAAAGCTCGATACGTGAAATTGATGTATATTTCACGAGAAAAGATGCAACGTTTCGATTTCGAACCCCTTTATATGTCGTAGTTTCTTAATACCTAATTTCTACAAACAAACCAAAACCTAATTGGCTAAAATAATCTATGAAGGTCAACGTGATATTACGTATAAAACTGCAGTCAATTAACGTTATCAGAAAATGTGCCATTGTTTAGGCTGGATCGCATCGTTAATGCAATCAATAATGCATTTGTCGACTTCACCCGACGAGGTCACATTAAAACATGGTGAACAAGTTTCAGGAATGGCACTGCGCTCAACTATGCCTCGAAGACGGCAGTTGGACTAAGCCCTCTAACACGTTCAGCGTAGTTTTCAAGTATTAAAAACAATTCCTTTTTCGGCGAACGGTAGAGTGGTTATTCGCGACGTAGCAAAGCTTGTTGCTTGACAAACCTGCTCCATAAGCGTGTATAAGGACGTTCGAACAGACATCTAAAATCTTTCATTTATAACAGAAAGCCACTTCTGTATGAATTGCCTAAGTCCTCGGGCTGGAAGATACATAGGGCACAAGGAATGACATCTTATTTACCAAATATACACAATATGTAACGTACACAATATGTAACGAATTACCCCGATGTTCATTTTTCTCTTCATTGCTAAGGGTGCCAATGTAATTCTTAATTCAATGCCAGTGTGATTCTACCAAGACAGGTATGGGAAAGTGCATCAGATTATAGTGACACTTGCTCTGGCCCACAATGGTGAAAGCTGTGTAAGCACCGCGCGTGCCATTCGCAAAATAGACGACCTTTTTTTTTTGAAGGATCCGTATGAATTTTCTCCTTAGTAAACTGTTGAAGGTACCGCAACGTGGTATCTGCCTTTGCCTTCTCTTCTTTCCTGGTAACACTGACAGGATATCCAAGTTGATGAATAAACACGTCCAGTGCAGAAAAGTGCTGCGGTGTATTTGTGGTACATTAGGCTAATGAGTACGTCCTTCTCTGGATGGATGCTTTTTAGATCCCCCTCACATCAAGGTGAAATGTCGGGGTGGTGCGTTGTCTTCCTGCATCTGCTGCAAGGACATAGAAGACGTCGTGCTGAAGTTGTCGCGCGGCCTCGTTCCGACAGTGCACCTTAAAATCAGTTTTAAAGATTCTGAGAAATGATTGGGAAAGCAAGCTAGGGTTTTCAGACACTTACTTTAGGCTGCTAAACAAGTAAACAAACGGCGTCATTTGTCAAAGCGTGCCTCGGACTGTACAGTTAAAATACAATTCCTTGTGTGAGTCAATGTATTCACGTAGGACAATCCTGCAGTTCCTCGAGTACTGTTTTGACTTAGACTGTCGTTTTCTCAAGAGCGTCCGCTTTCTGCTTATACCTCAGATAATGAAAACAGCGTTGTTAGCTAAAGCACGGCCATCTCCATTCCTGTCCTGCACCAGCTTGTGAAATATTGGTACGCGCGTGGTTATTTGATTGGAGGAGGTGCGTGGGCGACATCACTCGAGAAAAGAGGAGGAAGAATGAACTGGGCTCGCGCTGTGAATCTAATGGTGTAGCGCTACAGCTGCTGTTGTAAATATAACCTGTAAATTGTTGCTCGTCTTACTGACTCGTCCTTCGCGTAACATTGCGGTGGAGGTGGAACGTTTCACGTTCTCGCCACGGACCTCCGAAGCGGCTGCACCATAGCCTTCTCAGCCAAGGCTTCCGATGGAACCACCTGTCGGCACCTACACCCGCGGCGCCAACCACAACGTACGTTACGGTTCCAAGCCTCCGTGATTCTGGGGCATTCTCCGCCCAAATGACGTTGCCGCCGACGACTGGCTCAGCGTGTATGAGCGTGTTAGCCAAAGTCACCACTGCGACGTTGCCGTCATGCTTGGCAATGTGATCTTTTATCTGGACGGGACACCGTGTGTCTGGTTTCGCACTCATGAGATCGAAATCTTTAGCTGGGACAACACGTCAGGTCGCAAGCAGGCTGCGACAAAAGAGCTTGCCACACGTGTCCAGTCGTCGACCGAATCGTATGTTTCCTACATATGCTCGCGCTTTGCCAGAAAGTCGACTAGCACATGACCGAGGTTAACAAGGTGGGTCATATTCTAAAAGGCATTGCTGACGACGCCTTCAATTTCCTCGTCTATAACAACGTTTCTACCATCGGCGCCATCGTCAAAGAATGCCGCCGCTTCCAAGTAGCCAAAAGCCACCGCGTCGTCCCACAGTTTTTCCGTCTCCCAAACAGTCCTGCCACGTCCTCTTGCTCCGCTCTTACTGCCACACGACCATTTCAAGAGAACGTCACACGTATCGTTCGCCGTGAGATTGAAGTGGCGTGTCCGGCCCCCTTCATCCTCGACCCTCTGACGGTACCTTTGACCATGCGGCCCCCACTATATCCGTTATTCAAGCAGTTGTCCGGCAAGAAATTGCAAACGTTGGCATCCCTTCCGCATGCTCTGTCTCCCGATCCCATTACCATTTGCACAACGTGTAATTAACAGTATTTCGCTCCCAGACCACACAATCCTGCACAATGGCGAACCCCAGACGACAAACCGATCTGTTTCCGCTGCCACCGCGTTAGTCATGCATCGCGCCACTGCCGCATCACCTGGATGCCACCGTACTGGAACTCATTCCCTGATCCTCGCCCATACGCCGACGCTCGCCGTTATTCACCCCACCGTCTGTACCCTCCCTCTGATGCCCCTCACAGCCACACTTCCATGCGATCACCGTCGCCTCAACGCCGTCGCTCCCGATCAAACCAACCTCGCCGCTCTCCTCGCCAAACCAACGGACAGAAAACTAGGCCATGGAGCTCTTTGTGGTAGTGCTGCATCACGTTCGTCTTGACCAAATCCTCCGTAGACGCTCCTCACCAACACGAACCTAAATGAAGTAAACGTAGATGGTGTTCTGTTGACGGCATTATGTGATCCTGGAGCCCAAGTGTTCATAATGAGTCAACCTATGTCGTCAGCTCAAAAAAGTTCTGACGCATGCCATCACTCGAGCCGTACGCGTCGCCAATGGCGCCACTGTTGCCGTCAGGGGTATGTGCACTGCTCACATAGGAATTGCTGCCGGCCAAGTTCCAGTCCTGTTCACCGTGCTCACCAGTTGCCCTCATGACCTAATCTTGAGCTCGACTTTCTGACGACGCATTCTGCCGTCAACGACTGTTCCACCGGTACGCTGTTCCTCGATCTTCCTCTTCTTTCAGACATTCGCCCCGAACAAGCAAACACCATCTGCACTACAGCGTATGTTCGGTTACCTCCAAAAGCCCTAACCTTCGTCGAATCGGCGTCAATGGCCCCCGTGCCTGATGGCCACTCTGTGGTCGCACCTATTTGTGATGTCCTCCTGGTGCACGACATCTCTGTGCCATACTCCGTCGTAACCCTTGCCGCTAATCGGGTGTGTCTCTCTGTTATCAATTTTGGCTTGACGAAGCAAGTGTTACCTAAAGGCATAGCGGTGGCCACGCTCCGGTCAGTGACAGACGACCATGTCGCTGCTTTTGCAGCCGACGTTTCTCCAAATCCTCGTGATTACCCGCAGGATGCCTTGAACCTCGACGGCCCATTATGTCCCATGGTCGCTACGGACGTCGCACATGACCAAGCAGCCGCACTATTTCGCCTTTTGCTTTCCTACAACGGCATATATGACGCTGATAATCGACCACTTTGTCAGACGTCCCTTGTTAAACATCTGATAAACACTGCTGATGCTGTTCCCATCACCGCCGACCGTATCGCGTGTCCACGGCACACCGGCAAGTTATTCAGCAGGACGTAAGCAAGATGCTCGCCAGAGGCATTGATGAGCCCTCATTGAGTCCTTGGGCGTCGCCGGTCGTGCTCCTCAAAAAGATAAATGGCACGTGGCGTTTCTGCGTTGATTGCCAGCACCTAAACCGAATTACTAAAAAGGAAGTTTACCCTTTACCACGAATCGACAACGCTCCTGATTGTCTTCACGGTGCCAAATACTTTTCGTCCATCAACCTTCTATCTGATTATTGGCAGATTTCCGTCGATGAGCAAGACCAAGGAAGGACCGCTTTCGTCACTCCAGAGCAATTTAAGGTTACGCTGTTCAGTTTATGCGATATCCCCGCCACGTTTGATATGATGATCGACTCAGGAGATATGCACGCTTGAACATCTGCTCTGGGAGTGTGGGTCGCTCGGCCCTGGCATTTCTCGGAATCGGTTTTTAGGAATGATCAGATCTTCAGATCATATCCCTCAAGTCCTGGCTGTCCAGTACGCCCGTGATAGGGCTAGGAGGCTTGACCTCCCGGTCCCGACATGGGACTAGCCAGGCAGGTGGCAACACCTTGTACAGGACCAGAATAAAGTTTTTTCCTCCTCCTCCTCCTCTCTGCTTCAAGATTTCAAATGGTCAACTTGCCTTTGTTACCTTGACAACGTCCTTGTGTTCTCTCGTACATTTGAGTAACACCTTGAGCGCGTCGCAGCTATCCTTGACGTCTTCTGCAAGGCTGGGCCCCAATTAAACTCATGTAAGTGCCACTTCGGGCGCCGACAAACTACAGTGCTAGGCCATCTCGTCGATGCTCCTGGAGTGTTACCCGACCCGGAGAAGGTTCGAGCAGTAAAAGCTTTCCGTGTACCTGAGCCTCTCAAAGACGTCCCGAGTTTTGTTGGGCTCTTTTCTTATTTCCGTTGGTTCGTGAAAAATTTCCCAGCAATCGCTCGACTACTCACTTAACTTCTGAAGAAAGACGTGCCTTTTACATGTGGTTCCGCTCAGGCTGGCGCATTTTGATGCCTTATAACGATTTTCACTCATCCACCGAACTTGGCCCACTTTGACCCGTCCGCACCCACAGAGGTACGGACCGATGCCAGTGGTTTCGGGATCGTCGCCGTCTTATCGCAACTCCGACACGGACACGGCCGCGCTATAGCCTATGCTAGCCGGCTCTTGACAACTGCAGAGCGCAACTATTCGATTACCGAGCGCGAATGCCTTGCTCTCTTCTGGGCTGTTTCAACGTTCCACCCATATTTATAGGGCAAGTCCTTCTCAGTAATCACAGACCATCATGCGCTCTGTTGGCTTTCCTCGCTCAAGGATCCCACTGGCCGGCTCGGTCGCTGGGCCCTCCGACTACAAGAATATCCCTACAGAGTGACTTACAAGTCCGGACGCCAACACCAGCACGCAAATTGCCTCTCTCGCTACCCAGTCGAAGACGCGATCTCTACGTCTGATTCTAACTCCGACGCCCGTACTCTCTCTGTTTTTCCACTGCTCCACGTCGCCGACGAGCAGCTCCGGTACACGTCCTTGCGTATCATCATTGACCTCCTGGAATCGTCACTTACCGACAGTTACTTTCGCTTATTCACACTTCAAGATGGCGTATTCCACCGCAACAACGTTCCCCCGACGGCCCTGCATTACTCCTTTTGATCCCTAAAAACCTTCGCTGGGCTGTTCTCCACGAACTTGACGTCCTGCGCCCTGCGGGTCAACCGGGTGTGTCACGTAACCACGACCGGATCAGCCGATGCTTCTTTTGGCCAGGGCTTGCTCGCTCCGTTCAAAGATACGTAGCTGCGTGTAAGAAATGCCGGCGATGCAAGACACCATTGACGCTGCCTGCTGGGTACCTTCAACTACTCGACATTCCCGCGTAAGAATTCTTTATGGTTGGTTTGGACTTACTTGGCACTTTTCCTCTTTCTACCCCAAGGAACAGGTGGATCGCTGTGGCCACGGATTACGCCATGCGCTATGGCATCACCTAAGCGCTTCTTACAAGCTACACGACAAATGTTGCCGATTTCCTTCTACGCGACGTTATTTTTTACATGGAGCTCCGTGACAACTTCTCACAGACCATGGCTGGACATTCATATCAAAAGTTATCGCAGACATGCTGCAGTCCTGTGCCAAGAGGCACAAGCTACCCATGTCAAGCTATCCGCAAGCAAATGGCCTCACGGAGTGTGTCAATCGCACTCTTACAGAGATGCTCACGAAATAGGTCTCTTCAGACCACGCTGGCTGGGACCTCGCTCTACCGTTTGTCATATTTGCTTATAACTCCTCGAGCCACGACGCAGCCATTTATTCCCCATTTTGCCGAAAACTAGCACTGCCCTTGGACACAACCCTCCCTGTTCACGCGGCACCAACCAGTGAATATGCACTTGACACCATCGCCTGCTGTGCCCACGCAACGGGAATTGTACGTCATCACCTTCTGAAGAACCAAGAGAGTCAAAGGGGTTTGTACGACCGGCGACACCGAGCCGTGCACTTCTCGCCTGGTTATTTGGTGCTTTATGGTCTCTGTCGCGTCAGCTCGGCCTGTCAAAAAACTGCTGTCTCGTTAGACAGGCAAATATCGAGTGCTTCGTGCCATGACTCCCGTCACCTACGAAATTGGCCCGGAAGCCCCATCTGCTTCCAAGACCAGTGATATCATGCACATTATGCGACTAAAGCAGTTTCCCTATCCCAGTGATGACATTTAGACGCTCCGGAACGTCGCTTCTGCCGCCGGGAATTATGCTAGACGCGTGTGGTATTTGGCGGTTTCAACGAGGCGCGTGGGCGAAATCATTCGAGAAAAGAGGAGAAAGAACGAACTGGGCTCGCGCAGCGAATCTAAGCGCCCAGCCCTGCAACCGCTGTTGTATATATAACTTGCAAATCGTTGCTCGTCTTACTGGCTCGTCCTTCGCGTAACAATATTTTGCTTTTGTTGAAGTGATGTCTAGGTGGATACGTCACGTTGCGCTATTTCGTTTCTGCAGTCTTACTTCGTTTTAGTCCCGCTTATTTTCCTAGTTCACATTCCTTTAATACGAGGCTTAATACGAGGCTTCTTACGATTATAAGAATGAAAAAAAAAAAACATTTGCGGCTAAAATAAAGTCCAGGAGGGATCGATAATATGGTCCGTGTGTACAAGCATAGTAATGGCTGGGATTATGAGGGGAAAGTCGCTCTGCTACGAGGTGTCGTAGGCTCGTCGGTTTCAAGGAAGGGTGGGTACGACAACTGGCAATATTGTGTTTCTGGCATCGTTTCTCTTTCGTGCAACTTCATGCTAGGCAAGATCGAACCTCTATATATAAAATGATGCATCTCACTATCACGTAGTGCTCACACTTGGCGAAATAATGTTTACTAATAGAACACTGAATGCTTTAGCGCCTTCCTGTTTGGTTCCTATCTTTTGGTTCTTTTGGGTTCCCTTGTCCCTTTTTCACAGCCACAAATAAATCGCAACTTGAAGAAGACATCTTCCCGCAGATATTGCCTGACGTCATACATTTTGCAAGAGCTGTTATATGTGGTCTTGATGGCGCCACTCAATAAAATTTTGTGCACATCGAGATACAGATTTCCCTCATAACTTAAGAGTTTCGACATTCCTCACGTTTTTTAGTTAGGTCTTAGATAGTTTTTGGTTATTTTTTTTCTTTATTATTAAGTGGTTCTCCCAAGAAATAAAAAAAAATGGCCTATGCCCAATGCTAGCTCTGTCATTACCACAAGAGGTCAACATATTGGTATCCACGGGAATAATGTTGTGAAACAGCACATTAGCGTTTAAAATGCAGAAAAGTACACAGTTTCGTGAAAATATTGTATAACGTAAATATTTCTCTGTGAACCTCACCGACAGAATGAGGTACCCACTAGTGCATGAGAAACGCATCGAACTATCTGAAGTAAAGCACGATTCCTATTATAGAGCTTTCCTTTGTGTGGAAATACACTAAGTTTTTGTGGCCGAGTATCTATAGGAATGTGGCTTTAGTTTCAGTGCCCATTAAACGAGTGTGTATCATTTACATATGGCTGTTCACATTTGTTTGAACAATATGATTTATTCAAATATAAACTTGAGCGGAAATGGTTTGTTTGACATAAAAATCCTGATCTTTGTGGAAATATTTCTGCAGAGAATTCCAATAGGTATGCAAAGTTCTCATTTGATATAATAGGCATCAGATAAGAAATTTATGAACCACGGAGGGCCACTTGGACAAAGATGTGAGAAACAAGAAAGTACATGAGGCATTACATGTATGGCTAAAATTCGTCTACAGTAAAATATTACAAGAGCATCAAAACAGAAGCTCAAAAGAACAGGTAGCTTAACGAAATCAAATTCATTGTAATGCATCTGAAGAGTATTAGGCAATTCCTCAGGAATAAATTTTTTGTCAGTTCAATGATAACAGTTCTTTTAGTCGAAACATTGAAGCTATGGAAAATTTTATCTTCAGTTCTTGACATGATAACACAAAGTCTAGTGTTGAAATGCATGAAGTAGGTAGTAAGTAATATTTGTCGCGTGTCCATATGTGCATCGTATGAGTGCAGCAATGTACATTTTAACAATTGTGCTCGAAACTTGACGATGGAGTAGGTTTTCATTTTTAAAAGGTCTCGTAGTCGGCTCACCGTCACAGCGTCCCAACATGAGCAGACATACGACATGCACACCGAGAGAAGGGCAAGGAACATTGCAGTTTAAAGTTGCACTCTGAAATGTGATTTCGTTTAGGATACACGGTGCTCCACAATCAGTCCTTCAACCCATCCGAATTGTTCGCTTAACAGAGCAGGTATAGCTTAAAGTATGTTACACCAAAAAAATCACCCCATGGAATACAATTACATTGCCGAAAACAACAGTGTTTGAGATGTCACTACAGCTGCGTGCATTGCCATTAACCTAGAACATATCAATAATGTCACCGCCTCATAGATTAATTTTTGACAGAAAAACTTTCGAGAAACTATGCGACTAAACCCCTGATTTCGGAAACAATGAACAACACACATTTTAGTGAATGAAGTTAACATACAGTAACCTTCTCGTCATGAATATTCTAAAGTACAGCTGGTAACTTAAACTTTTTCACAAGAAAGTGGAATTATGCGGTTCGCCAGCGTTAGTCATATTCAGACCTAATTGAAGATATAAAGATCTAATTAGAGATATAAAAGAGACGTTACAACTTCCTCCTGTGCTGAATGTTGCAGGTAGTTATCATACTCGGGCGGGCACTTTTACTTTCCCTATTTTGAATGATATTTTTGTAAAGAATTGCTTAGTAAAGTATCGAAGGGAATTGGTCCATTTATTTCAAAGAATAGGGTCAAGTGTTCTGTTCTTAATATTTATGGTTGCTGAAAAGAGTGACACTGATATATCATTGAAGTAGTCATAGGAAAAATGGACTTGTTTTGCACAAACTTGCCATTCATGGTTAGAGTGGTTCGCGCAGGTTAGCGTGAGCATGTAGTTTCGTGTTATGCGCGTCAAGGCAGGTTCACATGCTGCTACTGGGCTTAAAAAAAAATGGTGCAGTCGCACGCGTCGCAATGCGGTTCTTAGAAGGATAGTTTCAGGAGATTCCGAGGATAAGAATAGGACTGGTGCTACGCTTAGGTTTCTTGCAGCCAGATATGGGGAGGGGGGGGCATACGCCTCATAATCCTTCAAATGCAATGAAAAAAAACTCTCCATTACGCTCTTGTTAATCAAGCTTTAGTAGGAACAAACAATAAGGGCGCTTTCTAACATAACGACGCTTCGACTAATAAGCTTTTTCTGTAGTTCGCAACGCCGGTTTCCAAGTTCAGTGCGAGGAGATATCTGCGAAGTAAGCATCTGTTCGCCGCTGGTCGTTCGGCATTGTTTGTTATCTTGTGTGCCTGCTATCCGTGTCGTTCCTCCTGTGCTACAACAAATCACAAGATGGCCTATTGAGAAGCCAATGTCGCTATCCTCATTGCATATGCATTATTCGAAATTTGGCTGCAGCGCAGTCATCACGTCACTGTAGAGAGACCCTGGCGCCACGCGTGCTCACTGTCAACTGTAGACGAAAGGATACATGTGTATTGCGCTTAATTGCGCGCAAGTGATATCTGCTCCAAAATCTGTTCTCTCGCCAAGCTTACCAGCAAGAACCCAACCTCGGCGATGAAATTTGTGTTGTGGACTACATTCTCAGCAAGAGCCTTCTTTGTACGTGGTGGTGTATGTGCTGTGATGATGTAAATAAGTCATCTTTGAACGGCTCCGTTTGCGTAAAAGCCACCAATACAATGTTTTAGGAGCTGCAGTCGCTTGCGTACGTACACCCTTAAAAAAGATTGCACCTTTTGGGGCTGATCGTTTCCAGCAGCGGCAATTGTAATATGGATTGAGTGCCTTTCCTTTCTTAATGTTGTAACCCCGGCACTTTCTGGCCGTGAATGAAATGCGGGTCACGAGTGCGACATTGCATTCTCGACAGGAAAGCAGCGAGCGTAGGGCTTTCAACAAAGGAAACGGAATCAATGCAAATGACGATTTTTGTTCTAGGACAAGAAAAGCCCGACATGTTGTAAACATTTTTTAAAGTGTCGCATCATATTATGCTAACAGACATGGACGTCGTCTGCATTATCCTTCGCTGTCTCGAGCTGTTATTATACTGTGAATCATCATCAAGAAGCATAAATCAATATGCTGCACAGCGTGACGCGGTGGCGTAGCCTCATTGCAAACATTAAATACCTTGTTAGGAGTACATTTGCTGGTTTATTAATAATGTATAGCATTGGAATTTTGTGTTCGTAGAAGGACGCGTATGCTAGAAAAGCAATCATATCTATCTGCCAATGTCTTGACATGCTTGTGATTTTACCTGCTTCTGCAGATTACTTAAAAATGTGTCGCAAAACTTATGATTATCAAATACCTATGCATTTAAAGCAGATGCTATTTCTCTTAGCGAAAATAATACCCCTGTCACACGGGCACCCCAAAGTCTTCTCAGGAAAAAGACTTCTCCGGAGAAAGAATTTAGCTCGCAGACACAGGACAGAGAGCAATCTGTTTTTCAGAAGCGGTCTTTTCTGGAAACGGAGTTCGTCGATCTCTTTTATGGCCGAAAAGGTGTAGCCTCGAAACCAGTTGACGCCCGCAATTATCATATATTATAAAAACTAAGCAAACGCATAATATTTCTATCACCTAGTATCATCGCAAAAATAATTTTGTTTCTGGCAGAAGGTGTAGTTTATTCAGTAAAGCTCATTTTGTTCTGCACCTTCATAATCATGTCGAGCGGGTCTTGAAAGCAACTCGAACGTTCTCTAAACGACTACAATGAATCCTTACAGTGACGTCTCTTATTCAGGTGTTACTGAATTTATTTGAAAGTGGTGTAATAAAATAACTTTTGTTGCAACCAGGAAGGAAGAGCGAGACGGCCAGACGATGACTCACATACACACACGTTTAATGGTCTCTCAGACGTGTTCTATATCAAAAAAAGCACGCGCTGCCAGATCGCCGACCACGCGCAGTCACGGGGATCTATGTGTCCCCGCTTTCATTAGATGGCAGAATAAACAACATCTCCCCAAGAGAGGCAGCGAACTTCGCTGCAGCAGGCGACTTCACGCACCTCCAACTTCCGGTATGCATGTGGGGAGTGTTTTGGCAACACGAATGGGCCTCTCCTAGACCGTCACTGATACAAACAATTTCTGCTTTGGTTTTACCATGGGAATAGCGAACCAGCTGGGTCCTGTTCCTGCGTACACCGCTAGTGTGGGTGTTAACCCAGTAGGACCGAGGTGCATCGGCTGGGGCATGCACTGTCGCTTTGCACTTAAGGTCTGTCAACCAAACGACGTCTACGTAGAATAGCTCCGGCCGATCGCGGACTCCGTGACGTCTGTCGAAGTCTTTCTTTAGACGTTTCCGGTACTGTTCCTCGAATTTCCGAAGGCTATCTTGATCCGGCAGTTGGGGTGTCAGCTTGGTGGAACTAAGAGGAAGCTCGGTTCTTAGCCGACGATCCATCAGTAGTTCCGCAGGACTATACCCATTCTTCAAAGGAGTCGACCTGTAAGCCAGAAGCGTCAAGTAGGGGTTTTTCAACTTTGTCATGGAATACTTGATGATTTTTACCACAGCCTCAGCATGTCCATTCCTCTGAGGATAATGAGGGCTATAGGTAAAGTGCTTGAAGGCGTAGTCCTGAACAAAGGATGAAAACTCAGTTGACGGAAACTGCGGGCCGGTGTCGGAAACCACTTCCTCAGGAATCCTGTGGCGTGCAAAAAATGACTTGCATTGGTTGACTACAGCTGCGTACGTAAGCTTCTCGAGCCCATGCAGTTCAGGGTATCTTGAATAATAGTCTGTTGCTGTCAGCCACCACTGGCTCTTATAGTGAAACAAGTCCATTGCAATGCCTTGTCCGGGTCTTTCTGAAAATTAGGAACCAAATATTTTGCTGCTACATGTTGTTTCGACCCATTGCTAACATTGCATCCCCAGCGACGTGACATCAGCTGCTATAGCGGGCCACCAGACAAAATCTCCGGTTGCAGCAAGTGTCTCTGTTATGCCGTGGTGTCCTTCATGTAAAAGTCGTAGGAATTCATCTTGGTGAGATGCAGGGACGACAACTCGAGCAGCGTAGATGAGTAAACCGTTCATTCGAATTAGCTGGTGTCGATGCTCGTAGAAGGGTTTTAGGTCCACTGGTAAATCACGCCTGGATGGCCACTCTTTTGTCTTGCTCTACCGGTGAAGTTATGCACAGACAAGGTCTGTTTGTTGGGATGCCTTTGACCATTGAAGGCAGAGCTCCTTTATGGGAAAAGAGGTTTTCAAAGAGCATACTAAATCTTCCACGTTTTCTTCGAGCTATGTGTCTTTTATTTTCATAGGGGCTTTTTAAAGAGTTCCTGCGGCTAGAAGGTATTTGCCTGGAACATATGCAATCTCGTACTGGTATCGCAACATTCTCATATTTAGCCTCTGGAATCTGGGTGTCAGGTCGTCAAGGCTCTTTGAAGTGTAGGTGGGAACCAACGGCTTATGGTCCGTCTCCAGCTTGAACAGCTAGCCCACAAGATAATCGTGGAAGTTGTCCCATGCCCAGACTAAAGCAGGAGCTTCTTTCCTGATTTGAGCGTATCGCTTCTCGGTCTCTGAGAGTAATCGTCAAGCATAAGCGTTGACAGAAAACCTGCCTTTCGGTTGCTTCTGCCAGATTATTGCACTAAATCCCAAGGACGATGCATCTGCATTGACGATGGTTTCACTCGATGGATCGTGCACTTCAAGGACAAGGCGAAAGAGAGCACCGACTTCCATCTTTTGAACGCCTGCTGTTCTGGAGCTTCCGAAGCAAACACTTGCTTCTTTGACAGCAAAATAATTAGTGCTTGCAGGACTTCAGAGAGATTGGGAACGAAATTGGCGAGGTATGTTGCCATTGCGAGAATTCTGTGCAGCTCGGTCATGTTTCTGGGGCCCTCCATTTTCACAATGGCTTCAACTTTCTTTTCGTCAGGTCGTATGCCGTCTTGGTCTAGCCAGTGTCAAAGGAACGCGAGGCGCTGAACATTACACAAGCATTTGGTTTCTTTCAAAGTCAGTCCCGCCTTGCCGAGTAGCTGTAGTACAATTCTGAGTGCCTCATTGTATGCTCATTCGAACACTAGATAAGGATGTCGCCCTAGTGACAGACAACCCTACTGACGCCTCGTAAAATGCATAACATCTGCTTCTAGACGTGTTCAGCAGCAGACGCAATTCTACATAGTAACTGGTTGAAATAGAAGCGTCCAAAAGTTGATATGAACGTGGTGGGCTCTTTAAAATCTTCACAAAGTGGAATTTGCCAAAATCCAGAGTAAGCGTCTAGTTTTTTGAACACTAGCCCGAGAGTGTGCTCCACGGAAGGGATAGGATGCTATTCTCTCAGAACGCTGCGGTTCAGTTCTATGAACTCCACGCAGATTCTCACGTCTCCGGAGGGCTTTGGGACGACTACCTTTGGTCCACCTCACTCGACTTCTCAAAACGTGATATGACACCGAGATTCTGCAATCTTTGTAGTTCCGACTTTGTCCTTTCGTATAAAGGAATTGGGATGCGCCTCGGAGAGCTGAGCAAGAAATGTTTCGCTTCTGCTTGCAGCTGAATTCGGTGTTCCTTCTGCAGCTTGCCCAGTCCCTGGAACAACGCTGGAAATCCTTCTTTCGGATTCAATTTCTCCACAAAGGCGTTTACAAATGTCAACAACCGGAGGTCTTTGATCGCTTGCTTGCCGAGCAACGGAGTGCGGACCTCATCTAAAACTTAGGCATCCTGAGTAGTCGTACAGACGTGGTAGATGAGCTTCAGTTGTGCCACTATTGCGGCTGGAAAAATTTTTCCGTCTGGATCATGTAGCTGGCGAGGAGGAGCTGAGAGAAAAGGTCTGTCCTTGAGCGTCTGGAATACTTGCTTCGGGAGAGCTGTTACGTCGGCGCAAGTGTGAATTTTCAAATCTACTGGCTGACGTTGAACCAAGACTGTTGCCTCCCATGCTCCAGCATCCGTCGCCTTGATCACTCCGAGGAGTCCTGCTTCTGAATTGACTTGTTGCGTTTCGACACAATCGCGGCACCGCGACATGCATATGGAGGCGTAATCACCCTTTTTCTGGCAATTCCTGCAGACTTCCGAGCGTGCTTGGCACAGAGTACGAGGGTGACGCTCTTGATCGCACCAACGACAAGGTTTCTGCATGGTGTTTTTATCGGAGGCTGCAGATGGCTTGTTTGCCCCACGTGAATAGCTGCCGCTTTTGTCCTGTTTCGAAGTACCCGAAGTGGATGGCGGAGCGGAAGCAACTTTTTTTCACACATGGCACTTCCTCGCGGAGCTCGTCTTGTTGCTGGCGGACGCTCTCGATCTGGGGGACAGACTCAACAGCCTTCTGAAGAGCGCGGTCTGCGTCGAGCCTGGCGGATAGCTGCTTATCTTTTATCCCAACTACGAGGTGGTTGCGCAAGAACTCATCTCGAAGAGCGCCGAACACACGCAGTCTTTTGAAAGTTTGTGAAATGCAGTAACGAAAATTTCAGCCGACTCACCGTCTTGTTGCACTCTGGTGTTGAATTTGGCTCGTTCAAAGATTAGGATGCGTCGCGGGATAAAGTATTTGTCGAACCGCCCCATGACTGCCTCGAATTGCACGGCTCGCTCACCCATGACGAAGAGTACCGCGTCTAATTGATGCTTCTCGGGCCCAAAGAACAACCCTGAAAAGGTTCGGAAACGTTCACATCTTTGTTTCGACTTCAGCCACTCGTTCGGCGACGAAACGTTGAAGGCGTCCAGCGGTTGAATTACGAATGACGCCATGGCCTCGAACGGGAAGGGGTCGCGCTGCTTGAGTACCGAGATGTGTGTTCACGGAGGAGCTCACCGGCGTTTCGTTGCTGGCATAGGCCTTCGCGCGGAGGAGGACTAGGAGCCGATGTCCACTGGCAGAACCTGTTCTTCTGACACCATGTCGTAGCCTGGAAGGAGGAGCGAGACGGCCAGACGAGGAGTCACATACACACACGTTTATTGGTCTCTCAGACGTGTTCTGTCTCAAGAAGAAGTAGAGCACGCGCTGCCAGATCGCCGACCACGCGCAGTCACGGGGAACTATGTCTCCCCGCTTTCACTAGATGGCAGCATATACAAAACTTTTCACTTCCTATATATCCCATGCATATTCTTCATATCCCTTGTACCTTGCTACCCATATTATCATCCGTGGTCTCTTTCTAATGCTGGCCTGTGCGTTTTTTTTTAATACATGGCGGCCAACTAGCCGAAGTGCAATTGCGTGTATACATCTAGACAATAATCGCTTCCATCTCATTGCTGACTTGTTTTTTTCTCATGTCCACGATTGTTGCACTTACAACGATTTATGTTCTTCCTTTAATAAATTGCATCGCGATAATTTGCTCAATTTTGTGTAGAAATACACAAAATGTGGCCACTACTCAAGCGAGGCAGATGACGAATATTTTTGTGGGACAAGATAATTCCGAAAATGTGTAATACCTTTTTAAGAATGTGGTATCAGTGCATTCTAACAGACATGGGCGTCATCTCCTTTAGAAGAGTTAAGTGCTGGGCTAGTTGGTGATTCATACTGAAAAGATTTTGCGCCAAAAAAAACAACAAACACAAGAAAGACGACGACACCACGGGCGCTACTTCAACTGTTTAATGAGGGTGAAAGCACTCGACATATATAGCCCTCCACAACACTGCGCATGCGTACAAGGCAACATGTAGTACAAGGTTTTATCGGAGTAGGCGTGATAGAAACTTCAGCTCAGCATCGTAAAGAAAAACCGACGTATCACTAACACAGTTCGGACCCGCTTTCTTGATGTCGGCTTCCAATGTTTCACGTGATGTCTGATGCTTGCCTCTACCCAAAATCCTCGCATCGCGGAACCGTGGTAAACAATTTTTGGTGCAAGCCCTGCAGTGATCCACAAGTCGCTCACCTTCATTATTCTTTATAGCTTTTGCATGTTCCCTAAGTCGGTCGTTGACACAACGCCCCGTCTGCAGAAGAAAGGCATATGCATAGGCTCTTGCATTGCCCCTATACTTTGCAATATCTTTTTATCATCTATCGATCGCTCTTTACACGATCGTTTTAACCATTTTATTAATGACAAAGTCCTTAAAGTGTTTCGCTACATGGACATTAGTGGTTTTAAACAAGCAGTGCTCCGTTTCGAATGAGGCTACAGTGAGCAGTGTTTTAGATGATTTTAGAAACCTGGGGAAAGGGCTTTGTTTTACTTATGAGTTACCGCATAATGGTTTGCTTCAGTTTTTAGATTTACAGTTAAAGTTTTCAGATGGGCACATTTGTTGGGCTTACTCCCCTCGTGCGCAAAAAGGGCTCTTGCCGTACAATTCGGCCCACTCAAAGGTAGTAAAAAGAGGCATTGCGAACCCCTGCCTAGAGTCTTCGCTCCGGAAGTCGTGTGTCCATGAGATGCAAGCAAGTTTTGACAACCAATTGGGCAGGCTCGTTGCAGCTGGCTTCCCTGAGTCGGTCTTGGTCCCTGTGGCAGAAACGCTTTTGAATAAGTTGAAGGCTGGGGTAAGTAGGGTAGAGCCGAAGAAAAAAGAGTGGCCTACAGTGGTCCCATACATCCATAAAGTCACGCACAGCCTGAAAAAAGTGGCTAACCGGTATAATGTACCGGTGGTGTTCTCCGCTCCCCAAAAGCTTGCCCAGCTAAGCCGTCGCATAACTTGCGAAAGCCAAATGCCTGGCTGTCAGAAGAAACATGGTCAGCGTTTCGTAAAGTGTGCCACAAACGTGGTATATGAAATTCCTCGGTCCTGCGTGAAATCCTACATTGGACAGACGGGGCGTTGTGTCAACGACCGACTTAGGGAACATGCAAAAGCTATAAAGAATAATGAAGGTGAGCGACTTGTGGATCACTGCAGGGCTTGCACCAATTGTTTACCACGGTTCCGCGATGCGAGGATTTTGGGTAGAGGCAAGCATCAGACATCACGTGAAACATTGGAAGCCTTCTACATCAAGAAAGCGGGTCCGAACTGTGTTAGTGATACGTCGGTTTTTCTTTACGATGCTGAGCTGAAGTTTCTATCACCCCTACTCCGATAAAACCTTGTACTACATGTTGCCTTGTACGCATGCGCGGTGTTGTGGAGGGCTATATATGTCGAGTGCTTTCACCCTCATTAAACAGTTGAAGTAGCGCCCGTGGTGTCGTCGTCTTTCTTGTGTTTGTTGTTTTTTTGGCGCAAAATCTTTTCAGTATGAGTCATCTCCTTTCTCGCCCTGTGTCTCGCGTTTTTAGTATATCGTGAAGTAGTATGAACAAGCCTAAATCAATATGCTGCACTACGTAGCGTAGCTGCGTGGCCCCATTGAATACGTTGTTACGTTGAATACGTTGTTAGGAGTACATTAGCTTGTTTAATAAAAAATAGAGTATTACACTTGTACTCAAGGTGGCAAGCATGGGCGTAAAATATGATACCGATCTAATCTACTTGTTGAAATCGACATTCGCCGAGTCGTACGCAATGGTCAATGATATTCTAGAAAGCTAACTGCAATGTGTAAATTTTTTTTTTATCTTCATCTGATGCAACAGGGAATCCTATGCAATGTTTGCTTATGAACACACTAGTCACAACTTTATAGTCATGTTAATTATACATAGCTCGGCCAATTCACGGAAATCTCATTTCGAGAAGACTTAGGATGACCCATAAGGCTGAGTGCGTGAGTGCATGGCTGAGTAGAATATTGGTGAATATGAATGCAATCAGGCTCGGCTGCGCAGAAATTTAGCGGGATATGTGGGGGAGCAAGCTCGGCTCAGTAATTTTTTTGTTCGTGCGAATATGTGTCAGAGGAAGCTCGGCCTACTATAATGTTCACTTGATGAGCCAGAAAAAAGTTGGAATAAGTAGAATTTTGGTGAGAATGACCCGGCGGAAGCTTTTCCGAATATTGTTTTGGCTGAGTCTCAGTTTTCGTGATCTGGGCCGACTAGAAGTTTTGGAAACTTGCACACACATCCCATGAAATAACATCATGAAATAAAACGGTACGCATCCGCGTCTTACAATCTAACAAAGAGAAGTTTCAGATACAGAAACGTCATATTGTCTTCGTATAATGTGGCAGTTGCATGATACTATTTTTAAGAAGGAGTGATGACGATATGTGGTTACACCAGTATGCAGTCGGGTCGAGTCTGCACCTTCAGCTACACCAAAGGGTTGAGACAGAGAACGGCAAAACAATGCCTATATATTCGACAAGAAGGGTTACAATTTATCTAACTACATCAATGGTCAATTTGGAAGCCATATACGGTGACCACTGCACCGGTCTCGTTAACGTCAAGTTAACGACTTCACGTGTGAAACAATTTTTCGCAATGGACCCTCTATGAGGCTTCCTTTGTCACTGCGTGCATGAGAACTTAGCGAGAAAATAGATGTCGCAGTTCTCGAACATCGCCTAATGCCTCCAGCTAAGCTATTGCCACCCTGGGAGTGGCAGGTGGTAGACAGTGATGTATCCTTTGTAGAGGTCACAAACCACGCACTTGACCTCGAAATCGCTATGCATTTCCGGTGACTTCAATCGAAGTACTCTTGCTCCGAATTTTATACAGACGTGTCAAAATCACGTGCTGGTGTACCTTATGCTGCTGTTGGTCGCTCTTTTTCTAAATCTGACGTATTCAACCCGCAAACAAGTATCTTCACTGCAGAAACTTATGCAGTACTGTCTGCAGTAAAACGTATAAAGAAATTAAACTCGACAGAGCAATAGTATTCGCAGACTCATGAAGTCTTGTAAAAGCGTTAATTTCTTTACAAAAGCATACAAATCCTGTTTTCATTGAACTTTACTCACTGTTATGCAATATTAGTCTATCACATGGACATGTAGTAATATGCTGGGTACCTGCCCATAGAGGCATCGAGGGTAATGTACTAGCTGATAAAATGGCCACATCACTCAAATCTCTAGCTATTGTTCCTACGGCTGCTGTCCATGTCAAAGATCTGAAGCCCTTCTTAAAGAAGAAACTGCGAAAGCACTGGCAACGCAAGTGGAATGCAGAAATAAATAATAAACTGCATGTTATAGAGCTACAGTTAGGTTTTTGGCCCTCCCGAACAATAGCACGGCGAACACATGACCTATTCTGTCGTCTCAGAATAGGGTACATATTTGGTACCCACAATTTTCTGCTTACTCGAAATGAACCTCCAACCTGTGGTCGGTGTGGTGAGAGGCTGACCATCCTCCACGTCCTCTTGGAGTGTAGGAAAGCCCAAAATGAGAGAAAGAAACATTTTCATCTTGCATATCAATATTGCGTCCCTCTTCACCCGGCTATGTTTCTTGGTAAAGAACCGTTTTTTAACACCAAAACAGTCCTCGAGTTCTTAAATGACGTTATTCTACATGTTATAAGCCCATCAAATTCGTATCACATCCTCTTTCGAGAGGATGCCTCTGGGATAGTTGTATATCACATGGCTCCAGGCGCTTGTGTCTCAAAGGCTCTAACAAGGCAGTGGTGCTCTAGTCAATTTTAGCATCTTATATATTTTGTATATTTTCACGTGGTAGTGACGTATAAAGAACACAGTAGCAATACTGTGGAAGACGAAACAAACTTTTATTGGGCGAACCTGTGCCCACAAAAGCAGGCTACACTTAAACAACGGCGACAGCGGCGACGACAGTCGGCGATCGTGAAAATCTGAACAGCGGGTCAAGCGCGTCGGCTTTTATAGTTCGGTCGTCGAATGTTCCAGAGTAATCGCTGGGACCCACGTGCCTTCCACAAAGTTCTACATCATTCGCGTGGAGCACACATGCAATCAGATTATGCAAGGTTCGGTCACAGACAGCGGATGGAAGCATCGATAACATTCCAGAAATTTCCGATACATGCAGGCGCGTCCTGCGCTGTGCGATAACATTTGTTAGGCGATGAAACGTGTCGCCCGATAAAGAGAAACAAGTACACGTGTCAATACCCCCTCTTAAAAAGCATCGACTCGATGCTGCAAACAAGCGAAAGTAATAAACAAAAGCACTCGTAGCAAAGAAAACAACAAAAATAAGGAAGTTCGTCAGCGTCCGTAAAAGAGTTTAAGGCGCACCACGTGGACCACTTCAGATCGTGCGCGGCGCCGTTGTGAATGCGAAATGCCGTCTGGCACGACCTCATAGTCCAGTGCGCCAATACGTGGAATGACCTTGTAGGGTCCGAAATATCGCCGCAATGGTCTTTCACTCAGTCCTCGTCGGCGTATGGGGGTCCAAACCCAAACACGGTCGCCCGACTGGTACTCGACGAAGCGTCGTCGGAGGTTGCGGTGTTGGCTGTCGGTACGCTGCTGGTTCTTTATCCGTAGGCAGGCGAGCTGCCGGGCTCTTCGTCACATTCTCTTCATCAGTGACGTGTGGCAGCATGGCGTCGAGCGTCGTCGTCGGCTTCCTGCCGTAAACCAGCTTCAACGGCGTGATCTGTGTTGTTTCTTGCACCGCCGTGTTGTAAGCGAATGTTACGTACGGCAGGACGGCTTCCCAGGTCTAGTGTTCGACGTCGACGTACATTGGTAGCATGTCGGCGAGGGTCTTGTTCCGGCGCTCCGCGAGACCATTCGTCTGCGGGTGGTAAGCAGTTGTCCTCCTGTGGCTTGTCTGGCTGTATTGCCGAATAGCTTGGGTGAGCTCTGCTGTAAAGGCCGTTCCTCTGTCGGTGATGAGGACTTCTGGGGCACCATGTCGCAGCAGCATGTTCTCGACGAAACATTTCGCCACTTCGGCTGCGCTGCCTTTCGGTAGAGCTTTAGTTTTAGCGAAGCGGGTGAGATAGTCCGTCGCCACGGCGATCCACTTATTTTCGGATGTTGACGTCGGGAACGGTCACAACAAATCCATTCCGATCTGCTGAAATGGTCTGCAAGGAGGTTCGACCGGCTGTAGTAATCCTGCTGGCCTTTTCGGTGGTCTTGCATCGCTGACAGTCTCGGCATGACTTGACGTAACGGGCGACGTCGGCGGTCAGACGCGGCCAGTAACACCTTTCCTGTATCCTCGACAGCGTCCGGGAGAATCCCAGGTGCCCGGCGGTTGGATTGTCATGTAGGACATGGAGTACTTCTGGACGCAGCGCTAACGGAACAACAAGAAGGCAGCTGGCGCGGACTGGCGAGAAGTTCTTCTTCACGAGCTGGTTCTTTTGTAGCGTGAACGAAGACAATCCGTGCTTAAATGCCCTAGGGACAACGTCGGTGTTCCCTTCCAAATACTCGACGAGGCCTTTTATCTCCGGGTCTGCTCGTTGCTGTTTAGTGAAGGCTTCCGCGCTTATTATTCCGAGGAAGGCGTCGTCGTCCTCGTCCTTTTGCGACGGGGGATCGATGGGGCCGCGTGATAGGCAGTCGGCGTCAGAGTGTTTTCGTCGGGACTTGTAGATTACCTTGACGTCATATTATTGCAGTCTGAGGCTCCACCAGATGTCCCGTGGTAGTGACGCATAAAGAACACAGTAGCAATACTGTGCAAGACGAAACTAACTTTTATTGGGTGAACCTGCGCCCACGAAAAGAGGCTACACTATGACAACGGCGACAGCGGCGAACACAGTCGGCGATCGTCAAAATCTCATCAGCGGGTCAAGCGCGTTGACTTTTTTACATCAGTCGTTGAATGTTCCAGAGTAATCACTGAGACCCGCGTGCCTTCCCCAAAGTTCTACATTATTTGCGTCGCACACACATGCAATAAGATTTTGCAAGTTCGGTCACAGACAGCGGATGGAAGCATCGATAACATTCCAGAAACTTCCGATGCATGCAGGCGCGTCCTGCGCTGTGCGATAACATTTGTTAGGTGGTGAAACGTGCCGCCAGATAAAGACAAACAAGTACACGCGTCAATAACGTATCATTATTTCGTAATGCACTTTGATGCTCATATTACACGCCATTTGTCATCACCATAATCTTATTACACATACACTTAATGCACTTTAGAGCCAGTATTTTAAGGCCCCTTTACAGCTACGTCACATCAACTTCATAGAAGTCATACCTCAACTGCAAACTCATCAACACTGGCTTGGCGCTCTTTCGCCATACCTGGTCCTTGCGCCACTAAACATCATACATTCATTCATTGTGGCCGTAGACTCCTGTACGCAGCGCGGCTTATGCAAAAAGCTTTTGCCCACCTCCGATGGACCATTTGTTATTCTTAACATACTCACAGAGGTCACCTATACCATAGCTCGCCTCACGGCGAGTGGTAGAAGGGCTGCCAAGAGCCAAGTCGTCAATGTCGCCCGTTTCAAATTATTCAGAAGACAAACTGATTGACTTGCCCGGCGGGCCACATATACCACGAGAGGATTGTTGCACTAACTTGTGAGAAAAACAGACATGTGAACGTGCTTGCGGTTTCGAGTTTCGAAAGAGAAACAAGGGAACGTCGCGATCTTCAAGCAGCTGGCCGCACTTGAGTTCACTTTCACGACCTAAAATAAATGGCTGCTTTATGCTGTAAGGGCGATAAACGGTCTCCTTCTCGCGTAACAATAGAATTAGCTATAACATAGAATTAGCTATATTTTTTCTTGGAACGCATGTATTTTACTAAACTCCTCAATTTCTTAGCGGGAACAAAATCTAACAAAGCTTTACAGCATGAAAAGAGAGCGAAGGCAGACAGGTTTGCTAGGTTCTGGTAGCAGCATAAAAAGGGCTTGTCTGGTAGTTAGGGAGTACTATAAAGTGCAACTATCGTGAAGCAGACGAACATCCGCATCATGCAGACTGCCATCGCCTGTAACCGTTAGTTAAGGCTAGAGCTCGAACTGTTGACACTAACCGGTACTCCAGCAATCGTATCTCGGCTGGGCAGCGCTACGAAGCCCAGTTTTACTTGGTGGCGCAAGGGGGTAACCATCAGCAGGACGAAACCGTCAGTTCATTTTGACAGGCTTTTGCCTGGGAAGTCTGACGGCCGCGTAAGCACCTGTTGTCATCTGGAAGTTTCTGATTTTCCGCAACAATAAAAATTGAAACATTACACTCAGGCATTCAGCGTTTCATCGAGCAGAGCAGCAAAGTGTCTAGTATGTTTACAGATGAACTGTGTAAAACAGAACTTGTGGCATCTTTTAAGACCTTTCCTGATATTTCACTAATTTCTTTCAAATGGAATCATACACTGTCCATGGCCTTCCAGCTCTACTTGCATGATTTGTTCCAAGGCGGGTATGAGAGAGCTGCTGCTGAAGCTGATTCAGATACACCTTTGATGCTACGTGAAGAATGCCTCCTCAAACTTTTAGGACATTGTTCACTTGTAAACGCTAGAACGATGTTGTAAGCTCTGCGCAGTGAGTTAACAAGCATGCCGATAAACTTAGCTTAGCCATTTTGAAGGCATTTTGGCGGCGAATGTGTAGTTTTATACGGTCTTAGCGTCGTACGAGACGTCGCCTGTAGGGGGTCAAGGTTGCTGAGAGGTGTTAGATGGTGCTGCTCTAGCCAGTTTCTGTCACAAATGACTTATTAAGTACGTCTATTGGATCGTCATAACAAGAGACAGACGTCGAAAATCCCGCATTTGCAGCCGCCACTTCTCTAGCAAGATGCAGTCGGAGGCATAAAAAGTTTCGTTGTTAAAGAGAGGGCACCATTGAATTTAGCTGTCTGCCCAACGGCTCTCAGAATGCAATGCATTGACTTATGTCTGCTTTAAACAATTCCATATTGTGCCTTTGTAGTAAAAATATACTACTGGCCGTGCCTCACCGCTGACGTCGCTCACTACGTTCACACCTGCCGAGACTGCCAGTAACTCAAGACACTGCCGACACGGCCAGCGGGGTTTCTACAGCCTATTACACCTCCTTTCCGACCGTTCTAGATTATAGGGATGAAGGTATTACAGCCATTTACCACGTCAACGTCCGGAAGCAAATGGATCGTCGGGGCAAAGGACCACCTCACCTACTATGCAGAAACGAAAGCTCTGCTGAAAGGCAGTGCGGCGAACCTGTCGAAATTGTTCGTTGAGAACATCCTGCTGCTACATGGCGCCCCAGAAGTCATTATCACCGGCCGAAATGCGGCATTTTAGAGCGGATCCTACGCAAGCGATCCTAGAGTACCGACAGATAAGGCATAAAAGAACACTGCTTACCACGCGCAGATAAACTGTCTTACAGAGCGCCTTAACAAGACCCTCGCCAACATGCTAGCGACGTACGTCGACGACGAGCACAATACGTGGGACACAGTCCTTCCGCATAGACACAGCACGTGGTCAATTTTATTTAGGTATGTTGCATAGGAGTGGGCATAAAAGCAGAAGCAGGGTGCCAGCCTCACATATTCCCATATCTGCAGTGTCTGTCTGCGTTCAAGGGTTGCGGTAAGATGCCCGTTTAAGTGTGTTTCACGGACGGCGCTAAACGCAGCCTATGAGGCTTCAACGCGGGGGCACCACCATGAGTCTCGTTTAATATTGGTATCCTAGACTCCTTTATCGCCTCTCTAGAATGCTTGCCCATTTAAAGCAATGCAGGCCGTCTGCGTTGTGTGCTCAGAGCCATCGGCGGCGCCACTTCGTCCCTCGTCATCACTTGCGGATGACGAGCCTGACGATGGTGAAGAATGCTTGAGAAAACCAAATGGCGTACAGTAGTAAAAGGATGGTTCAAAGGCACATCATTGGAATGGTTCAGGTCAATAGGGACATTGAATTTGATTGTAGATAGCACATAGGCAAGGAACAATCATGGCAAATATTCACACTTTTCCAAGCAGAAGCGGATATAAATATTGTGCAAGCGAGGTAATATTTGTTTACGTTTGACATAATTAGTACCAGTCACTTTCTATGCGTAAAATTCATCGTCTGTGAAAAGATTCTGCAGCTAAACACCCGAAGTGCGATAAAAATTTCAGTTTGAGGATAAACCTATAAGGTCTTCGATGTGGGGTCGTGAAAAG
This sequence comes from Dermacentor andersoni, assembly GCF_023375885.2. Taxonomy (NCBI): domain Eukaryota; kingdom Metazoa; phylum Arthropoda; class Arachnida; order Ixodida; family Ixodidae; genus Dermacentor; species Dermacentor andersoni. Next base: position 138,734,934 of record NC_092819.1, read on the forward strand.
GTCGATATGGCACCTTCTGCGGTTGCCGCGTAAAAACACACGATCCCGCGAATCGATCGGTTCGTGCATGAGAATCTTCACGATGCAGTAGGAATAAATTAGGAATGAAAAAGAACGATTCTAAGGGTTCCTTTGTAAAATGATGGGAACAGAGAGCAGGGACCCCGAATCGCTCGAGAAGCCACTGTCAGGCCAGCTACATGTCAGGATCTCCAAACCTCCGGAAAATTTAGGGTGATTGATTGAGGGGGCACGCCGGCAAACATTGCTTGCCAAGACGCATTGTTCACCGTCGTTGGGCGCAATGAAAGATTCGTATTCCCACAGAGAAGAAGACAAACTTGAGGCGACGTCTAAGCATACATCAACATTACGCGCTGTAGCACAAGACTCGCTGTCACCAATCGCGTTTCTCATGTGTGACGTCCACGAAATGGCGGAACTGGCAGAATACGTTCCGCCTCCTAAAGATCAGGGAACGTCGAGGGAAGGTGGGACATAGCACGTGCAATGAGTTAGGTTGTGTACTTTTTTCGGCATTCGTGGCGTATAATAAGACATACAAAACAGTGGCTCTCATAGCAGCACCACATGCCAGACGAGTGGAAAAGAGCCGGTGAAGGGACTGACAACTCACCAGAATATGTTGCGAGACGTTGATCGAAATGAAACGAGCATGATTTAAAGTGATATAATCCAGCACGCTGTTCGCGATTTAAGTAGGAATTATAATTTTTTAAATTGGCGAAGAAGGTCTCAAAAATCAATGAGTTGTGAGGCCTGGCGGTGATATTTCGTACATCGGATGTGGTCTATGAGATTACTGTGCGTAAGGCGACTCTTACTAACTAAAGCATAATTATTGCTTTTAATCGCAGTTGTTATGTTATTAAACACTTCTGCTTTATTCTATGCTTCGGAAATCAAAAGCGCTCACATGGCTACGGCAACATGCAGAGCTGCGTATTACTTGTAAGAGCGTCATTTCGTTTTCGAGCCGATTGGTTCGTTTTGAGCGGTTAAATACCAAAACAGTAGGACAGGAAACTATTAAAGCACATCGTTATTATCGCAGAAATAATTTAACACTTCGAAAAACACGGATCGCAGGATCATCAAATTGATAAACCAAAATAATACTTTCTGACAGCTACGGCAACACTTGTCGTCTGTCTGCCACTAATGCGGCGTATAATCGCTATCGCGCTCAGCTATCACCGTTTTTAGCATGCTTCCAGTGAACGACTACTTCCTCACTGCAGGTCGAAAAACTCTGATAAAAAATGTTCCCCGGCGCTTTCTGCATTACCACTTCGTGATTATATACTTTAACTGCCGAGCTTTCAATTGCACTAAAAAAGTGAGTACCATAAAAATTGGTTGTCAGTCCCTTTAACGTACAGAAGTATTGTCTTCGCAATCTCAAACAGATGGATAAAACGCAACAACGTCCTTTCATAACTGATTTCTTGAAGATTGCGTAAGTATTCCGCTCTGTGACGTTTTCCAACGACTTACCGTTGCGGCCTTCTCATATTTATCAGTTCTGCATCAGTTTTTTATTATTATTGTTATAAATAATAATGATGCCATTGTTATTTTTATAGTTCTTATTTCTTGCTGTAGAACATGTAGAAATTGAGTAGCGGAGATATTCAGGTCTCTCAAGAGGAATCCGTATACAAAAGAGGGTGGATGGTTTCTTAAGTTCTGCAAGTAGTATAATCGCCATGTACGAACATTTCATCATCATCATCATCATCATCAGCCTATTCATGTCTACTGCAGGACGAAGGCCCCTCCCTGCGATCTCCAATTACCGCCACTATTCCGCGCCAACCGATTCCAACAAGCACCCGCAAATTTCATAATTTCGTCGCACCATCTAGTCTTCTGCCCTCTACTGCGCTTCCCTTCTCTTGGTCATCCTAATGGTCCAACGTTATCTAGTCTGCGCATTACATGACCTGTCCAGCGCCATTTTATTCTCTTAATGCCTGTTAGAATATCGTCTATACCCTTCTTGCTCTGTGATCGAAACCGTTCTCTTTCTGTCTCTTAAAGTTATGCCTAGCATTCTTCGTTCCACGGCTTTTTGCACGCTCCTTAACTTGTTCTCAAGCTTCTTTGTCAGCCTCCAGGTCTCTGCGCCGTATGTCAGCTCCGGTAAAATGCACTGATTGTATTCTTTCCTTTTCATTGATAACGATAGGCTCCCTGTCTGTAGCTCACGATGTCTGCCTTATGCGATGCAACCCATTTTTATTCTACTGTGAATTTCCTTCTCATGGTCCGGGTTCCCTGCGATTAGCTGACCTAGGTAAACGTACTCCTCCACAGACTCTAATAGCTGACTTGCGATCTTGAACTTTTGTTCCCTTGCCAGGTTATTTATCATTATCTTTGTCTTCTGCATATTAATCTTCAGCCCCACTCTTACACTCTCCCTGTTAAGGTCCTCAATCATTTGTTGTAACTCGTCTGCATTGTTAATATATAAGTAGGTTATTATTTAAATTCTGGAGTGACACGTAAGACTGCTTACGAGTGGGAATGCGAACCATTATATCGTTTGTAGGCTTAGGAATGTCATGAATGTGCTTGAACGCGCGCATTTTATGCACTCATGACGTGGCGCCACCTCCTCCGCATTGGCTGTGCCGGAACGGGCCCGATGACGCACGCACTAGGCTAGACGTTTAGTCAGCCAGAACCATGGAGCCGCCGTGCCGTCTCAGAAGCGTACTCATCTCGCACCCCGGAAGCCCGGGTTCGATTCCCACCTATTTCCACCCACCGATTCCCACCCAAGCCTATAATTTACTTTCTTTACAGGAACAATTTCGCGTCAATACGCGTATTTCTTTCACGTGTTCTTACTCTTTGCACCGTTGGGCATTTTGGTAGCATCTTTCCCTCACTCAGACTGCTACATGTTTTCGCCCAATGGGGCATATAATGCGTTCGCTGTAGTAAACGGCAAAACACAGAATAACTCATCCCACGATGACTGTCGATTGTGATACGACTAGTTTTACAGTGTTCGAGTGCCACGCCGTATGTCTCAGGTCACGCTTATTTAATTTCTCTAGTGATGAGTTTGAAAGTTCCGTTTCTCATGCGATATGCGGAATTCTCCGGTATCACCCCACTTTGCTATGGCACTCGCTTGCCATGATCGCCTGGAACGGAGTGGCATGATGACGAATGTATGATGACACCGCAGCGACGACGATACAATTACGAAGCTGGAGTGACGTCGATGGAACAAGGGAGGTATGACGACTATGAGATGACGATTCTGAAGTGATGACAATGGTGTCATGACTGCAGCTCGCCAACGACGCCATGTGGACAATAAGATGACGACGAGTGTTTGACGGAAACAGCTTGACGACGGCGGTATGACGACAACCACATGACGAATATAGAATGAAATCGATGACACAACCACGACGGCATGGTGACCACTGTATGGCAGTGGAATGCATAGCAGCGACTCTGTGACATCGACGAGACTACGACGATGGCTTGACAACGGCGGCATGATCACGATTGAATTACGATCGCATAGCTACGATAGCTACAAAAAGAACTAATGATTCCGACGAAAGTACGAAGGGGCATATGACGATCACGGCTTGAAGACAATAATATGGCGCTGATGAAATGTTCACTATGGTAAACTGACAGCATAACAATCGTACTGTTATGTATGCGCATCGCTTTCTCGTCCTCTAAAACAAGAAAGGGGCTGACAGATGGAATAGCACACTGTGGTATAAAGTTTGTAAACAGGGATAAGGTGCCTCAGAAAGGCTAGCCAACGTTTTGATAGGAGGACCTATCTTAGTCAAAGGCGGCCTCGTCATCCTCGGCGTGTTAGTTTTAAAGGGTTAGTGCAGTGACGTCACGTAAGGGTGTTGTCGCTGGCGGCTGGTTTTAAAGAGAGAGACTTCAGAGGAAACGAGCGCTGTCGTCCGACATCTGTGAGATTCGTTCCCAAGACGAGGGGACAAAAGCGGGAGTGGGAATGCGCAGAGAAAAGAAAAGATAGAAAAGGGAAGAAAAAAGAAAGAAAGGAAAAAAGGAAGAAGGGGGGAAACCAGGGCAACACCAAGACAGAAAAAAGGGGGAGAGAGAAAGAACCAGAACGAGAAAAACAAAATTTTCAGAAGGACGGGGGCCTGGGAGCGTGTTGGGGATGCGAAAGGTTGGGAAGCATTCAGGGGTATTGGTGGCGGCATGTTCTTGTGGCATTAGAAGAGCCGGTCAGGCGGACAGTGCGCGAGTAACACAAAAGGCAAAAAAAAAAATAAAAAACGTGAGTTGAAAGAGTGACTTGAGTAGCATAGTAGCAATACGTCGAGTAATTTTGAAATAGTTAAGATGGCGACGAGGAGTCTGCAGTGCAATGTATGGGGTGACTGAAAGGCAGCGGCATGGTCTTTCAAGGGGCATTGCCCCAGTCGCTAAAGGTAGGTGTCGTTACGGCGGCATCAAGAAATGGCGATACTCTGGGTTGAGGCGCCGAAAAAGGCATATTGACTTCGGAATGTGTTGGTGAGGGGGTTTCAAAAAATATATAAATAAGGAAGGGAAAAGAGAAGGGGAGGGGGACCGAAACCGGAAGAACAAACAGGAGGGTGACGTGCGCCGAAGCGGGCGGGGGCAAGTGTACACGGAATAAGGGGGTCGTACAGTTGATATAGACGTAAAAACCTGAAAGAGTATATTAAATTGAGTAGTAGGCAGGAGAAAATTTTTCGAAATGGAAAAGTAGGTGAGATTGAGAATTAGGGTTAGCTGGTGGCATAATGTGTTTTGTGTCTTGGTTGATGATATGAGAATTTCAGATTTAGGTTCCCGCTTTTAAAGAGTCGTGTGCCAAATTAATTCCCGTCGAGTGCAGGCAATTAACCTTGTGTATGAGGTATGATTCCGTATACTTCCTTTCGCGAGGGGAACGTAAATTTGTTTGTAGTATATAGAGCCTTGCTCTGTCAAATACATGACCATGCTCATTAAAGTGGCTGGCTACTACTTTGGGTAAATTGAGTTTTGTGTCCGCGTGGTGACCGTTGAGTCTTGTATGAATTTGTTGTCCAGTGTCACCTATGTATTGTTTGCTACAAGTGGCGCATTCTAGACAGTAGCCTACGTTGCTTGATGTGCAGGTGAAAGCCGAAGTTACCTTGTGTGCATAATTGGACGCTGTACATTTCACTGTAGTAGTAGATTCAATATGTTTGCATGTAGAGCACCTGGGTTGGCCACAGGGATTGGTTCCCAAGTTCCTTTGTGTCTGTAGTTTCGCGTGCACAAGTAAACATTCAAAATTAGTGTTGCGTCTGTCGGCTACTCTCGGAGGGTCGGGAAAAATCTTATTAAATTTCTGAATGCTGGTGAGAATTGGGTAGTATTTACTAAGGATGTTATTCACGTTTGGAAGTGCGTTTGAGAATTTAGTAGTAAGAAGAGGCGTTGTTGTTCTTGTGATCCTCGGGCGGGGCTTGAGGACCTCGGCTCGATCAAGTTTGGTTGCAGCGATGTGGGCTGTTTGAAGGTCACTGTTTGGGTGGTTCCTGTTTGATAGGGTTTCTTTAACGTGATCGAGTCTATCTATGTAGTCTTGGTTTTCAACGCGAATCCGACGTAGTCGTGTGGCTTGGCCTTTAAAGATGCCTTGTTTGCAATGTCTGGGATGGTGGCTGGTATATTCTGGGTACTGTTGTTTGTCGAAAGGTTTCCTATACAGCGTTGTCTTTAGCTCACCATTGCCAATATATATTGTTGTGTCCAGAAAGTTTATGTGCTCAGTTGAGGATTCTGATGTGAATTTTATTGTTGGGTGAACAGAGTTTAGAAATGCTATATATTTATCTAGACTGTCTTGACCATGTCCACATATTATGAGTATGTCGTCTATGTATCGTAGGTATGTGTGGCGCTTAGTAGTGCAGCGCGATAGGAAATCTGTTTCTAGAATCCCCATAAATATGTTCGCGTAGGTTGGTGCAAAAGGCGCACCCATGCTTGTACCATGTATCTGTAGGTAGTAACTCTCCTCAAATTCGAAGTAGCTATGTGTTAGCACTAATTCAAGGAGAGACAAGTACACTTCAGTAGAGTGTTGCGCATTGTGTTTAGACAGCGTTTGTTTGTAAACCATCAGGGATGGGAATGTTGGTGTACAGCGCCGTGACGTCTAGTGTAGCGAGAATTGTGTTGTGAGGTAGTGTGCCTTTAGTATTAATGTCATCTATAATTCTCAGCAGGTTAGGCGTATTTTGTACAAATGACGGAAGTGCTTTTGGCAAGTCACCAAGGTAGTGGTTAAGGAATGTGGAGATGCTCTCTGTCGGGGTGTGGTTGTTTGATACTATCGGACGGCCTGGGATAATAGCAGTGTATAGTTCGGCAGATGGAATTTTATGAATTTTTGAAAGGAGTTAAAATTCCCGGCAGTTTTGTTGCTTGGTTTAAGAAATTTGCATTCTGTCGGTGTTATCAATTCATCAGCCAAAAGTGATTTCAGCCTGTTGGTAATTGTCACTGTGTAGGACAATGTCGGATCGTTATCTAGTTTGCGGTAATGTTCTGGTTTGTTTAGCTGTCTGTAAGCCTCGTGCTTGTATTTTTTTACTGGCCAAATAACTATACTTCTACCCTTATCTGCTTCCTTAATAACAATCTCATTCCGGCAACTAAGATTTGAAATGATATGACACTCTGACGCAGTTATATTTTTAGGTCGCTTAGATGTCTTGGATTGGCTTATAATTTCTTTAGTGACAATTTTAAGGTATACGTCAAGTTCTATGGCTTGTTCTGGTTCGGGAGTCCAAGTGGATTGGGCTCTAAGTGGTTGTCGTTCCGGTGTCTTGTGTGTCTCCGAAAAAGTGTCGGATACGCATTCGTCGGGAGAATTCTGAGAGGCCCTTGTGAAGCTCGAATTCATTTATTGTGTTGTTCATGGGACAAAAGTTTAGGCCCTTGCTGAGTACGTCTATTTCTTTTTTACTTAATGTTTTTGAAATGTCTATAACATTCTTTCTCTCTCCCCCTTTTTTTCTGTCTTGGTGTCGCCCTGGCTTCCCCCTTTCTTTCTTTTTTTCCTTTTTTTCTTTCTTTCTCTGCTTTTCTTTCTTTTCTTTTCTCCCCGCCTTCCCACTCTCCCGCTCTTGTCCCCTCGTCTTGGAAACGAAGCTCACAGACGCCGGAAGACAGCGCTCGTTTCCTCTGAAGTTTCCCTCTTTAAAACCAGCTGCCAGCGACAACACCCGCACGTGACGTCACTGCACTAACCCTTCAAAACTAACACGCCGAGGATAATGAGGCCGCCTTTGACGAAGATAGGTCCTCCAATCGAAACGTTGGCCAACCTTTCTGAGGCACCTTATCCCTGTTTACAAACTTTATGTGCACAGTAGCAGAATAGAGCGCACTAGCTCAGGTCGACCTCTCTGTCTTTCCTATCAATAAATTCTATTCATTCATTATACCCTCTCGTCCCCTGTCATTTATACAACGTATTTTAACATATCCGACAGCTCGCACCCACTATGCAACGCGTCCTGAATCTGTACAACCTGAATGAACACGGCTTCCATTCAGCTCTACATCCGTGTGTTCGTGTGTCCGACTCGCTCCAAAAGCAACAAAAATAGCACGGTGTTAGAGTAATTGGAACCGGCCTGCGAATAGGGCCAACCTATGTCTGCGATCACCGGAACACTTCGCACCATGGAACAACCTGCAAAAAGCCTGGGAGTACCAAAAGAAAGCGTATGCCATCTAAGAACAAGCCTCTGAGTACGCCACCAAACCTGCAACCACGAAAAAGGTCCCACACCTCCGTGTTCTCAGGGCCCGCGGCGACTTGTCGCCCTTTATATTTTCCCCTCTGCCCTCCAAAGGCCAACGGCCTGTAGCCGACGGATCAAGTTACCTACATCCTAGAAAAGTTCGCTGCACTCTACACGCCATTCAAAAGAGAAATACAAGCGCCTGCGGCCTCCGACCAAATGAACGAAAAAGAAAACCAAACATTCGACGGGGTTTTGTCTGACCTTGGGAGGGAAGCAGAAAAATGCAACTTTGGTGAGAAATAAGACCGACTCATTGGAGCCTGCATTGTTCTAGCTATAATAGGCGCAGCACTGCAATATCGTCTTTTCCTTGAAGGGGACTGGACACTGCACAGAATAATAAGCACGCGCAACGCAGCGGAAATTTTAAAAAAAGCACGTAAAAGAGAGAGAAGAGCCGAAGCGTGAAGAACCTACACAAAACCAGAAGCATCTCAATTGGAACTCATAACAACCAGCAACATCGGGTAACTAACAACTGAAAGCACACATGAAAGCGCAACAAAAATGTTCACGCTATGGAATAACGCACAGACCTTTCGAATGTCCTGCCTATTGGACCAAATGTTCCAAATGCGGCCTATTCGGGCATTTAGCAAGCCTGCATAGATAAGGCCAACGAGGCAGCACGACCTCGCGCCAGTGCGTAGGTCTCCTTGGAAATCCACAGCAACAAGCACAGCAACCATACTTTTTCTTGGAGAGTCTAAATAGACGCAACATAAACAAACGATTCGGAGGGGACCGAAATCGTCAGCGCAAATGAATGCAACCTCAACTTCAGGCCAGACACCAGCTCTGACATTAAATAAATTTCGAAGAACGAATTCAGTGTATGGCCACCGCATCCTGCATTCAAGCCAGCAACAATACAACATAACAAAGCAAGGACCTCGCAGTAATTCTACTTAACTATTACTCAACCCAATCATATGAGAACAACCCCCCGGCAAGCTCTTAAGGAGTAGAAAGCAGCACAAGTTCCTCCCGGATCTACTAACGAGTAGTTTGAGGGAAATCTAGCCGAGGTTTAATCAGCTGAGCTTGAACTGGAGGTTACCCTTGGCTGTAGGCTGATCTACTTAGCATATCTATGTCATTGTCTCCTAGTGAAGCTTCAGTAACGGTCTGTTTTCTATATCTTGGTCGTAGATGGATGCGGTGTTTGAAGAAGATGCCTCCGGTATCTATCTACATGGCATATATACAAGATTCTGAACCGACATTGACTACTGTGGCTTATTGTTACGCTACGCTACGATTACGATTACGCTACGAGGCGTAATCCAACCAAGCTTCCTAAACGCGTCTCTTGATAGGCTCCTCTAACAAAGGCAGAACGAACAGCGCAAACCTGGTAAATCCTACTCAAGAAAATATTCAGCCACTAATTATTGGTGAGCCTGTGTAGCTATAGTCTCAATCAAAAGGAACAATAAGCCACAGAAGTCAATGTCGGTTCAGAATCTCGTAGATATGCCATGTAGATCGACACTGGAGGCATCTTCTTCAAACACCGCATCCATCTACGACCAAGATATGGAAAACAGACCGTTACTGAAGCTTCACTAGAAGACAATGACATAGATATGCCAAGTAGATCAGCCTACAGCCAAGGGTAACCTCCAGTTCAAGCTCAGCTGACTAAACCCCGGCTAGATTTCCCATCAAACTACTCGTTAGTAGATCCGGGTGACAAAGTACGTTCGATGACAAGAAACTAGTCAGATGATTAACCTAGAATGAGGGCGATGCAATTAGCACGACGGCATCTTGACCGCTAGCCCATAGCGGCCCAAGCTTTTAGACAACTTGGGCCACGGCAGATGAGGCCAAGCCGGTGCAAGAAAAGTCCACCGTAGGTGTGTTCGGTATGTTGACTTCGCATTTAACGCCGTAATTTCGCTAAACAGATAGGGGTATCAACTTTCTGATTCGCCCTCGCGCCTTGTGCCAGGGCGAATCTTGTCTTGTCTCTGCGTATACACTGTGTGCATAAAGTCTAATCTCCAAGTAAATGGTCAATGGCGTCCCATCTCTGATGGAGAAGAATTAACGAGGGCGGCAGCTGCAGAAGCCAAGTTTCCGTGTCAAGGTAACCTGGCCACGCCAGCTTGGAACATTCGGGGCTACAAAGAGGAAGGAAACATTAGTCTGCCCGCCGGTTCAAATGCGCCCACGATGTTGTCGACATCGGACAAAGACAGCACGGGCAGCGCCTCCTGCTCCATCCCCCACGTGAGTAGTTAGCTTCTGATGATGCCAAATGCGGCGGCCAGGCTGCACCCTTTGTGCTTTAGTATAGGACATGTTATTTTCACACTGCTATCAATGGAACCGAAGAACGAAGGCTTTTTCTTACGCATTTTTTTTCTCCGCTGTGAACGAAAGCCCCACTCCACCAAGTAATGTCGTGGCCCGCAGCGCGGCTAAGTGCGCGCGGGAACCACGTGTAGTCATAAACACCGCATAGCGATAACTCCACCGTTCCAAATGCCATAATGTGAGTCGACCTCCTCAAAGTTCCCCAAAAATAACGCTCCTGTTGATAAAAACATAGAGAGTTTGCTGCAAGGTGTACATACATCGCGAGCAAGAGTTCGGGGACCTATGGTGCACCAAAAGGAAATACGACTTCTCAGCCTATAAACGTGCCGGCTCAAATTAACCAGTACGGCCAGCGTGCGCTTTTATCAACAATGCACCGCACTGAAGGTATTTCCCATCGTGGAGCTTCGCTAAAAGAATTTTTACTTTTCTGATGATGCCGGCACTCTCCGAACATTTATTCGCGCTATGCGTTGTGAGCATAAAGTCAGCTGAACCGTGGTTGTGGATGACAAAGTTCATAACAAGCGTTCCCAGAGAACCTCTAGTGGTCACTGCTAGCTGGTGGATGAAGGTGGAGCAGCAGGAGTGCGGTGCCGCAGAGTGAGCGCAGGAGCGCACTTCGTGAATGAGCGGTAGATGTGGAACATCCTTTCTCTCGCAGGCGTCACGAGAACATGGTCATTTTGGGCTGAAGGAAACCTGCAATAAACCCACACATGCTACCTGAAGGCAACAATGTTGCCGGATTCGAGATGCGAATGTTGTGGGATCATTCCTCACCTGCAGCAAGTTGTTTTTTCATCCACATTCATTTCCATTAATTTACCGTTTCTTTATTTCATTTATTAGGCACAAGTAACAAGCACAAGTGTTTCTTAGGTTCTTATGATAGTGCTGTACATTGTAATAGTGTGGAATATTTTGTAACCAAAGTTAAAACCATTCATTTCTGTTCATGATTGCTGTTTTACTATTGTAACCACTCCTGCAAGGGCCGTCAAAGCCTGCACTATGCTCAAATAAAAATAATAAACAAAATATGAAAGCGTTTTAATGCTAATCATAGTATGAATGTTCATATCGAGAACTTCATAACTGCCAATGTTCAAGGCATGTCATGCTAGTGTAGAAATGTTAGCAAGAGCGCAGCTTCCGAGATACAGTCGTTCTGATACAGTAGAGCTACACTGCATTCTCAAAGTGTCAAAGGATGATTCAAGCAAGTTCCAAGAACATTTACTGCGCCATAACTCTACCCAAATACGACAAAACTAGTAGAAATTTGTGACATCACAGTACCGCTTGCCGTCTTGCCAATTTCGACAGGGAAATCATTGATCGGACTGAGTTTACTCTCGATGTTGTCTCAATATATTCAAAGAATAACCGCAATACCCACGGAAATAAATTTGAAACAATAAATCAGTTGGAACTGACTTGGTGTTCCTTTTTTTAAAATTTTTTGCCACTCTGCTCCACTCCACCTAGCGGTTAGCTATACAGCTGTGGCGTGCGACTGTGGCTGTTATAGTCTAGCGCAGCTCTCCTGAGGGTTCCGCGGCGTTAGGTGGCGTATGCCTTGTGCGGAGATCTAGCATAGAGCTGTAAATACTTATACTACAAAAGCAACAGACACGCAAATGGCTGCGCCGTGTGCGCTCGATTGCGCAATTTCCTCCAATAGCTCCTCGTCGGCTGCGCCGGATGTCGCAGTGCTTTGCAGCAGACTGCACTGTGCGGAGTTGGTAGTAATGATGCAATAGGAGAGACGTGTGTATATCTTCTGTGATATGGCAGCACGTGGAGCATGTGTAAATATCCCAGGAGGGAGCCTGAATTGAATTTTTTTTCATTGAGATATTTCATAGAACCTTCCAAACAAAAAGTAATCCTTCAATGTACTCTCTCTCTCTCTCTTTCGAACGTAATGAACTTGAACCACCGCCTTATCCGCTGTTCAAAGCCGTTGAGAAAATTTCGCAAACTGGCGACTTTCAGGACCTCCGTCGTTTTCTCTGTTGTCTCCTCCCTATCTTAAATATGCCTCCCTTTAGGCTCTTGTTTCCATCATCAATGTGAATCAATGTACAGGCGCCCACAAAAGTGGTATACTCCACGCAGATTGTTACTGCAGCGGCGTCGCTCGGCATTTTGGCGAGCTGAAACACAAAACTCACACGAGACAAGCGACGTGCTTGCAGATAATAAAGGGCAGCCATTGGCTGTCTCGATCCCAGATGCTGCCTGTAAATGGCGTTGCGATGCAGTTTGCGTTGCTCCGGCTCCCGCTGCGTGGAGTATACCACTTTTGTCGGCGCCTATACATCAATGTAAAATTGCTGGCAGGAAATCAAATACCCGGATGCATACAATAAGGGTTTATTAAGCATAAATGGTGGCGTAGAGGTAGAGTAGAGGTAGAGCATCTGCCACGCGTGCAAGAGGACCGTGGTTCGAATCCCGGTGCCACCCAATTTTACACCACATTAAAAAAAATCCTCGTGTTCATAAAATCGCACAAACAGGCCTGGAGTGCGGCCTGATCCTGGTGACCAGAACCGGTAACGCACAACCCCACCAGAGCAGGACTGGCCACCCTGGGGCAGTACTTGGCCACAACCTCCTATAATGAATACAACAATCGAACCCCGGCCCTCAGTCCCGAGCAGCTGCGAAGCAACTGACCACGGCAGCGGTCAGACCTGTGACGCAGCAGAGGGTTCTAAGAATCCCTGGATGCGGACAGGGCGCCATTGGAATCTGAACCTGGCAACGTTTAAGGCTAGAATGTCATCTAGTGAGGCGAGTCTAGCAGTGCTATTGGAGGAATTAGAGGGCAGTAAATGGGATATAATAGGGCTCAGTGAAGTTAGGAGAACTAATGAAGCAAATACACGGCTAAAAAGTAGGCACATCCTGTGCTACCGGGGCTTAGCGGAGAGACGAGAACTAGGAGTCGGATTCTTAATTAATAAGGATATATCTGGTAACGTACAGCAATTCTATAGCATTAACCAGATGGTGGCAGGTATTGTTGTGAAACTTAATAAGAGGTACAAAATTGAAGGTCGTACAGGCGTACGCCCCTACATCCAGTGATGATCACCAGGAAGTTGAAAGCTTCTATGAAGACGTAGAATCGGCGTTGCGTAAAGTCAAAACAAAATATAGTATACTGATGGGCGACTTCAATGCCAAGGTAGGCAAGAAGCAGGCTGGAGACAAGGCAGTGGGGGAATATGGCATAGGCACTAGGAATAGCAGGGGAGAGTTATTAGTAGAGTTTGCGGAACAGAATAATATGCGGATAATGAATACCTTCTTCCGCAAGCGAGATAGCCGAAAGTAGACTTGGAGGAGCCCGAATGACGAGACTAGAAATGAAATGGACTTTATACTCTGCGCTAACTCTGGCATCATACAAGATGGGGACGTGCTCGGCAAGGTGCGCTGTAGTGACCATAGGATGCTAAGAACTCGAATTAGCCTAGACTAGAGGAGGAAACGAAAGAAACTGGTACATAAGAAGCCGATCAATGAGCTAGCGGTAAGAGGGAAAATGGAGAAATTCCGGATCAAGCTACAGAACAGGTATTCGGTTTTAACTCTGGAAGAGGATCTTAGTGCTGAAACAATGAACGACAACATTATTGACAACATTAGGAGTGTGCAATAGAAGTAGGTGGTAACTCCATAAGACAGGATATCACTAAGCTATCGCAGGAGACGAAAGATCTGATCAAGCAACGCCAATGCATGAAAGCCTCTAACCCTACACCTACAATAGAACTGGGAGAACTTTCGAAGTTCATCAAGAAGCGCAAGACAGCTGACATGAGGAACTATAATATGGATAGAATTGAACGTGCTCTCAGGAACGGAGGAATCCTAAAGGCAGTGAAGAATAAATTAGGAATTGGCAAGAATGAGATGTATGCGTTAAGAGACAAAGCCGACAATATCATTACTAATATGGATGAGATAGTTCAAGTGGCTGAGGAGTTCTATAGAGATTTATACAGTACCAGTGGCAGCCACGATGACAATGGGAGAGGGATCAGTCTAGATGAATTTAACATCCCAAAAGTCACGCCCGAAGAAGTAAAGAAAGCCTTGGGAGCTATGCAAAGGAGCAAGGCAGCTGGAGAGGATCAGGTAACAGCAGATTTGTTGAAGGATTGTGGGCAGATTATTCTAGCAAAACTGGCCACCCTGTATACGCAATGCCTCATGACCTGGAGCGTACCTGAATCTTGGAAGAACGCCAACATAATCTTAATCCATAAGAAAGGGGACGCCAAGGTTTTTAAAAATTATAGACCGATTAGCTTACTTTCCGTTGCCTACAAAGTATTTACTAAGGTAATTCCAAATAGAATCAGCAACACCTTAGACTTCTGTCAACCAAAGGACCACGCAGGATTCTGTAAAGGCTGCTCAACAATAGACCATATTCACACTATTACTCAGGTGATAGAGAAATGTGCGGAATATAACCAACCCTGATATATAGCTTTCATTGATTACGAGAAAGCGTTCGATTCAGTCGAAACCTCAGCAGTAATGGAGGCATTGCGGAATCAGGGTGTAGACGAGCCATATCTAAAAATACTGAAAGATATCTATAGCGGCTCCACAGCCACCGTAGTCCTCCATAAAGAAAGCAACAAAATTCCAATAAAGAAAGGCGTCAGGCAGGGAGATACGATCTCTCCAATGCTATTCACATCGTGTTTACAGGAGGTATTCAGAGACCTGGATTGGGAAGGATTGGGAATCAGAGTTAATCGAGAACACCTTAGTAACTTGAGATTCGCTGATGACATTGCCTTGCTTAGAAACTCAGGGGACCAATTGCAAGGCACGCTCACTGACCTGTAGAGGCAAAGCAGAAGGGTGGGTCTAAAAATTTTTCTGCAGAAAACTAAAGTAATGTTTAACAGTCTCGCAAGAGAACAGCAATTTACGATAGGTAGCGACGCACTCGATGTGGTAAGGGAATACATCTACTTAGGGCAGGTAGTCCCGGCCACGGCGGCCGCATTTCGATAGGGGCGAAATGCGAAGACACGCGTGTACTTAGATTTAGGTGCACGTTAAAGAACCCCAGGCGGTCGAAATTTCCGGGGTCCTCCACTACGGCGTGCCTCATAATCAGAAAGTGGTTCTCGCACGTAAAACCCCATAATTTAATTTTTATTGCAGGTAGTGACCGCGGATCCGCATCATGAGACGGAAATAAACAGAAGAACAAGAATGGGCTGGGGTGCGTTTGGCAGGCATTCTGAAATCATGAATAGCAGGCTGTCATTATCCCTCAAAAGAAAAGTGTATAATAGCTGTGTCTTACCAGTACTCACCTACGGGGCAGATACCTGGAGGCTTACGAAAATGGTTCTACTTAAATTGAGGACGACGCAACGAGCTATGGAAAGAAGAAGGATTGAAGTAACGTTAAGGGATAAGAAAAGAGCTGACTGGGTGAGGGAACAAACGTGAGTTAATGACATCTTAATTGAAATCAGAAAAAGAAATGGGCATGGGCCGGACATGTAATGAGGAGGGAAGATAACCGATGGTCATTAAGGGTTACGGACTGGATTCCAAAAGAAGGGAATCGTAGCAGGTTGGCGGATGAGATTAAGAAGTTTGCAGGAACGACATGGCCACAATTAGTACATGACCGGGGTAGTTGGAGAAGTGTGGGAGAGGCCTTCGCCCTGCAGAGGACGTGACCAGGCTGATGATGATGATGATGAAGCATAAACGGTAGCGCGACTCTGTGGGTTGCTGCAGTTGCCCATCTTCGGAAGCACGAGAGCGCTTCGTCTCCTTCCATCGTCGTTTTTTGTTTCAACAAACTGCACAGCGCACAAAGTTTCACAAAATAGTTCGATTCTAGTGGGTACAGGTGCCGAACGGTCCGTTTAACAGAAGATCCACCCGGCAGTCACAAGGTAAAAGATTTTGTCTTGCCGTTCCTTCCTCTATGGAGTTCGTCTATAGTTGCCGGGGCCCTCTGGGTTTTTTTCCAAGGACGGCCTCTCGATCGAGATCGGTGACTCGGGGCTGGGCATGGCTCTTACCTCCGAAAGGTGTTGTTTGGACGAATGCTTCCAGACAGGACTTCGCGTTTTTTCATGTTGTTCTCACTTTGTGGTATATGGCGGCTATCTACTGTGATCTCGCTGAGCGTTAGGTCGGGAGTGCACATATCCTACTTATAATGAGAAAGTCAGACGGGGAGAGAGGTCCCAGATCTTGACAGACGCTAGAAACGTATGGGATTGCCAGGGAATGGACCACAACTTCTACTTCAGTTAGGTTGTTTGTAGCTGTTTCTCCGTAAGATATCCTTTTCCGATGCACGTCTTCGTCAATGTCAGCTTGACCGACCTTATAAGTGCCTCGTAACCCCCCCCCCCCTCGCTACGAAGCATGCTCGCCAATAAATTTCCATTTTATGTGATGGTTAGCGGTATAGTTACAAATTGTGTTTCTCAGTAGTTGGCACAGCCTCGAAAGCGCTCACTTGCTCTTCTTGAACGTTATGGCATCTCAATATGCAGTAGAGCCAAGGAAGTCCCCGCGGGGACATGGAGCTTAGGAAAGCGCATAAAAGGCTCGTTCGAGGGGAACAGTTTGAATTATGGCACACGTGAACACACAAATATACACTTTGGGGTAGTCAGCTAGATGTTTAACGTAAAGGAGACCAGCAAAATCTGAACCTGTTACTTGAAAGGGTTCTTAAGTGGTCACTCTCTCAGCTGGTAACCGTGCAGTTACTTCGAAGAAAGGTCAGATGCTGCAAGGCTGGCACACGATGCATCCTCGTGATGTCTATAATATTTCCCTTAGTTGTACATGCGTTTCCCGAAGTGCTGCATGAAGAAGTTGTCGATGGTGCTGCGCGACGAGGAGCTCACTGTACTACGGGTCCTTTGGTAAGACGATTGGATGTTTTTCATCTTCATATTTCTCGCTTAATTATAGCCGTACCGTGGCTCGAAGGACTCCGTTGTCGAGAAAGCAGGTCACGTCTCGAAATGTACAATCCTTCATGTGCCGAGCTTCTCAAGAGTCCTGGTCAATTTCTTGAGAAAAGGCTGAGCTTTGAACTTTATTTATCTAGTGTAGTTTGCCGGCTTGTATTTCTTCTGCATTCAGGAATCTCCGGGACATGCCTTTCCGCTTTAGTTTTGAGGTAAATCGTAACATCCAAGTTGTAAAACATCTTACCCGCGCAAGAGCCGTGTGTTTATGAGTGCCCATAATTGGTGGTTCGATTTGCATGTTCATTTAAAAGGACGGTGCCCAACGAGAGCCTTCCTCCATGACACTCTATGGGAACTGGGGTTAAACAGCGCGAATAAAACAAGGACACGAGGAAACAAATACAACATTCGCTCTGTTCAACCTAAGTTTTAAATATCAACCAACTAGCCCTCATCAAGATCTTACTCTATGGCAGGATATAAGAGCTCGGTGTGCGGTTGTGGTGGTCATTCATTCTCTTCACATTTAAGATAGTGTGGTCTAGTCCACCAGACTCAGTTTGTTGGCAATTCACGGGCCGAAACTCTTCTTGGCGAAACATCAGCAGGGTTCTGCTTTCCTGAGCAATGCCTTCACAATATGATGTTTGTTTTTATCTGAATCTCCGTTACCCTATGAAGTAGTTCTATCTGTTAGGATCTCCGGTAATCCAGTACAGCGCAATCATTCAATCAGTCCAAAACTGCACTGATGCCATGTCCTCGGCTAGCTCTCTACGCGCGCACTCGTACATTCGTACTGAGACGAGACAGGGTAGCAGCTGCGCCTGGCAAGGCTTGTCTCCTTCATTTGCACCATCCTGGACTTGCACAAGACTATCGTTGGGCATTTGTGGGTCGTATTTTCGTTTGTGCCAAGGTAGTACTTAGTTCCGCAAACTGACTTACTGAATTTCCAGCGTGAAGCCGACGGGATGACTTTCTAGCGTGCAGCCGAAAGTGTCAGCTTTCCAAATTGAGGGGGGGGGGGGCAAAAGGCAAAGGTGCCTCCCCCCCACTTTTGACATTGGGTGGGCTAGTGCCCCCCTGCCTCCCCTCTCCCGGTAAGTACGCCAATATACGCGTGGTCCGAACAACGAGAGCGCTTCGTCTGCTTCTTCGTCGTTCTTGTTCCAATATTGCTACTCGACTCTCTTACGTTGCGATGCTTATGAGAAATGAATGAGCACAGTGATATTAAAAAATGTCACATGAACTTGATGCAAACACGTTGTTCTTCAACGTCCGACATCGCAACACTGAGGCAGAGGACGACACAGGCATAAAACAGCAATGAAGTAAATAAAAGTGTAAAATTCACACGTATGTATGTATGTATGTATGTATGTATGTATGTATGTATGTATGTATGTATGTATGTATGTATGTATGTATGTATGTATGTATGTATGTATGTATGTATGTATGCATGTATTTACATTCACAGGCACATTGAGAATATTGTGTGTTTGTGCGTGCGCTCTCAACGTTGTTGTTATAGACAACGCTCTGTGGAATATCGTTGCTAATGGGCAGGTAAAATGCCTTCACGGACTCGTGCTATTTAGGGCACGTATGCTTTGTTATATGAAATTCCCCTTCGTTTTTAAATTATTCCTCCGGTTTAACGAATAATCAAGAAATGTAAGCGTGCCCGCTGCCAATGCGCGTACACGTGGTCAGCGTCCACATAAAGCTGCGTGGACTTTTGTAACTCGAACAAAAAATGCGACGAAGATGACAGAAAGAACCGCGCACCCTCGGCTCGCAATTATGAACAAACGATGCCCTCAGCCTCGTTGCGCAGTCCAGAGGCCACACAGTCGATGCGATGCCGAGCAATGCTCCGCTCATCTTAGAGCGGCTCGCGAAGCGCATGTCTGCGTGCGCTTACGAAACTCGGGGGCACACAGGCTGCAATTAAGTCGATCGGATGGCGGCAAAATGACCTCCGGATGGGCGAGAGCGTTTTGTTGATGTCGGGGAGCCCTCCGCCCCCATAGCGGCGTACTCATACCTCCTTCTCGATCCAGCCCTTTCCCTTTTCGTTTTCCCCATTACCGGGGGTGGCTCATCCCTTTCGTCTGCCCGCGAGCAGGGCGAAGCGCTTCGCATGTGTCAGTTTTCTCACAGCGGTGAGGAAACAAGTATAGAAGGGGCCGTTGAAGTTCTCTTGCCTGCGTGAGGAGGCAGCCATGATGCCAGCGAAGGCGGTGTGAAAGGCAAAGTAAACACTGGAACATGCGGGACCGGGCATTCAAGGGGAAATTACTGTTCGGTGTGGCGTAAATGTTAGCCTTGTTCATGCTCACACGCGCTCGTGGGATCAGCGCACGGTGCGAGTGGAAAGAGCACCGCGAATGTGGCCAAGGAGTTTGAAACAAAGATACGCAACGCAATCTTGCAGCCTAAATTACGCGAAGCTTGCTTGAATTAGCTTGCGTAGCAGCAGAAGTAGGGCGCATAACACAGGCGCAGCTTCGTCTGTGTTATGAAGAGGCGCAACTGCCTCTTCATCACCAGGGCGAAAACGGTGTATGATGCTTGCCGAGTAAATAAAGGTGCATCCGAACAGACATGATATGCAAGTACATAAGTACACTGCTATGTTTTCCGATTAATAAAAAAATTGATGCTGGTGGTCGCTGGCAAGGCCAGAAGGTAACTGCAGTTTTCCTCGGCGACGTAATGGTGGTGTCGTCTGCCCCGGTATTCGAGAAGACAGTTTCAGTCGTAGGAGTTATGGGCTGTGCAAGTCCCACGCTCTCTGGAAAAGTTTCTTTGCCGGTCTTCCTCTGCCCCACATTTATTGAGTTGTACAACTTATTCCTGCCGAGTCAGGCAAGGATGCATTTGAACAGTCATTAACATGTTTACTTTCGTGATATTTCACATATTGCCTTCTTCTGTCATGTTTTGTTTTTAGTGAAATTAAAGAAAAGGCTTTGTCTGAGTTAGCTCTTGCCCATAAAGGAGGTCTAATTTGGCCCATAAGTTCATCGCTTCCCAACTGCTGCTTCATCATCTATACACTATCACCACCATCATGGCTCGTCGCAATGTTATGCTTTGACAAATAGAGAGATAATGTTTAATGGCAGAAAGGTGGAGAGGTCGGCCTGTGTGAAGTGCCTCTAGCCTGCTACTCCACGCTGGGGAAGGGGTTTGGGGAATAACAGAGGTGGGATGAGAAGAGGAAAGAGGGTGGTGGTGCGGCAAATACGATGAGGGCTGCACATTATACTGTATCTGTGCATTGTGTACGTGCACACTTCACACAACAGCACAGTCATCTTAGCGAGCAGAGTTAGAAGTTATTGCAATGTAGCCAGGAGAGTGTCTATAGCGTTCATAATTTTAACCGCTGTTAGCGCCACTAGCGCATTTAGAGCGGACAGTAGCAGCTGCAGGGTGGCGATTATTTGTCGCAGCATGGTTTTTATAACAGAGTCCGATGGTGCCATCTGATTGCACTGTCCTTGCTCGCGCTGACAGTCTAAGGCCCGTGTGCGCGGCGACAAGCGTGGCCATACATTCGATTCCGGGCTTGCGCAGCTGGCTTGAAGCAATGTTTTAGAGAGATTTATCGATGCCAATTCAACTACTTTCTCCTGGACCTGCGGAATTGGAGCCAGGGAGCTCTCGTTTGGACCTACAGCTTGCCCACGCCGATGACGCGTTGGTCTCCTCCGCTTTTGCACTGACGCTGCCGCCTCCTTGTGGGACATACTTGTCTTGCTCATTTTGTTCAGTGCATTTTTCTCCTTTATTTGTTTAGGACACTCCTTGAAATTGGCCTCGTGGGGTCCATCGCAATTCGAACACTTCATTTCTTTCACTGTGCACGAAGATACGTCATGGCTGCCAGGACAGCGGAGGCATGTCGTATGGCCTGTGCACAGGAGAGAGGAAGAAGACGAAGAACCTGCTGCTAGCCTGTCTGAGTAGCTCTGCCTACATTTATCGTGATTTTCGTTATTTTCTGGTAATATTACTGGTCAGAACGGTTCAAGACGTCTGTCGACTCTAAAAGGTACCTCCCGTATCGGAGACCGACGGGTGCTGCGCCACCCGCCGCCTCACAAGGTGCTAGAAGGAACCAAGCTGGCACCGAGGAGCACCCCGCCATGACCTCCCAAGGGCTGACACCGGGTCAGAAACGCCAGCTGGTTTGTACAAGCCAGCCTGACTGCAAGCGACAAGACACTGGTGAATCTGAAGACGAGTCAACTATCATCGATGACGACAACGTGGCGAACGCTTCAGACCTAGACATGGACGAGGGTGGTTTCCGAATTGTGCGCCATCGTAAAGACAGGGCGGAGGGCATTCCAGTGTTAATCACTGCAACGTCCGAAAGAGATGATTTAAGGCAAGTAAACCCTATTGTCCTGTATTCTCAGCTTGAAACGATTCTCGGTGGAGCACCAGTGAAGAGCCACTTCACAGCACAGGTAGCACTGCTCCTAAATGTAGAGACAGAAGGAGAAGCCAACGTCCTTCTAGAGACCAAGAATATCGGTGGCATCGTCATATCTGCCCGTGTCCCACACAGTTATATGAAAAAGACGTGCATTGTTAGAGGAGTCCCTAAATGGTACTCGGATGAGGAGCTGCTCACCTATCTGAGACCTCAGGGAGTATTCCATGCAAGAAGAATCATCCGTCGGGTCCAAACCTCGTCATCTGAATGGGAGTCAAGGCGCACTAACTCGGTGGTTCTCACATTTGCTCCAAATTCTGAACGCTCGGAGAAGATCAACCTTGGTTTCACCAGACACGAGCTTGTCGACTACGTGGAGACACCACCACGCTGTTTTAAGTGTCAGCGCTTCGGACATGTCGCTAAGTACTGTCGTGGGGAACAGAGGTGCAAGCGCTGTGGGGGACCTCATGACTTTAAGATGTGTGCAAGTAAGGACAACTTTGTGTGTGCAAATTGCGGCGGTGACCATCCTGCTAGCTACGGTCGATGCCCGGCGCGGACAGCTGCTCAGCGAAGAAATAAGATGTTTTTCTGGGTCCAAAGAGTGCAAGCGCGCCATCGAACACGAAGAAGACGTCTAGAGCGCCACAACTAACTGGTTTGGAAACAGAGTACGCATATCATTTCCCGCGTCTCACACCGATAAAAGAAGTTATTGAGCCAACGCAAACGGTCACAGCGGCTGAGAAACCTGTTCGAAAAGAGTCCGAAAAGCGCACCTATGCGGCCGCAGTAAACCGACCTCAAGTACCACTTGGCAACAGTCAGCAGAAAAACTGCCAGCATGTGATACGCGCTTTGTTCACGGCACTACGTTCCCACGTCGCGAATATGCCTGCTAGTTCAACGAAGGATATGCTGGAAGCAGTGCTGGCTCTTGAGTCAGTAATACTCTGCTCTACTTCCACATACACTCAGTAGCATAATGGCAATGTCTCGCCCACTTGGTCAATTCCGTCGTCCAAAAGTGCCCTTAATAATGCAATGGAACTGCGCCGGTATTCTACAGCGTCTTTCTGAACTCTGCCTTTTCCTTCGAGACATACCTATACCAATTCTAGCCCTCTCGGAGGCCGGTCTCCCAAATGGAAGGACGATCCCAGGGTACATCAGACATGGAAATCCGAGTATACCATCATTTGCAAATGGAAGTGCGATGATATACATCAGGCGAGAAATACCTCACGTCACCTTACCGGTGCAAGACCTTTGTTCTACCTTCTTGGAAGTCGCCGCTGTGCAAGTGTGCCTAGGAAAACGAAAACTCAGTGTGGTGCCGGTGTATATAAGTCCGCGCAGGAAGGTCTCCATGGAGGCGTTCATAAAGGACCTTTGCATTCGTTGCCCCTCTCCTATAATAATCTGTGGGGACTTTAACGCACATCATTCGCTTTGGGGAGATAAGACTGCAGATTCTCGAGGCAAGGAACTAGTCACAGCCGCGGAAGCTGCTGACTTGTGTATCGCGAACGATGGCAAACCGACTTTCTTCAGACCAACAGATTCATAGAGTGCCATAGACCTCGTGATCCATTCTACAGGTCTTGTCGTATCGTCAACCACGGCCCCAGACAGGATGGGCAGTGACCACTTTCCGATCTTCACCAACATCACCGGATTTCACACTGCTGGGCGACAATTCTGTGCTGTGACCCGCTGGGACACATACAGAGAAGCGTTGGACGAATCCCCTGGTGAGCTGTTCGCAGATATGCTGCGGAGCAAAAGAGTGGCTACCTCAATGTTGAAACTGCCAGATCATTTCCCTACTCCTGATTTGAAACTAAAGAACCTCTACGCAGCGCGTAGGAGAGCGGAGCGAAAACTAATGAGAAAAACGGGAAATCCATCTGCGAAAACTGAATACAACAGGATAAACGCTGTCATCCGTCGTCACACAAAAAGATTAAGACGAGTTCAAGGGGCTGCTTTCTGTGAGAGTTTATCGGCGTTTACTCCCATGACAAGGATATGGGGAGTAATGAATAGCCTATCCGGAAATATTCGCCTACACAGGCCATTCGAAGCACTTGCTTTAAAGCAAGGAAAAGGTTTGCAAACCCTTGCAGAAGATTTCGCAGACGTATACATATCTGGCAGATCAGCAGGAGTATCGAACCCTCTGTTGTCTGCAGCATTCCATACCATGGATACGCCGTTCACCTTTCGTGAGTTGGATTTGGCGCTTAGCAAATTAAGAAGACGCTGTGCTGTGGGTCCCGATTCGATCAGCAATCAGATGCTGACAAACCTGCCATATGAACGAAAACGAGAACTTCTGGACATATTTAATCACGTCTGGAGCACAGGAGAGATCCCAGAAGCGTGGAAGACAGCATGAGTGGTGCCAGTGCTCAAGTCCGGAAAGGATCCTGCAAACCTCACCTCATATCGGCCAGTATCGCTAACATCATGCGTATCAAAGTTGATGGAAAGACTAATATGTACGAGGTTAACATGGTATCTTGAGCAAGGAAATAGACTGCCATCATGTATGACCGGATTTCGTCCACGGTTGAGTGCCCAGGACAGTGACTTGGATCTACTAAGCCATATCGAGCACTATCGCGTAGACGGCCTTTCCACACTCGCCATCTTTATGGACGTTGCCAAGGCATACGACTGTGTGCTTCATACAGGCATCATCAACGGACTCCGAGCCATGGGCGTCTCGGGAAATGCTCTTCGATTCGTCCATGAATTTCTCAGTGATCGATGTGTACAAGTTAAGCTGGGAAGTATAATGAGTGTCAAGCGACGCATTTCCCTCGGCGTCCCACAACGAAGTGTCCTATCCCCCTTGCTTTTTAACGTTGCCATGGCCAGCCTTCCAGATGCCCTGAAAGTAGGTCGGACGGCAGTTAACATGTCCATCTACGCAGATGACATCTGCATTTGGATCTCGGGGTACCAACACAAACGTTTGGCCCAGATAGCCCAGGCCGCAATCTTCACTATCGATCGCCACTTATCGACGCTTGGCCTATCCTTATCAGCAGAAAAATCAGCCTTCATGCTTTTCCCGGAAGTGAGACGCAAGTCAACACGTCTGACGCTGAATATCAGAGGGCATTCAATTCTTCGTGCAACGCATGTTCGATTCCTGGGCTTCACCATCGACAACAAGCTACTATGGCGTGGTGCGGTCGAAAGCGTTGTGGCTGCATCAGTGCAAAGAATCAACGCACTTCGTCGACTGGCAGGTGTACGTTGGGGAAACAATCCTATATCCATGCTTAAACTAAATGCTGCACTGATAACAAGCCGCATTCTCTATCAGCTCCCTCTGATATCACCGTCATCGAGTCAATTCGAGCGCTTGGAGGCAGTGCACAGAAAAGGACTTCGCTTGGCGATGGGAGTTCCAACGGCGGCTTCAAACAAGAAAGTCACTAATGAGGCAGAGTCTCTTCCCCTCCGCCTCTTGGCATCTCAGGCCTTGCTGACACAGCTGTTAAGGCTGGGCGAGTCACGCGCAGGCACGGCGCTTCTCCGGCGGCTAAGATCAAGAACTCGCTCACATTTCCATGCGGCGTTGAACACCTTCCGATATTTAGGATTGGAATGGCCTAAACGAAGTCGCCTTGACCCGCCATGGTCTTTTCCGGACGTTACCTGCAGCCTCAATGTACCCCACCTACCGACGAAACGCACTATTTCAACTGCCGAAGCCAAGTTTATTGTGCTGGACCACTTGAGCACTGTGTTTCAAAGCCATCTACAAGTGTACACAGACGGTTCGGTGTGCGCACAAACAGATAGCTGTGCAGCGGCATTCTGTATACCATCCCTTGATGTGTCATGGTCTGGCCGACTGGATGGCGTAGTTTCCTCTACAACAGTAGAAAGCGCCGCAATCACCGCGGCTTTGCGGAAACTACGTGCCTTTTCTGCACGAGATGTCGTGGTGCTGACGGATTCCAAGTCAGCATTACAAAGATTACATCGGGGCCTACCTCTAGAGAAATTTACAAGGCAGTCTCTGGCACTGATTGACGACCTAACGAGCAAAGGATTTAACATAAGGTTTCAGTGGATTCCATCACACGTAGGAATTGATGGAAACGAGGAAGCTGACGCCCTTGCACGCCTAGCGCTGACATGTGTCCCAAAAGTGAAAGCTCCAAAAGCTTTTCAAAACCCTAAGGATGCAATCCGCCTTCACTTTAGACAGATGCACAAGAATCCACACGAATCCTGTGTGACTCATGGATTTACACGCGAACAAGCGACGCTTTTATACCGCATCAGGACCGACTCCGCATACACCCCAGCTTGGTTATTCAAGACTGGGCTTCGCGCATCTCCACTCTGTGTTTTCTGTGGTGACATTGGTGACATCGAACATTTCATTTGGCTATGCCCACAGTTTGACACAGAAGGAAAAGCGTTCGTTGACAACCTGCAAAAAAGCGGTCTCACGCACAGGGCCTTTGAAGACGTTGTTTTCCCCGGAGGGCCCGCGGCATTCAGGAAAAGAGCGCAACGACTACTGATAGCCTTTCTGCGAGACACGGGGCTCATCGACACCTGGTGACACACCCCTGATCTCAACTCGAAGGAGGATCAGGCGGAACAATTGCCGGCTATGTATGCCAGGCTAACCCCGCCTGCTTCAACATCACCACCACCACCACCATCACCACCTGTGCATACAGCGCTGACATGGCCTAGCTTAAGAGGAAGCTTTAGCTCGGGTGCTCCTATCTAAATACATGTAAACGGAGAATTCGTTTTTCTCGGCAACCACAGCACCAAATTTGACGGGGTTTGTTGCATTTAAAAGAAAAACTTAAAATCTAGTGACTGTTTGTTTCGAATTTTTAAGTTAGGTCGTCAATTTTTTATTAAAAATTGGCAAAAATCGAAAATTTTCAAAAAACGAAACTATCAAGTTTACAACTCTGTAACTCAACCACTAAAAATGATAATACAATTCTGTGAATTGCATCTAGTAGTACATCTAAAGCGGACAAAATTGATATGTTACACATGAATATACAAAAATTTAATCACAGGGAAATACAACTTTTGCAAAACCGTTGTAACCAACGTAACAAATTCACGTAAGATGTAGAATGACATATTGAATTTGTCCGCTTTGAATGATCTAATGGATGCCGTTTACAGAACCGCGATATCAGTTCTTGATGCAGAGCTATGAATTTGTAAACTTCGTGCTCCTATATTTTTCAAACGGTGAAATATTTGAAAATCGTTTTAAGAAAATTCAAGCCCTAAATCGAAATTCCGCTTCCAACAGTCACTAGAATTTAACTTTCTCTTTCAAATGCCACAAATTTCATCAAAATCGGTCCAGGGGTTATCTCATAAAAACGTTTTTGCGTTTTACATGTATTTGAATAGGCCGCGTCGGAGTTGGGCCGGGGCACATAAGGACGCACCGGGTGCCTCACGTAGCCCACGTTGACATGATCAGGTAGCGTCTCTCCCTCGAAAAGAAGCTTGACGCTCGTCGATCGACCGAAGCGGTTAAAATCAATTACCTTCACTGTTGAAGACAGAAGCCTTCGTAGCTCTTCGCCGCTGATGTCAATCACGACATCGGAAATAACAGCTGCCCTAGTGCGACCACAGTGCACGATGAACGACCGGACTTCTATGTGTCCTAGTATGCGCACGGTTTTCAATTTTTCTAGTGCAGCCTGCGTCGTTACTTCCACTGTAGCTACGTTTTTCTTGGTGTTAAAAGGCACTTCGTTAATTCCTTTCGGAGCCACATTACCAAGGTAAGAGTTAAGAATCTGTCCGTGCACAGAATTTAAATTCTTAGACACATCGAGCGGCACAAAAGCGATGCTGTAAGTCGGAGTAGGTGGTCCGTTATGGCCCTGCTCACTCACGTCGTTAGTTGTCTTGCGGTATTTTCTCTTCGTTCACCTGCCCTCCACGATGGTGTAGCCATCGTCGGAGTCCATTGGCTCGCTGTTGGAGAAACAGGAACCGGGCGTCTCCATGCCTACGTTGCAAGCTTTACACTTTATCCCTGCGAGACGCAGTGAGAAGAGGCGTGCTCTACGCTGGTGATGGTGTGCCGTCTGTCATCGCCTCGCATGGCTTCGCGTCCAAAAAGCACAATTAAGCCTCCACTGTGACAAAACTATCGCAGCAAGGCAAGAAGCGACGCTTGCTCAGATCACTTCGTCTTCGTCTTTTCTGCTTTGACAAAGTTTCGGCTATTGTATTTCCTAGTACGCCTTTCTTAAGGCAAATAGGTGAGAGACAGGCAGGGGCTCCGGAAGTATATCTGATTTGTGGGGGTGACGTCTGGGGGCCTCATGTCGCATTCTGTAGTTCACCTCTCTCTCTCGCTCTGCCTCTCTCGATATATATATATATATATATATATATATATATGTAATTTAACTGCTTTTCATGAAAGAAGCCTTTATTATTATAACACAAATAGAGCGATTTATTTAAAGTGGGGTTATATTACGTATGATATTTCTCAGAAATGTCATGCGTTCTTCAACTGATAACAAACGGTCGCTTCATTCAAATTTTGAGGAGGCACATTGATCGAAAACAAGCAGTCTGTGAACGAGTTTCTGGTTTGAAAGAAGGAGAACCTTGCAAGAGAGCCTATGTCTATACATCTTTAAAAATCGTCAATATGTCGCGCCGTTCCTGGTCTGTCCATAAAAGCTCGCCATGCGCTTGAAGATATGCAAATGCAACGTAGCTGGACAGAACCAAGGTAATTTTGTTCGCCGTCGCTTAATGATATTCAAATTATCTTTTGCATTTCCGTCTAATTACGTAGTTAGTCTTAGTTTTTGAATCAACTTCACAAATATTACTGTTAGATAAAAAGTGTCAATAAGAAGATTGTAGAGCAACGTGAAAGACTCCGATACGGCTTTCTGTTGCACAAAACGTTCTACATCAAAATTTTTCCGACCATGAAAGTATCCAGTGAACACACGCAAAATGCCGGGCGACTGGCCGATCGAGGCACTTTGCATGTATTCTCGGGCCTTTGTCACGCTCGGACAGACACTCCTACGTATCACGTATTGAGCAACAGAAACCTGTGCCCAAAGTGCTTCATGCTGCTCTACAATTTTGTCTCCGACATTTTTCATCCAGTTATAACATCTGAGGAATATAGGTTAACCAAATTTGTTGCTGGGCTAGTAAGTTCATGCAAGGCCCTACGTCTCATGCGCCATGGACGTTGTGCACGAGATTCCGCCTGCTTGCGGAAAGGAATACATCGGGCAAACCGGTCGATTTTTCAATGATCGGGGGCGAAAAGACAAGCGATCTGTAGCTAATGAAGCTTCGTTTCATTTGCCTATACGCATTGTAGGTCCTGTCCCGTAAGCCAATTCTTTCCGGTATTCGGTTTCTAGGAAGGAGTGGGAATGCTTTGGCCAGGAAAATGATGGAAGCCCATCATATACTAGAAATTAAGAGAGTGCCTCTGTTAGCGATACGTGGGTTGTATTGCGCAGCAAAGAAAAGCGGAATTTAGAAAAAGAAATGCTTTAATCTGCACGCTCTGTGATATGACGCATTTGTGGCTTGACGGGCAGTGGATATAAGCGAGCAACACGTTTCACAATAAAAATTTGTTTCGCGTAGGCCTTGTCCCATGCGTCGGTGTCTTCTCTTGTGCCGTCTTCGAAGTTGCGCTTACCAGTATGCATTTTTTAATATTTGTGAAATGTATGAATTAGATAGGACAAATTATGTAATTAGGCGGAATGCAAAAAAATAATCTGAGTGTCTCCAAGTAACGGCAAAACATTATCTCCAGCTACATGGCATTTGCATATTTTTAAATCTTGCTGCATGATAGTTGGCACACGCGGCGATATATGTTAACACTCCTTTACCCATCATCACACATTTCACCTCACTTTTGAGTCTTATATAATCATAACAGTGATGGACATTGATATATATGTATGTACAGTTATACAGACAGACAGACAGACAGACAGACAGACAGACAGACAGACAGACAGACAGACAGACAGACAGACAGACAGACAGACAGACAGACAGACAGACAGACAGACAGACAGACAGACAGACAGACAGACAGACAGACAGACAGACAGACAGACAGACAGACAGACAGACAGACAGACAGACAGACAGACAGACAGACAGACAGACAGACAGACAGACAGACAGACAGACAGACAGACAGACAGACAGACAGACAGACAGACAGACAGACAGACAGACAGACAGACAGACAGACAGACAGACAGACAGACAGACAGACAGACAGACAGACAGACAGACAGACAGACAGACAGACAGACAGACAGACAGACAGACAGACAGACAGACAGACAGACAGACAGACAGACAGACAGACAGACAGACAGACAGACAGACAGACAGACAGACAGACAGACAGACAGACAGACAGACAGACAGACAGACAGACAGACAGACAGACAGACAGACAGACAGACAGACAGACAGACAGACAGACAGACAGACAGACAGACAGACAGACAGACAGACAGACAGACAGACAGACAGACAGACAGACAGACAGACAGACAGACAGACAGACAGACAGACAGACAGACAGACAGACAGACAGACAGACAGACAGACAGACAGACAGACAGACAGACAGACAGACAGACAGACAGACAGACAGACAGACAGACAGACAGACAGACAGACAGACAGACAGACAGACAGACAGACAGACAGACAGACAGACAGACAGACAGACAGACAGACAGACAGACAGACAGACAGACAGACAGACAGACAGACAGACAGACAGATAGACAGACAGATAGATAGATAGATAGATAGATAGATAGATAGATAGATAGATAGATAGATAGATAGATAGATAGATAGATAGATAGATAGATAGATAGATAGATAGATAGATAGTCTCTTAAGCAGCGACCGAAGGTCTTTAATCATCATCATCATCAGCCTGGTTATGCCCACTGCAGGGCAACTGCCTCTCCCATACTTCTCGAACTACCCCGGTCATGTACTAATTGTGGCCATGTTGTCCCTGCAAACTTCTTAATCTCATCCTCCCACCTAACTTTCTGCCGCCCTCTGCTACGCTTTCCTTCCCTTGGAATCCATTCCGTAACTCTTAATGACCATCGGTTATCTTCCCTCCTCATTACGTGTCCTGCCCATGCCCATTTCTTTTTCTTGATTTCAACTAAGATATCATTAACTCGCGTTTGTTCCCTCACCCATTCTGCTCTTTTCTTATCCCTTAACGTTACACCTATCATTCTCCTTTCCATAGCTCGTTGCGTCGTCCTCAATTTAAGTAGAACCCTTTTCGTAAGCCTCCAGGTTTCTGCCCCGTACGTGAGTACTGGTAAGACACAGCTGTTATAAACTTTTCTCTTGAGGGATAATGGCAGCCTGCTGTTCATGATCTGAGAATGCCTGCCAAACGCACCCCAGCCCATTCTTATTCTGATTATTTCAGTCTCATGATCCGGATCCGCAGTCACTACCTGTCCTAAGTAGATGTATTCCCTTACCACTTCCAGTGCCTCACTACCTATTGTAAACTGCTGTTCCCTTCCGAGACTGTTAAACATTACTTTAGTTTTCTGCAGATTAATTTTTAGACCCACCCTTTGGCTTTGCCTCTCCAGGTCAGTGAGCATGCATTGCAGTTGGTCCGCTGAGTTACTAAGCAAGGCAATATCATCAGCGAATCGCAACTTACTAAGGTATTCTCCATTAACTCTTATCCCCAATTCTTCCCAATCCAGGTCTCTGAATACCTCCTGTAAACACGCTGTGAATAGCATCGGAGAGATCGTATCTCCCTGCCTGAGCCTTTCTTTATTGGGATTTTGTTGCTTTCTTTATGGAGGACTACGGTGGCTGTGGAGCCGCTATAGATATCTTTCAGTATTTTTATATACGGCTCGTCTACACCCTGATTCCGCAATGCCTCCATGACTGCTGAGGTTTCGACTGAATCAAACGCTTTCTCGTAATCAATGAAAGCTATATATAAAGGTTGGTTATATTCCGCACATTTTTCTATCACCTGATTGATAGTGTGAATATGGTCTATTGTTGAGTAGCCTTTACGGAATCCTGCCTGGTCCTTTGGTTGACGGAAGTCTAAGGTGTTCCTTATTCTATTTGCAATTACCTTAGTAAATACTTTGTAGGCAACGGACAGTAAACTGATCGGTCTATAATTTTTCAAGTCTTTGGCGTCCCCTTTCTTATGGATTAGGATTATGTTAGCATTTTTCCAAGATTCCGGTACGCTCGAAGTCCTGAGGCATTGCGTATAAAGGGTGGCCAGTTTCTCTAGAACAATCTGCACACCATCCTTAAACAAATCTGCTGTTACCTGATCCTCCCCAGCAGCCTTCCCCCTTTGCATAGCTCCCAAGGCTTTCTTTACTTCTGGTGTTACCTGTGGGATTTCGAATTCCTCTAAACTATTCTCTCTTCCATTATCGTCGTGGGTGCCACTGGTACTGTATAAATCTCTATAGAACTCCTCAGCCACTTGAACTATCTCATCCACATTAGTAATGATATTGCCGGCTTTGTCTCTTAACGCATACATCTGATTCTTGCCAATTCCTAGTTTCTTCTTCACTGCTTTTAGGCTTCCTCCGTTCCTGAGAGCATGTTCAATTCTATCCATATTATATTTCTTTATGTCAGCTGTCTTACGCTTGTTGATTAACTTCGAAAGTTCTGCCAGTTCTGTTCTAGCTGTAGGGTTAGAGGCTTTCATACATTGGCGTTTATTGATCAGATCTTTCGTCTCTTGCGATAGCATACTGGTATCCTGTCTAACGGAGTTACCACCGACTTCTATTGCACACTCCTTAATGATGCCCACAAGATTGTCGTTCATTGCTTCAACACTAAGGTCCTCTTCCTAAGTCAAAGCCGAATGTCTGTTCTGTAGCTTGATCTGGAATTCCTGTATTTTCCCTCTTACCGCTAACTCTTACCGCTAACGAAGGTCTTTAAGGCTTCCAAAAAAGGAAGCACTACCGAGCCGGCACCTGCTAGTCGCGCGGTAGTAGGACCCTCCGCCAGAGAGCCTCTATGCCACGCTTATCAGGTTCGGGCAGAACAAAACGATAGGACGTGCTAGTTGATGTGTGGCGCTGCGACGTATCTGCTTGTTTGAGCCGTGTGGGCTGCAGCGGGAATTTGTTGATAATGTCACGCTTTGTAGCGTGGCTTCTGTATCGCGCGAATATTATCGCGAACGGAGCCTTAGTAATCGAGAAATTGAGGTGAATGCAGGACACGATTAGAGACTCCCCCGGGACATTCAAGCCCTTCTCAGATGACGAAGGTACCCCGCTTTCAAATTCTCTGACTAATACTCAACCACTCGCAATAAGAACATCATTGTATTACATTATTCGGCGAAAGAAAATGCTAGTTTTTCTGTTCAATTTCATTTTGAGAAACAAAAAAAAATTGACAATACCGTTGATAATGATGCAGGCGGTCGAAAGATTGCGCTTTCGCTCGACTCTGCGCCGCCCGCACATTCGCGTTTCAGTAGTTCCGTTATCGCGTAGTGCAGCGTTAGTTCTGCTGGCTCGCGAAACTTGCACAAACTGCAAGTAGCAGAGACCTCCACTTCCATGTGATGTGGTGGAATGTCCGAACAGTCCACGACACTTGATTGATAGCAGCTGCAGCGGAAAATCCACCGCTATTTCTTGGCTCGCTTTCTCTGCCGCCACGCGTTCGCGTTTGGTGCTAAAAAAAACATACCGCCGTCTGTCGGGCACCGTTTCACTCATCGACGGCAGCAAACGTTGGTGATGGTGTGTACAAGCGTGCGTCTATTTGTCGTACAAAAATCCCTCACGTGACCTGATCCTAGGTGCCTAGGGACAGCATCGTTTAGGGATTTTTCAGAAGGCGCGATGCTGGCGCCGAGCGACGCCGTGGCGTGTTCGTCCTTGGCGTGATCGTTTTCTGTACCGCGCGTTGTTCAACATTGCTCATGTAATCGTGCGTGCGTTGCTTGTGTGTTGGTTGCAGGTTCTGTGTTACTTGGCGGAAAGCCGTGAGTAGTGGCGGTGCGGCAATGCGGCTTTGGCCTCGATGAGCTCTGGCACTACAGAATCTGCGTTGTGTGACCCGTGCTGTCTTGAGAACCCGGCGGTGGTGACAATTGAAATATCGAAGTGGCCTAGCGCCTCGGCAGCGAAGTTCTGCGAACCGCGATGTGGCGTCGCCGTGTCCGACTTTGCTTAACGGACATCGAGGGATGTGCTGCTCGCTGCAAGTCATGTAAATGCAACTGCGTCGACTGCCCACTGTTCAGCGCTGAATGTGTATTTGGGTTTGCGATGTGTGTGGTTTAGGGTTTGCGCGTTCACAGACATGTGCTCCCGTCTTGGTCTCATTAGCGGCTGTCGCGGGATTGTGGTGTGCTAGCTCCTTGCCTAGTATGAAGTTTACGACGCTAACACACAGCAGCTAACACGAGACATATCGTGTTCTTCGCGTTTGTGTGTTGTAAATTACTTTCTATTGTGGAAGTTCTGGGAGTCTTATTACGCAAGGAGTGCGAACGTAAACATAAACACATATGTGTGTAAAATTTTGAATTACCCATAATACCCTTTACGACTGATAAGTGGGCTACACGGCCTGTGTGAATCAGCTACCGTATGTTGCGACGCTCTTCCGTGTGGTAGACTGATGCATGGTGCGCGTTTATTTCTGTACTGTTGTAAAAACCATTTGTTTATTGACTCAATACAAATGTACGGCTTCTTCGCCGCAGTACGTTTTAGTTACGCGGTGAAGCATACTAAAAGTGGGAGGGGGCCACTATCAGCCAGAATTAGTATGTCCTCTTAGTTGACCTGAGAGGCGGCGGGTGCGCGAGTGTATAATTGAAGAACTCATATTATGTCCAGTGACAGTGGAGATCATTAACTGTAGCACCAAAGTAGTGGACCACTACCAGAACAAAGGCATGTAGTATGCCCATCTCAATTCTTGTGCTTATGCCAGTCTTATTTTTTACAGCAATAGCTGCTATGGGCTAACTGCCCTGGTTGTTCTGATGTCTACTGGTGTTGTCACTGGAATTCCCGAATTTCTGGCTAGAATATTGCAAATAAAGTTCTCATTGTGCTGCGAGGATTCAAACATACGATCAAAAGAGTGGCAGTCCACAATTCTACATTTCAGCCACTCTGCTGAAGGTACAGTCGTGGTGAATACTGATCCCGGAGAGCGTGATCTAGCCAACAGGTGCCTAGATTGGCTAACACCTGCTCAATGTCTGCATACTGTATATAGAGCTGGCATCCACACCTTCAAGTTCTTACACATCACCTTCCCACTTGTGAAGGCAGTCCTATGTTGTTTTCTTCTTGCATGTGAAGACAATGATTGGGTGCATCTGCTTCATTAATCTTCTTCTAGTGCTTGGCTTCTCAGATTTACTGGATGGAGCTGTTGGTGTCTTGTTTTCCTCAAGCAAAGCGCGAGATATAGCAATGCGTAGCCCAAATATAGATTTGAGAAAACCAAAACGAATTCAGCAGTAAGAAGCTAAAGGGTTGTTTTGGTGTAGATCAGTGGCTAAGTCCGGATATGAAAGAGGAGGAAGAAAAGCCGAGTCTGTCCACTTCAACACTGAGGCACAACTCCCACAAATAAATAGGACTCTTACTTATTTTACTTTTTTAAGGAGATTACCGACTTGCATTGGCAAATGTTCACTTCAGCAAACACTGCATGAAGTAAGCTTCCTGTGCATATTTCACCAGTTACTGCATCATTGTTTCACATTATGAGTGAAACTGCAATTTTCTTTATGCCACAACTTGCCCAATTTTGTGTTTTGCAGTGGGATGTTAGCAGTGCTAATAAGGCACCTAAATACTCCCATGAATAGTAATACAGAGAAAAAAAGTAAGAAAGCAGTGGCTTTTTGTGCGTAGACTATGCATACACCTGGTGCTCTTATGGTCATTTTTTCCCTATCCGCTCAGCCATTCTAAACAAGAAAAGTTTATACACAATTAGTTTATACACAGACCACAACTAAACCACAGGTATCGTTGCTAAGCAAAGTATATTTATTCGGTGACATTTTCTGCAGCCCTGCTATTGAGCTTTCCTTCCTTCCTTTTCAGCTGTGCAGGTTCATTAAGAAGTGACAGGGGCGTAGCCAGGGGGGGGGGGCTTATGGGGCTTCAGCCCCCCCCCCCCCCCCCCCCGAAATTTTTTCGTGCTGTCATGCGCCGCTGACCAAAACAACTCCCGGCGCCAGAAATCAAGCTCGATTTTGTCTAGAATGTCCTTAATTCACGCTCAAAAAGACATTTTAGGGCAAACTTTGCGAAATCGGGCTGGATTTCGCGGAAACGCCCATGCATTGGGAGTCACATATCGTAACGCAAGGAGCCCCACCCAGCACAAAATTTCAAGAGGGTTTTGATGGCGAGCGGGCTCGTCTCGGCATCTCGCGGAGGCCGCGGAATCTACGGAGCGCTTGGATTTCAATTCTGAAACTTTGTGGGTGTAAAGTTCTGATAACATTTTGATGCGAAAGGTGCATTGACATTTCCAAAGTCGTGCTTTCGATTCTAAATTCCGGAACTTTGTGGGTTTAATGCTGTTGTAAACAGTTGAGGCCAAAGGTGCATCGACTTTCCTAAAGTCGTACATCGGACCATACAACGAGACAACCCAAATCAACATACTATCAGACAAGTTGACAAAGCACTCAGCGAGGTCCGATGAGACAAAGCGTTGTGGTGGTTCACTTGTGCCGTCAGGTCACAGAAAAGAATATGAACATTTCTTTTTCACCTGCGCCAAAGCATCCATGTCAAGACAATAAAGCCACCATTGTAACTAAGTTCTTATTTATTTTTCTACCTAGAATTTTATTTGCGAGGATACATTGAGCCTCTTTATTTATTTATTTATTTATTTATTTATTTATTTATTTATTTATTTATTTATTTATTTATTTATTTATTTGTTCTCGCAACCCGCGGGCTGCCGATCCAGCCAGAGCGCATGCGTTTTTTCTGGACGACTGCATTTTCGCCTGGCAGAGTTTTGGACGCTTTCTGGCTAGCAGACGAGAAAAAGAAACAATGCACAGTCGCTCGCCGCCAGCACTGCGGGGACTCGACGAATTGCAACGCGTTCGCTTGAGCGCAACCTCTCCGGAAAATTTTGTCTCGCCGGTGTAGGATACCGAGCAGTATGCGTATGGTTTTCTGTGGACCAAGCGTCACACGTTTTCTTCGATATTCCTTCGGTAGCCACACTAGGTGCCCAAAGTAGGCATTAGATTGTATCCAACACGCTTTCCTTTGCGTTATTCTATTTCGCCGCCCCCGCCCCACAAAAGAAAAAAAGAAGACATTGTTGCGGCGCAGCGAATTGTCGCATGATGAAAGTTCGATTTTGTTACTTCTTTTGCGGAAAGTAACGTTCCACGGGACGCTTCAGTTGCCGGATACTATTATATTATTGCAATAGCAGCTATACGAAGACTGCAGGCACATTCCTGCCGTTGCCCTCATGTTCCGTATAAATAAAGGCCAAGGGCGATAACATCGTGACCGCGCGCCGCATGCTCTATGTGCGTGTGAAAGCGTGGGCGGGGGAGGGGGGAGCCGACGATGGTGGCTCAGTCTTGTGTGCGCAAGGGAGAAAAGCGGGGAGGAAGCGCGCCGCCTTCCGTCGCACGCGATACATTTTGGGAGTGGAGGGAGGGGGGGGGGGGTGCTGTGATCTATGAATCTGTGGTTGCGCAACCTGTTTATTTGCCTTGTTTTACGTATTATATATACTGACTTTTTCTTAGGTACGTAGATTTATTGGAGACTTATACGTATATTTAAACATCTTGTGGCGGGGTTTTGTGTATATGCGCAGTGCACTTTGTTTCCAGTGACAATTTTTTGCCCTGTATCAAGCTGTATCTTCACATTTGTATATTCCTTTGTATCTTCGCATTTCTAATGTACGAAGGCGAGTCAAATGAAAGTGAGACAACCCGCCCCGCGCAATAATGTTTCGGTTCATTATTTTCGAGGCATGCGCGTAGCACATACGCATCTCATTTACAAGTGACATGCAGAGGTGAGGTTAAATGTTCTTTAATGCTCTCATACACTGGGTTCAACATGGTTGCGTGACATAATGGACACTCCAAAAGTTGAACAGCTTGGTGTCGTGAATTTTTTGACAAATGAAGATGTTTCCCAAAAAGAAATTATTCGCCGTATGGCGGCCGTATGCGTTCAACATTGCGTTTCATTGGCCACTGTGAAGCGTTGTAGCAAACTGTTCAAAGGAGGACATGAAAGTTACAAAGACGATGCATGGCCGGGCCAAAGCCACCGTGCAATCACCCCCAACACAATTGAAAAGGCCGTGGTTGCTCAGTGGCTATGGTGTTGGGCTGCTGAGCGCGAGGTCGCGGGATCGAATGCCGGTCACGGCGGCTGCATTTCGATGGAGGCGAAATGCGAAAGCACCCGTGTACTTAGATTTAAGTGCACGTCAAAGAACCCCAGATGAGGGTGACGACTTTTTGTCTGCAATTGTGACCGGGGATGACTCATGGTGCCGCTACTAGTAGCCTGAAACACTACGGCAAAGCTTACAGTGGAAACATTTGAATTCACCACTCCCAAAGAAAACAAAGGCCGTCATTTCTGCCGGAAAAGTGTTGACTTCTTTTTAGATCGTTAGGGGCCATTATTGATCGAATTTCTAAACCTGGAGAGACTCTAAATCGTTTCAGATATTGTGAAAGGTCGGATCGGCTGCGTGTCGCAATCAAGAACCAACGACGTGGAAAATTGAGCATTGGGAACATCTTGCTTCACGACATTGCCCGTTCCCACGTCGCTGATGTGGTTAATGCAAAACTGGCAAAGTTCAAGTGGGAAACGCTGCAACACCCCTTTATGCAGCCCAGACCTGTTGCCTTGCGTCTTCTACATTTGGTAAAATTTGAAAAAAACTGCTCAAGGGAACCAGATTCGTGTCGGAAGATGACGTGTAGTCATTTACAGATTTTCGAGGCAGCAACCCAAGGAGTTTTATGAGACGGGAATTACGCGACTCGTTAGTAGGACAAGTGTCTAAACACTCATGGTGACTACTTTTAAATAAAATACCCCGTTTGTCATATATTCACATTGGCTCACTTTCATTTGACTCGCCCTCGTATATTTTGCAGAACTCCTGCTTTTTATATGTGCTCTCTGTTGCGACTATAATTTCGGAGCAATTACTCACAGTACACGACTGGTGACAGCTGCTCCTGCGCAATACATTCTAACAAAGGACAGCGTCATTGAAATATTCCCCGGGTCGTTGCATATGTACGAAAATGTAAACAAGGTTGTGGAATCACAGATGATATATATATATATATATATATATATATATATATATATATATATATATATATATATATATATATATATATATGTATATCCCTCGACTAATTCCATAAGGAGGAGGCCGAGCTGCAAAGTGAGCCCCCCACGAACGAGATTTCTGGCTACGCCACTGAGAAGTGATGATACATATACAATTTTAATCATTGAAAGACTTAGCGAAACCTTTTTCAGGTTGTTTTTTCTTGGTTTCAGACTCTGCACATTGCATTTTAAGGCGTG
Organism: Dermacentor andersoni; assembly: GCF_023375885.2. Classification (NCBI taxonomy): domain Eukaryota; kingdom Metazoa; phylum Arthropoda; class Arachnida; order Ixodida; family Ixodidae; genus Dermacentor; species Dermacentor andersoni. The sequence continues at coordinate 138,774,334 of NC_092819.1, forward strand.
TTTTTTGTGTTTGTTGCTTTTTCTTTATGGGTAGGGCATGTCAACATTTTTTACACCATTTCAAGTATGTGGTGCCATAGACTGTTCTTAGATGAAGTCTTGCCCTTTCATTCTGTACAATATGATGTCGGTTTTTTTGGGTCCAAGGCCGTTTTACAGCGTGATTGTAGCATTTTGCTAAGTTTTGCCTCTGTCACCCAAGCTTGAAAGATTGCTACCCACTGGCGGTGGCATGACACATGTCACGTTTCTTTTTCAATAAAAGGAAGTCTGTCACTTATCCTGTGCACTGGTGGCCTTTTGTCTCTTTGAATTGCAATTTGTTGCCTATGTTTGCTCTTTTGTTGCATTTCAGATTAGGAATGGCTATCATAATTGACATTTAACCATATTGCACACAATGTGGATGATATGTAATTGCAATATATGGGCACCATAAATATAATAGAAGTTAATCATTCAAGAATAGTGCTTTTGCATGGTGGTGCAGCCATGAATTGTGGCTATAAGGTACCAGCGCTGCAGATAGCACTGCTTGTGCAGAATATAGTGCAGCTCTACTACTTTCAAACATCATTGTTCTTATCTGCATCTGTATAGCTCCAGTTTCTGTGAACAACACACATCTGGTGGAAGGGTGGCTTGCACCTGCAGTTGGGTCCAATGAATAGCCAAATTTCTGCCCGTTTTCATGTTATTATCATATTAGTAAAGGCAGTCGTTTTTATAGTAGCCTGTTTGCCCAGTGTAGAAGCCGCTGCAGGGTGTCAGGATCTCATACACATCTTCAGCTTTGCAGGGGACACAGCATCTGGCACATAGTTTGTCACAGGCCATGTATTCGGGGCAAGTTGAGTTCACTCACTAGCAAAGGGAGAACCAAGCTTGTCGGATATGAAGTAAACCGCCTGTATACTCAGTCGCCTTCATTTCGTGTGACATATGTGGTTATAGCGACCCTTGTTTTAAGCACTTCTTGTCCAGCAGCGGTCGTTTGCTTTTGAAACACTCAGGATAGCTTTCAGCAAGCTGGACAGGAATAACACTGAAAAACCAGCAGATGTTAATTGTCGCACTTATCATGCGAAGCTTCATACAGTATGATGAGGGCGTAAATAAATGAGGGCGTTCCTCAAGGCCTTGTAGCACATGTTACGAGTTTGGAGCAATATGATGTATAGCACTTTTTTGATCGCATGCTATAGGTTTAGCAGGTGTGGCCATGGTTGAAGTGCAGTGCAAGGTCAAGAAAACAGATATGTATGAGCAGCACCCTGGTAAGGAGACTCTGGGAAAACTTGTGGGAACCCTGTTGAACATCTGGTTGACCCACTTGCTGGCTCCATCAGGCAAAGTATGATAAAGAGAAGGAAGTCATCAACACATCAGAAGGTTTTTACATATAAACACTGTGCTAAGGTCATAACATGTCAACAAGTCTTATTGCGCAGGCTATGCACAACCAACTACATATGCCTTCTGTTCGGACATTGCTCATTGTAACTAACAAGGATGGAGTGGACAAAAAAAGAACAGAAGCTCCATTAATTTAGTTTCACTGGTATCGACAGTAAGCGTACATTGCCATACTCCCGAATGCCTTCATGGGTGATATCGGCAAGGACCAGCTTGAGGCAAGGGGTAATAGACGTCTTTACAAGCTAAAAATGCATGCATGCATGGAGAGCACATTGTGTCCAAAACGTAGGCACTTCACAGGGGCACTGGAGAAGGAACAGGTTATTAACAGTGGGCAAAGACAAGCTACTAAACACCCAACACTGTTGCCATGTAACGACCTCTGAAACAATCCCTCTTAAAGAGGAAATCCTCTTTGTGTATCCATAAAGAGGGCAGATGGGCAAAGCCCCTTCAGTAATGCTGCCAGCTTCAAAAGCCTATTTTGCACATCCTGAATGCTTCCTTAAGACTTTGCTGGGTGCAAACATTCTACTGTCCAAAAGCTGTCATTGAGAGCCCTGTTGGTTTGGTGGCAATGAAGTTCGGAAGCAATTGCAACAAACCTCCCTTCCTAGTTGGCCTGGATGCTCACGGTGCTTATGAAGCAGCACCATGAGGCAAGCACAGTGAATGGATGCCTCCAAGCCCTTGTTCGTTTATCACACTGTTCTGTTAGTAACAACCATGAGACTTGAAACCAACAAGCTCAAGCTCAGCACTCGCATGGTTACTGCGGAGGATGCATAAAAAGCACAAAAAGAGAAAACTCAAGGGAAAGGATAAAGCACCATTTAACACTTAGTATTGCTACAGCCCACTCCCTACTTTTATTTTGTCTGGTCGTGCTACATCTTTTTACTATATATAGGCATGAACTTAGGTGATGTTCCCAATCGGTGTCCAATATTTATATACGCTATGTGCTGGTTCAATGAGGTTCGAAACACTGCAATGGAAGCTTCAAGTAGAAAAGGTGCCTGGAAGAAAGAAAAAGCTGTGCTGCAACCATCTCGGCAACATCTTGTCCCTTTAATAAAAATTGTGCTTCCATATTAACTTGAGCCCTCCAGTTTAGAGTAAAGTACCAGTGCACTTATGAACAATGAATCAATTCTCAAAAAGCATGTGCAGTGCAGCCAAAAGCAGGGGCAAGAATCTGCATTGTGCTCCTGCATTGAAGGTGAATAACACGTACCATAATGGCGAATGTGCTTTAGTAAGCTTCATTGCAATATTAATTTGTAATGTACAAAGAATTGTCAATGAAGCTTACCACGAGCACAGATGCACTTGCAAATTATGTCACAATTGAAAGTAATGAGCACAGTGTAAACCTATGTGCCCTTTCCACTCTTATGGTATAAAGTTTGTAAACAGGGATGAAGTGCCTCAGACAGGCTGGCCAACGTTTCGATAGGAGGACCTATCTTCGTCAAAGGCGGCCTCGTCATCCTCGGCGTGTTAGTTTTAAAGGGTTAGTGCAGTGACGTCACGTGCGGGTGTTGTCGCTGGCGGCTGGTTTTAAAGAGAGAGATTACAAGAGGAAACAAGCGCTGTCGTCCGACGTCTGTGAGCTTCATTCTCAAGACGAGGGGACAAGAGCGTGAGAGTGGGCACGCCGGAGAAAAGAAAAGAAATAGAAGCAGAAAAAAAGGGAAAAAAAGAAAAAATGAAGAAGGGGGGGGGGGGGGCAAACCAGGGCGGCACCAAGACAGACAAAAAAGGGGGGAGTGAAAGAAAAAGAAAGAGAAAAGGGAAATCTTTAAGAAATACGGGGGCTTGGGAGCGTGCTGGGGATGCGAAAGGTTAGGAGGTATTCAGGGGGAGTCGTTGGCGGCATGTTTTTGAGGCATTAAAACGGCCGGTCAAGCGGTCAGCGCGCGAGTAACACAAAAGAAAAAAAAAAGGGAGAAAGGAGAAAACCCAGACAAAAAAAAGAAAAAAACATGAGTTGAAAGTGACTTGAGTAGCATAGTAGTAATACGGCGAGTAATTTTGAAATAGTTAAGGTGGCGACGAGGAGTCTGCGGTGCAATGTATGGGGTGACTGAAAGGCAGCGGCATGGTCTTCCAAGGGGCACTGCCCAACGCCCTTAACGTAGGTGTCGTTACGGCGGCATCCAGAGATGGCGATACTCTGGGTTGAGGCGCCGAAAAAGGCTTATTGACTTCGGAATGTGTTGTCGAGGGGATTTCAAGAAAAAAAAATTAAAAAAAAAGGGGAGGAGGGAAGGGAGAGGGGGTGGGGGGCCGAAACCGGTATAACAAACAGGAGGGTGACGCGCGCAGAAGGGGGCAAGTGTACATGGAAGAAGGGGATCGTACAGTTGGTATAGACGTAAAAACCTGAAAGAGTACATTAAATTAAGTAGTAGGCAGGAAAAAATTTTTTCGAAATGGAAGAGTAGGTGAGGTTAAGAATTAAAGTTGGCTGGTGGCCTAATGCGTTTTGTGTATTGGTTGATGATATGAGAGTTTCAGATTTAAGTTACAGCTTTTAAATATTCTAAGTTGCCGCGTGCCAAATTAATTCCTGTCGGGTGTAGGCAATTAAATTTGTGTATGAGGTATGATTCCGTATACTTCCTTTCGCGAGGGGAACGGAAATTTGTTTGTAGTATATAGAGCCTTGCTTTGTCAAACATATGTCCATGTTCATTAAAGTGGCTGGCTACTGCTTTGGGTAAATTGTGTTTGTGTCCGCGCGGTGACCATTGAGTCTTGTATTAATTTGTTGTCCAGTCTCACCTATGTATTGTTTGCTACAAGCGGCGCATTCTAGACAGTAGACTACGTTGCTAGATGTGCAGGTGAAAGCCGAAGTTACCTTGTGGGTGTAATTCGACGCTGTACTTTTTACTGTAGTAGTAGATTGAATGTGTTTGCATGTAGAGCACCTGGGGCGGCCACAGGGATTGGTTCCCAACTTCTTCTTTTTCTGTAGTTTGGCGTGCACAAGAACATCTTTAAAATTAGTGTTGCGTCTGCAGGCCACTCTATACTTTATACCACTCTATACTTTAAACTTTATACTTTAAACTTTATACCACAGTGTGCTATTCCATCTGTCAGCCCCTTTCTTGTTTTTGGCTTTCCACTCTTAGTATGCTTTACTGCACGATGCTTATTTACGCCCCTGTATTGCGGTGCAGCAAGCTACAAAAGAAACGTTGCATAATTAGGCTTTTTACGATTATCTTTCTCGCAATTCACTATTATTTCGCGGTGAAGCCTAAACAATGTACTGCGGTGAAGCACACTAAAAGTGAAAAGGGGCCACTGTCACTGGACATAATAAGAGTTCTTTAATCATACACTCGCGAACCCGCCGCATAAGTGGACCTACTATGCTGGCTGATAGTGGCCCCCTCCCACTTTTAGTATGCTTCACCGCGTAACTAAAACGTACTGCGGCGAAGAAGCCGTACATTTGTATTGAGTGAATAAACAAATGGTTTTTACAACAGTACAGAAATAAACGCGCACCATGCATCAGTCTACCACACGGAAGAGCGTCGCAACATACGGTAGCTGATTCACACAGGTCGTGTAGTCCACTTATCAGTCGTAAAGGGTATTATGGGTAATTCAAAATTTTACACACATATGTGTTTATGTTTACGTTCGCACTCCTTGCGTAATAAGACTCCCAGAACTTCCACAATAGAAAGTAATTTACAACACACAAACGCGAAGAACACTATATGTCTCGTTTTCAACTCGGCCGTCATGCAAATGACATATAGCGCGGAAAAACGTGAACATGCTGTGTGTTAGCGTCGTAAACTTCATACTAGGCAAGGAGCTAGCACACCACAGTCCCGCGACAGCCGCTAATGAGACCAAGACGGGAGCACATGTCTGTGAACACCCAAACGGAGCCACTCTGCTCCTCCGCCACCCCCACTGCATGGCTGCATCACTCGTTTCAAGCACAGCACACCAAACGCACATTCAGCGCTGAACAGTGGGCGGTCGACGCAGTTGCATTTACATGACTTGCAGCGAGCAGCACATGCCTCGATGTCCGTTAAGCAAAGTCGGACACGGCGACGCCACATCGCGGTTCGCAGAACTTCGCTGCCGAGGCGGTAGCCCACTTCGATATTTCAATTGTCACCACCACCGGGTTCTCAAGAAAGCACGGGTCACACAACGCAGATTCCGTAGTGCCAGAGCTCGTCGAGGCCAAAGCCGCATTGCCGCACCGCCATTACTCAGGGCTTTCCGCCAAGTAACACAGAACCTACAACCAACACACAAGCAACGCACACACGATTACATGAGCAATGTTGAACAACGCGCGGTCCAGAGAACGATCACGCAGAGGATGAACACGCCACGGTGTCGCTCGGCGCCAGCATCGCGCCTTCTCAAAAATCCCTAAATGATGCTGTCCTTAGGCACCTAGGATCAGGTCACGTGAGGGATTTTTGTACGACAAATAGACGCACGCTGTGTACAATGCCACCACTCCCCGGTTGAGTGGCGGAAGGTTTGAATTGCGCTTAAATCACTCGTACTGTTCAAATGCAATTTTTTCGTCAAGTAAGTCTTTTCTTGGCAGGAAACAAGCGTGTCGAGGTTTCTGGAGAGGTACTTAAACAGTCCACGTCGACTTATACCTTGCCTTTAGTGTCGCTTTCAGCGCGCATGTTAGGTCAGAATCGCAGCCCCCTAGACAATCAAGCAAATAGCGAATCAAACTAATATAACAATTCATAAGCTGCTAGTATCGTGAGTGAACTTTCGTTACCGGTCGTATTACGTGTTGACACGGAGACTGCCGTCCACGCACTTTCTTATGCTGCAAGATCACGTTTATCTCCATGGCCATCACTTAAATAGTGCGATTGAGTCTGTAGTCTTAGCGCTTACGCTCAGTTATTTCGCTTATAGAGAAAGAATGAAGCCACAGTGGTAGTTTCGTTTCTTATAAATCCATTTGCTTACAGCAAAATTACAGACAGACGGAAAATTTCTTTGTAGACATAGTGACTCTCTCGGTTTATTGCTCTATTGGGTTGGATTTCCTTTCCTTCTACGATGGCGAATTTTCTGTGTGTTATGCGACGTTTTTCTTGTCTCCTGCCGCCTGGCCACTGGTGATGCGGATCGCTACACTCTTCCGGCTGGCTGCCTTTGCCCTAACGCTGGCAACATGGTAGCACACTTGCAACAGATGCCTCTTTGGTTGTAGCACTTGGTCCCTTATAATAGACCGTCTTCAATGGTCTTTGTTGCTTAGTTGTTTTGACCACGTAGTATGGACCAGTGAATGGATTCTGAATGCAGTCCTTTTCTAAACAATATCATGGATCCAGAGTCGGTCTCTGGCATCTCTGTCTAATGATGACGATCAAAGTGACTCTTCATGGTCATCCGGGATTTCTATCGCTGTAGCTGGGTCCTGGCATACTCCTTTAGATTAATCTTGTCGACTAATCCCAGCTCTACGAGAGCCGGTAACCAATGAAAAGTATCAAATGCGGAAAGTGCGGGCTGCACCGAATGACTGCGATGTAGCGCCCGTTGCGGTGCGACTATGCTACCTCCAAGGCGCCCTTCCAGCCTCCCTTAAACTGTGAATATAACTTCGTTGGTGAAAACTTATAGTCCTACAGAGCTTTCGCCGACAAGGCCTTACGTCTCCCACGTGGGGACGTCGAGGTGTTGCCTCGCCACCACCTCGCGGGCCGGCTGACGGCCCAGAGTTGGTCGCCGAGACTGGGGCTGTGCAAGGCAGCGGCGCACTGCCGCAGAAGGGGTCCCGAGTTAGCACCAAGCGGGTTTTTGTTACAGTCCCAGAGCATGTGAGGTAAAGTGGCTATATCAGTATGGCAGACCTTGCATATATTTCTTGGGTATGTACCAGTGTACCAGGTGCCGGGTTAGGGTATACGTGAGCGTTTGCAGTTGTCTGAGGGCCACCGCCTGCGCCCTGTCCAGCTTGTTGCTGGGCGGAGCGAAGGTTTGGCGGGCCAACAGAGGGCCTTGGTAATTTCGTTGTAGCTCGTCAAGCACTCTTTGGTGCTGTCCATTGGACGACGGTCGCCAGCGCAGTTCGCGAGCTGGCGCGGCTTGCCGTGTGCCGTCTCGTTTCGGCTGCGATGTGTCTCCGATACTTCTCCCATGTGCGCCGGGAACCACGGGATTCTGGTTTGAATATATACCTCCCGCTGGACTTCGCGATCGCTCAGGACTTGGGATGTTCTCCTTGAGATCCACCCTTTCACGAAGTTTCTGACCGCTTGTCTCGAGTAGCAGAGAACCATCGTGCACGTCGGATCTGCGAGGGCGAGCATATCGAGGTCGCGTATCGTGCATTCGGAGAGAAAATTAACCTTACGATCGCAAGGTGCAGGGTAGCTTTTTTTTTTTTTTACTAGCCCAAATGAGCAGCTTCCCACGTCTGAAGGCTAGTTTCCTGTCCGCAACAATTACTTTCGTGTTCTTGAAGATTTCCCGCTCGAGAAGAGCCAGTTTGCTGGAGCTTGCATCCGCTAAGCGTATGGCATATACAAAGATATTTTTGTTTTTTTTTCTTAGGAGACAAATGCCCGGTTTCCAGTACCCCATTTCAAATTTAGGTCATGGAACAGTTGTTTCCACATTTTTAGTTGGTGGATGAAAGTGAATTTTAGGAGAAACTGTAGTGATACATTCCTGATCACTGATTTTAGATAATGTATCAATTTATATCCTATCCTGTGCCTGCCACAGGATAGCCTTGATATTTTTCTGTCGTAAAACAAGCTAACTAGCGGCTACTGCAAGGAAGCGTTCTGGCTCCCCTCTCATTTCTAATTTTTAATACTGACCTACCAGCCCAAAATTAAAGGACACATTAGACTATTTGCTGACCACTGCATTCTTTCTCGGAATATTAACTCACATGATGACGACACAACATTAAACGGCTTAAAAGCAGTGTCTAACTGTTGTGCCGACTGGCAGATGTCCATCAACACAAAGAAATCTGCTGTTCTATCTATCGCTAGAAAAAAAAGGAAACTCGAGCTTTATGTATACCGTTAACGACGTGCCACTGGTACGAGTTCATGAACGCAAGTACGTCGGATTGACGTTAACACATGGCTTCAGGTGGGACTCCCACATAAACAACGTTACGGTGACTGCAATGAAACGCCTTTTCTTTCTTGGAAGGTACCTCCGACTAGCACCACCCGATACAAAACTTCTGGCTTACAAAACTTTCGTCACGTCAGTCTTGGACTATGCAAATGTTATCTGGCTGCTATACACGAAACTAATTAAAAACTAGAAGTTGTACAAAGCACTACAGTATATATACAACAAACATAAATTAACACACCCACCCACTGAACGACTTAACAAAGCCGGCATCTCAACAGCAAAAAAAAAAAAAAAACCGAGCACTACTAACCGGTGCTAAGCTTATGTACAAGTTTCTACACGACAACCTTAATATTGATACATCTAGATGGATCTCCAGAAAGGAAGCACGGCCAACATGACATAGCCACACACACACTGAAAGATTATTCTTTTAGTGCCGACTGCTTTAAGATTGCATTATTTCCTTTAGCGAAAAGAGAGTGGATTAGTGTGCGTGAATCTATCAGTGACAGCTCCTCATTAGGTACGTTTGCTAGTTGAGTGGGAACACATCTCCTCGCCATACAGCTCTGGTGTACTTACTGTGCTTCGTTACTGATATTCATACGTTAAGACTTTAATATATAAGTGTTCGTTTTTGTATGATGCATTATATGCGTGACTGCATTCTGTTGATCATGTTCATTGTGTATCTTATATCACATGTGTTTACGAGAATTGTTTTTTTGAGATGAATTATTTTCTCAGATTCTTCTAGATTATCGTAAATTATACGCATATATTGAATCTTCGATCTACTGAATTCTGCTGCTTAGCGAAGAGAAAGTTTTTTCCAATATCACTGTCATGATTATACTATGTATTTATATTTTTTGTTTGCAAATACTACCGTTTGCATTTGCCCTTCCTGTTATAATGCTATGGGCGATTGACAGTATGTGAAATAAATAATAAATGGCAAGGTTATATTGCACACAATTTGGGCTGCTTAACATTAATGAGTCGATTTAGCATGCTAGAATAAAAAAGTTACATTTAAGAAAAAGTGGTCTCTTGTGTAATAATTGAGGTTATGAAAAACTCTGCATAATATTACTGAAACCATCTATACGGTTTTTTCTTTTAGAGTATGAAAATGCGATACGCGCATTAGGGGTACTACAAGTCATAGAAGCGTGGTGTTGTGAAGGAGTGGAGCGAACCTATATCAGAGCGTTATAGTATGTGAACGAGGCTCTAGAGCTAGCAATTATTAGCAAAGTACGTGAAAAGTATACTTACTAACAGGAATGTCAGGCATAAAGACACCGTCTCCTTTCTAGTAGTCATGGTGGGTTAGGGAGTAACAGTAAAAATATTACATTAGAAGATATTATGTATAAGGATCACGAAGAATATATCAGTCAACTGGGATTCTTGGTTGATTTTCCGTGTCCACGTCCGTTAGCAAAAATGTGGGCCGAACCCGGTGGCTGTACAGGGCCAGGAGACTTGGCTCGTACCCCCGTAAGGCAGAGGCTTAAGCACTCAGCAAAGTGAAGTCACCAGTGCATGCATTCGTTGGAATAAAGCATACAGCATAAAAAACAGCATTCGTTCCAATAAAGAACAAGTACAGAACAAGCATCCGAACCATACAATTGATCATAAGCACGTAGCGCTCCCCGCATACATTTGCCGGTAAAGATTGTTTACTCTCGGGAGTGACGTCCCTAGCCTTTCGTAAATGAAAGAAGCAGCCAAGCAACTAAATTTTAATGTTGTTGTAGCGCGGCTACGGGCGGCGGCGTGTTCTAAAAGTCGCCCTTACTCCCGTCGCTACCACTACTCTAAATCAACAAAGCATTACATATCCCCCCTCACCCCCCCCCCCCCCCCCCTGAGCAGCTGTAGTGTTGGTTTTAAACTGCTTCACTGGTCATCAACTTTCGCAGGGCCGGGACATCGACCAACAAGAGGGTTTTGTGCTTTAATGGACCAGAAAGGCATACTAGTAATTATTTTCTTTAAGTAACCCACTGTAACCGGAAACAAACGTCACAGGATTAAGACGAACGCTTCGTCTTTGTTTTGCCTTATTTTTGTGGCGTATATTTCTTTAGATAGAGTACATCACGCTCAACTGATTGTGCAACCAAATAAGCAGGACCAGAGGGTCAGTTTGAAAACTAATATGCGGAATAGTTGCGCAGTTTGTGATAGCCTGCCTAGGCAGCAAGGGTTAGTGCCTTGTTGAAGAAGGGACGAAGACCGTTTATGCAGGAATAGTCATTGCTGTCATACGGATGAGGAACACAAAATGTTCGGACAAATATAAATTGGTTGTAACGCATTTAACACGCTCTCGCGGATAATCAACGGCACTTGAGCGATATCGTTGAAAACTATACAATCAGCGCATTGTATCCGCACTAACCTGTAAGGCCAAAACACGCAACGTAACAAAGAAAGTTGAACGTAAACATGGAACTACGCCACTGTCTTTTAAACTGAAACTAATGGGCGTGATATTGAACGACACTAAAAAACAAAACCAAAAAAAAAAATTTGAATCTGACAGCAAGTTCATGTAGATTATGATATTCTAGTAGGACAATAAGATGCTGTATTTGCAGGATCATTAACATGAGGAGTAAGAACATTATTGCCAAAAGAAAGGAAGCATAGTGGAGGGTTTAATCAATCAATCAATCTTTATTATTACGTAAAATACTTTACAGATGGAGGTACACAGAAGGAGTTGCAATGATTTGATGTAATGTTAATAATTCTTAAAAATGGAATTATTAAATGGGTTAGACTGCGGACTGCGGAAGTCGGCTTGTAATCAAGACCAACGATAAAGTACAAACAATTGCATTAACCTGAGCCTTCTTGATGGGGGCCCTTGGACACTTTTCTAACTAATCATAGAATGGCATATGACTTAAAGTGCGTCGTCCCACGAATCTCATGCCACAGACGTGTTTCCAATCGTTTAACTACGAGCGAAGTTATCGCACCCTTCTCGCTCTTCTTCGGTAGCGCGCTGCAAGCTACACAGCGGAGATTCGAAGAGGTCAAGGCCCCTTTCCACAAGCCGACAGACGCAGCTGCGAAAGGACTCGTCGCGCGACCTAGTGGCGACCCCGGTAGACTGCGCTGCAGAGCTTGCCGCTACCATCGCGGAGGCCACGAGCAGCAGTCGCTGCTACGCCAGTGCAAAAAAAAAAAAAAAAAAAAATGAAGCGATTCATTTTCTATTTTGAGATCGCACACATATACACTATGTATCTCTTCTTCATTTCAGCCAGCACCGTTGGTCCTCCAACTGTTTTCGATCAGCTTTCGACGGCGTCATTTCGGTTGCGACAGCAAGCGTGCGTTCACTGCTTCTGATACGAAATTTTAAATTCCCTGCTGCATGCAATGCAATATTATTTGGCTCACATGTTCACGACCCCCAATCGCCAAAGTTCTTTCATTGTGTTTAAAAAAGTGTATCAGTGCCTCTATAAAAAAAAATTAAATTATGGGGTTTTACGTGCCAAAACCACTTTCTGATTATGAGGCACGCCGTAGTGGAGGACTCCGGAAATTTCGACCACCTGGGGTTCTTTAACGTGGACCTAAATTCAAGTACACGGGTGTTTTCGCATTACGCCCCCATCGAAATGCGGCCGCCGTGGCCGGGATTCGATCCCGCGACCTCGTGCTCAGCAGCCCAACACCATAGCCACTCAGCAACCACGGCGGGTAGTGCCTCTATAAAGGCGCTTAACGCTGATCGATAAGCTATGTGTTCTGGGTGTGGTATAGTACAAATAACGCTGGTGTACTGCGCTTCCATTTTAGAGCGAGCCATCTTTGTAGCGTGAACATGCACTCTCAGACAAATCCCGCTTATAACAGCACTGACTATCCAAGGGAAAAGTTCGAGATAACGACACTTACTATGCGGCCCGAGAATATGCGACTCATTTATATCCAGCACCTAGTTCCGCGGTCCGCATGTATACGGCCCATTTTGTTAACGGTAACATTTATGTGGCACAATTTTTTAAGAATACGGCGCTTAGGAGCTATCTACCGTCTCAGCGCGACATTTTATGTGGTATTAAATTTCAAAATAAGGACGCTTACCATCTGACCCACCGGGTAAAGGGGGCATTTTATTGTGGCATAAAGGTTCAAAATAACGCCGCTTACTCCACAGCCCAAATACAGGCCGGCCGTACTTTAAGCGGCTGCTTTCGAAAGAAGTCGTGTGCGACAGAGGTTTCATCGTTTTGAATTTTTTGTACATAGTAGACTCGCGCCAAGGCGAGTAAGCAAGATTTCGTACATCTGCACACCATGCTATTTCACAGTACGTACGCATAACTTACAGCGTCATTTGAATTCACGGCTGTCGCGAGGCAGACGAGCTCTCTAATCGCTACACCACAAACCCGCATTCTTTTTTTTTTCACACGGTATTTATTGCAGTGAGCTCACATCGTATGCACAGAACAAATACGTATATGTGAGACGAGGGTGTGTTAGACGACTGTTTCATTGGGTTCATGTCTCTACAAATATTCATTGAAGTTTGCAGTGATAGTAGGTTCTTGCTATACGAACTATAAACATTTTCTTTTGTTTATTCGAAGTGGCTATGTACTGAGTTATATAAACGACCAAGGACAGTTGCTTGTCCTGCATGTACTGGCCGTCCCGCGTAGCTGGACAGAACCAAGGTACTATGGTCTGCCGTCACCTGGGGCAAGTCAAGTTGTTTTGATTTGCATTTCGCACAGTTGCATAACGTGTTACCATAAATTATTCAACTTCTCAGAAATTATAATCACAGCAACAGTGTCAATGAAAAAAAAAATTTCTCTATCTTGAAGAACTCCCTGTACAGCCTTCTGTTGCTTAGCATGGACCACATAAAAGTTTTCTTTCCAAGCCTCAAAGAAAGTCCCCGAAACGCGAGGAAGTGCCAAGAGACTAGTGGCGCCATGGGACGAATGATATAGACTGAAGTTGGCGTGTGAACACCAGATTTATTCCTGCATTGTGGTTGTGCAATGGCCATGGCGTCCTTGTGATCCCTTTTTTTTCATATTTCCCCTCGTATGGCTGCCACACTTTGATACAAACGGCAAAATGTCAACACGCTTGTTTCCTGTTTGTGTGCGTTCGATAATAGCCCCAGTTGGGAGCCGTGGGTGGCGTCGCTAATGGCCCAAGTTTTAGTTAGGAACGTTACACCCTTGAACGCGGCCTTTTCAAGGGTTTCTGCGAGAGCGTTTCACATATCGCTAATGCCGGCTCATGGAAATTTTTTTCCTTAATTCTAATGTTTGCTTTGTGACATATACACTTGAGTCACTTGAAATCACACGTGAGGTACAAGGTGGCGGTGGCGGTGGTAGTAGTGGTCGTGGTGTTCATGATGTTGCTACAGGCCGGGGTTGCCTGGCCACCAATTGATCTGCCTCCTAGCGCGAAGGAGATGTCGACACTTCGTGCGGTGGCCTTTATTGTGGGACATGGCATGGACATCATGCGGCAAGCACAATGTCCGACAAGCAACGACTAAAGATTTTTCCTGCCTAGGTAGACGCGAAGGGTCACTTCATTCGTGTGATATCAGGAAGCTGAATCACTAGGCTCACGCTGATTTGTACAGCTATATGGGTCATCTGGCTGCCTTGTTCGTGTGCGTATATTTGCCTGTGTTCACGTTAACTGCTTTGCATGCGTGAGATGACTTAGAGACTACTAAGGGCTGATGCCAATCCGAATTCAGAATGCTCCGCTGCCTATTAATTCTTACTTGCACGCTTATCATACTTAGAAGATTAACGGATGGAGGTGAATTTTTTGGAAAGCAACAACATTTCAATCATATCTACTCCCACAGTTTAAAGCAAAGTCATTTTAGCCTACACTCCCGGGTTTGCCGTAGCAGCTGGCTACTTATGCGACGGTCGGTAACTCAAAGGTATATATATATATATATATATATATATATATATATATATTTGTGCGTATAACATCATCATCATCATCAGGAGCAACAGCAGCAGCAGCCGCCTATACTGTGGTCGACTGCAGGACGAAGGCCTCTCCCAGCGATCACCAATTACCCCTGTCTTGCGCTAACTCATTCCAACTTGTGCCTGCACATTTCCCATCACCCTACCTAATTTCCTTATATCCTCTACTGCGCTTCCTTTCCCTTGGCACCCATTCTGTAACGGGGTAAAGTTCTACCGATTACTTGCCTTACGCATTACACGGCCTGCCCAGCTCCATTCGCTTCTCTTAAATGTCAACTAGAATATTTACCATCCTCGTTTGCTCTCTGATCCACACCCTCTCTTCCTGTCTCTTAAAGTTGTGTGCCTAACATTTTTTGTTCCATGGCTCTTTAATTTTGTGCAACGAACGTCTCTGCAGTGAAATTACACGTATAGCGAGGGATTGATTGCGTGCCGCTTAAATCGTACCTTTATTATGCACAGTGAACGCGTCTAAAAGGAAGACCACAACGATGGATTTGTCGGGCCTCTCGACGGCTCATTTGTTGTTTCACAACGAACTCCACTGCGCTTATCAGAGGCCACAGAGCTGCGCTCTGCGCAATGGGGCTAACGGCAGCACTAGCGTGTCACTTGACAAGGGTGCCAGTGTCAGCAAGCATTACAGTCCTGCTACACTACACCAGCAATAGCTCGATTCGCGCGTGCCTTGTAAGACGGCCATCGGTGCGATGGCTGACAAATACCTCGCACATGCAGTTTTCACATACCACTTATTCGTTAACGTTGATAAAAAAAAATATTTATTTGATAGGAACCAAGCCTAACAGCAGTAATTCCATCGTTCAAAATATTAATCTCCCACCACGTCTATTCCCTTTTTGGGTGGCGAATATGTGTTGCGTACATCTCATTTCCATGTCCATTTAAACAATTAACATTTCTACTGACAGTACCTGCATTTCCGAAAACGCCTTGAAACTATATCATAAAAATGCCTGAACACAACACACTGCGACGGCGCAAACCGCATTGAGCGCGCCCTGTGCTGCACTCCTCCGCCTCCGCTTCAAGAGAACAGCAACAGAAATAATAATGATAATAAAAATCATCATCATCATCATCATAATAATATTATCTTATTTTCAATCAAAGCAACATACAGCATGCTGGAGATCAGCAGAAAAGGCTGCCGAGATTGACAGCTTGACGAAGCCACAGGCCCCCGTAAATGACAGCTACACAGGTAGTGCATGATGCCATATGCACAAGCAGCGTTAAAACTGCAGAAACATATTAAGAATGGTATGTGCATGACGAATAAATTGCGACAGTTTAGAAGAAAAGAAGTTTCTCCTTCCATGCTGTCTCTCTCTCTTTCCCTCTCTCACACACACACACACGCGAGCGCGCACACACACACACGCACACATAATGTTCTAACAAATTCTGATTTCTTTCTTGCCCTTGCTCCACGCTTTGCAGCAGAACCACCTGTTCGGGGTGGTGTTGGCTGCGGCACCAGAAAAAAGGGAGAGACAGGATAACAGCGGCACCGGCAGCAGCGCGACCGGCCAATACTGTTACTCTGAATGGGGTGGAGAGGGAGGGGAAGTGAGATGATAGCAGAGGCGACGGCTGTGGCTGTGTAGACAGCGCAAGAGGTTGACTGGGAATCCTGACATCATTTGGCGAACGTTTTTGGTGTCATTTCTGCCAGTGCTCCATATATGCGGTTTTTCAGGCATGAGCCTTGTGCTCGGGCCAGCGAACCGCCTGAGGGTCGGAGGTCGACTTACGCCCGAGCCGCACGCCGTACCGCCCGCGTGAGGTACGCGTGGAGTCATGCAAAATATTTCATATGTCGCACACCGGTGCACAAACTTTGGTTTTTACTGCATGTGCGCACTAAGTGCAAACCGATATATGTGCACCAGTGTACGACGTGTGCGATTTTTCGCCCGACCCCCCGCGTGCGGCAGGCGGGCGGTGTGGCGTGCGGCTCGGGCGCAAATCGGCCCTTACCGTCGCTTTTGAGGGCCACCTATATGGGCTTTACCTGCTGCAATGAAGTACTGTTGATGCGCAGTATGTTATCCAGAACTTGACAGAGACTGTATTGTTGTTACTTATAGTAATGATGGCGCTGAAGTGGGGGCCCTGCTGGGAGTCCTCGTATGTTGCTGCTCTAGCGAGTCGGCCGACGTGTGCTGGTAACTTTTTCAGCGACTGCAAGCACCCATGCATCAAGCATACAGGACTTCTGTAGGCCAATGTTGACGAACATGTAAGTTTTTTTTTTCATTGAACTGAAGCTTGCGGAAGCCCATGCCATTCCAAACCAGCATGCCTTCGCAGAGCAGAAGTCCACCTCGTTGAATTACCAAGTGGATGCTGTTCATATACGTCTGGACAAATCTGAGTCTTAAAGGGTGGCTGGAGAGATGGTTCGGCAATTACCTAAGTTCTCTAGGAAACGGAAAGTACTCCCACACGCATACAGAAGCTAAGTAGAATTTGTTGCTGGGCGAGACAACTGATTTTGTTCTTACATCAGGGCAAGGAGAATGAAGAAACGCGCATGCGTACATCAGTGTTGCCTAGAGCAATTACAGTGACGTTTTTAACAGTTGCAACTCGTTTCCAAACACAAAAACAGACGTGTCACTAATACAACTCGTGCCTCTCTCGTTTATGTGATATGCCTCGAAAAGTTCTCAAACGTGTCACCACTCCTGCCAAGTATCTTTATCTCACGCAGTAGTTGCTGGTATTTTCCTTCCAGGCAAACCGTGCAATGCGCAGGTAAATGCGCATTAATTACCTTTGTTGATTACAGACAATTCATGCTCCCGGGCCCGGTCATTAACACTTCTCCCCGTTTGTCCAACGTAGGATTCCCCACATTTCCGCGGTATCTTGTATATATCTCGTACGTCCACAAGCTTTCCCACAACTTGAAGAAAGTCGCTACTAGGTTTGGTGTGCCAGTTGTTTTCTCGGCGCCACGCAAGTTGGCTGGACTGTGTCCGCGCATAAGCCGCGTTGACAAAAAGTCGGGATGCCAGAAAAAGCACGCTAGACAGTACGTGAAATCTGTGACGGGCGTTATATACGAGATACCGCTGAAATGTGGGAAATCCTTCGTTGGACAAATGGGGAGACGTGTTAATGACCGGGCCTCGGAGCATGAATTATCTGTAATCACCAGAGGTAATGCGCATTTACCTGCGCATTGCACGGTTTGCCTGGAAGGAAGATGCCAGCAACTACTGCGTGAGATAAAGATACTTGGCAGGAGTGGTGTCACGTTAGTAAGAGAACTTTTGGAGGCATATCACATAAAAGAGAGAGGCACGAGTTGCATTAGTACAACGTCTGTTTTTCTGTTGGAAAACGAGTTTCAGCTGTTAAAAACGTCACTGCAATCGCTCTAGGCAACACTGATGTACGCATGCGCATTTGTTCATTCTCCCTGCCCTGATGTAAGAATAAAATCAGTTGAAGCTCAGCGCTCATCGTTTCGTACTCTCCCTCCCAAGTCTTTACTTTCCTTTTCTGGCGCAACAATGTATTCATTACAGAAGCTACTATTGGCCTGTCAGCAAAGGCGCAGATTCGTCTTAGTAAGACTTCGAAATTAATTCGCTGCGACGGAGTGTGATTTGCAATCAGCGTTTCATAATGTTAGCCCACGCGTAAGGAAGTAACCTGCAGCAGACGGTTCTACCCACAGTATGACACGGCGAGCAGTTCCATTTAGTACCTCGGCCGCAGCGAAGGATACGACCAGGTTGCCACATGAGTGGGGAAACATCGATGTGGGCATCAATCAGCCTGCGCAGTGCCCTAATAAAAGCGTATTCACTGCTCCTGAGGAACACTCTGGAACTGCCTCTATAGACAATGTCGATCTCCTGAAAAGCGCGCTCACAATTTCTCGGAAAAGCATGCAGCCGTGTGATATGGCGCAGATGAAAGGGGCATACGGGCGTCTCAGAAGACGAAGGCAGCCTTTGCGAGGCCCTTCTGAGCAGTTAACTTAGCAGGACTTTTCCTGCGGTACAGGGGCGAGGCAGCGTTTCACCGTCTCGCTAACTTTAAACAATCGGATTTTTTCAAAGAATCCCCAATGCAGACCATCAAGGAACTCTCTATTCACCTGGGGGACTAAGATAAAGAGAACAGTAAGATTTACACAAGGAATATATAAAAACAAGAAGCTCAGCCCGCATCTCGGAGCCTGCATCTGGGTACACTTGAAGCAAAGCCGAATATAAAACCCGCAGCCATGCACACAAAAGGAAACAAACTTAAAAAAAAAAACTAAGTTTGCAATGAGGAGCAATAACTTTCATTTTTCATGTAAAGTATGAAAAATGGAATGAAAAATGCGCGTAGGAAGATGACAGAATTTAGGAAAGAGCCCCAGTCGTCGGAGAATTTACTTTCCTTCTAGTGCAAACAATGACAGATAAAACGTAAGCGAACGCACTTTCTTAAGCAGGAAATGCGGGTATGCTTTAAAGGTTTGCTCTGAAAGCAAACGTGAACCAATGGAACGCACGGGATAGCACGACAGCGTCCGCCAGTCCGCCCCGGTGGATAAACTCAGAGAGCATAAGAGAAAAAACGTGAGGGCCAATACGTGGCAGAACTTGAAGCCCTCACGCAAAATATATGCTTCCACGTGGTCTCAATCTTACTAGTACGAGCAATGTCATCGCTTTATTCTGAAATGTGATATCTAATGGTGAATAGATAGCAAGTTTATGGGTCTCTACTAGAACTTTCTGCTCCGGCTGCTTAGCTACACTGCCGAAACAAAAACGAAAGCCCTTATTTGCACTGGTCAAGGGGTTCCAGTGTGTTTCGGTTTTTCTCCATATATGGTGTCTCCATGCATCAAAGTGGCTGTGAAGTAATATAGCTTCTCGATAATGCTTGTCAGCATGAAAATGGAATTCAAAGGTACACATAAAGATGCTGAACATAGCGACATTAAAGTAAGTTCTCTGTCCATACACTTAGGTGCATGCCTTTCCAACATTCTGAAGCCTTTAAATGCCCTGTAAGGCTCTTCGGGATTTCTGTACCAATGATGGTGGAGTTCGCGTTGCTAGTGTCTTAGTTTCCTCGAGTGCTTGGCAATCAAACTCGCTTGGCTACATGATACTAACCTAACCGCCTTTTTTTTCCTCTTCCTATTCAACACTAAAAGTACTGGATCACTCGCTGATATTCCCATCTCAAAGTGCGCCAACGGCTGCTGACCGGCAGCACTTCTTTTTTAAACTAGACTAAAGGTAAGAAAAATTGCTCGTTATTTTCTATGAAATGACCCAGTTTTAGTCAAAAACTAGCGAAATCAAAGTACCAGCCTCAGGACTTGCTTCGTCTTTTGTTTTCGCGAATGTGCTGCAAGTACGCTTAAGTACTTTAGAATTTAGGCCTCGATGAATCTACTGGCACTTGAATTCTCAATTAAACCAGTCGATAAGGTATTCGTCGACTAAAGACGTCTCGATCCTGTTCATTTCTAAATTGGAAGAATTTAGCATACCAGGAGCTAGTTGTTGCCGTGTGGTTTACCATGCGACAATGCGATTTTCTTTTAAGTTATTAAGCAACATTACACAACCACTGGAACGATGGTTATTCTTATAGAACTTTCGCGGGCACTCCTGGCGTATGTTCGGCGTCATTGTCGCCGTGATGTCCCGGATAAAGTCAAAGCGTGAGGACACTGAGCGGCTCGGGTGGCGTATACTGCGGATGTAAGGGCAAGAATGCAAAGACTCGAAACAATGGATGAGCGAGTCGGGCTTGGTACACGCAGTGTTCCCGCGTCCCCATGAGCGAGGTCACGTGATCGAGGGCTTGCTAGCGGAGAAGAATATTCGTCATCTAACACAGCTGGGGTGGCACACGGCTGTCGGCGTGGCTGAGCGCGTACGTGTCCCGCGCAACGTATGTCGGATCTGCGCATGCGCAGTACGTGGCCCCTAGTTCTTGCGTACGCAAGCTACTTGTGTCCCCTAATCTAAAGCTCTCTAGTGTCTGCGGCGGGCGACAGGGCACCATGCGCCGGAGCTAAAGGCAAGTGGAGATACCTGGTTGCTTCATGTGTGCGGCCTCCCGAAGTGCCCAGTCTTGCAGTTGGCATATTATGTTTTTGAGATGTGGCACACCTGAAATGTTGAAGTGAGTGGCCCCATTAAACATTTTCTTTGGCAAAATTGCGTGCGCTCTCCACTGACGATGCTCGTCGTCTCGGCAGCATTGTTTCAACAAGTTTCCACCGTCATTGAATGCAATGTGTTCATGTTTGCTTAAGCGTGCGTCAACTACGTTTGTTTAGTAAGTAAACGAATGTTTAGTCATTTACATGGCCTATAAAACTACAACTCTGACTTCTTGTAGTTGTGCTTCACCTTTCGGGCTAAACTGCTTACTTTCTTCAGTTTGTGAGCACCAGGCCTGCTATACCATCTGTCGAGTTTTTGGTTCTGCACAAAGTGCGAAGCTTAGCCCACATAGTGCACTCCTTGCTCGCATTCATGCCTCATGCGTTGAGGCTCGCCGGTTGTCATCATGTGGGCAGAAATACTAACTTCATGTACGGGCCAGAGGAGCACTAGAAGTATCATGTCTGGAATTTCATCCTTACGTGTGCACGTTTTCACAAATCGGCTTCCGAGATAGCAAGTTCTATACGCAATCTGGCTGCGAGCCCATCAAATCTTCGATATGCGGCGAACGCAGCAGCGGTAAGTTAAGCCTAGTCAGACCACTCTTATATTCCGTCAACTCTGCAATATGCGGCGGCCACCGTGAAGTGTGCATTTTATCTGCAAGAACATCACATATGCTTCCCATGCGGTGCGGGTCCATCCCAAGAATTGTAATGTCAAGCCGAGAAACCAAGCTCTACAGCCCTCAAGTCGATGTGGCATCGACGTGCAGCCCCTGATGAACCAGCTTTCTCAGTGTTCTCACCCTTCTTTTTCAGCTTTTATTCCTTAACCCCCTTTCGCGGCGTAGGGTAGCAAACCGAACGCACGTCTGGTTCACCTCCCGGCCGTTCATCTGTCTCTTTCGCTTTTATTTCATTATCTCGCGAAGAGACTCCCAAGTATAAATTGCCTGTGCGCACTTTAGTTGGCTAATTTTGTAACACTAAGGTAATGCTTTCTCGCGCGCACACACAAACACTCACGCACATGCACGCAAGTAGTGTGCAAACGAAGTTTTTTTAGTACGCGGTACGTTCGGCCAGTTTACTTATGAGCAATCAACTATGCCTGCGCAGCCAAGGCCTCGCTGGAGGAGGAGACGCCCGCTCTTCATCCCTAGCGCGCGCTAGATCACGTTACCTTCAACATTGGACTCGCTAGAACACGGCGCACATCAAGCCACCTTTCTTCTCGGCTCACCCTCGAACGCTTTTTCTCGCGCTCACACCATACGGTCTGTGGGGTGCTATATCGTCGCACTTGGGCTTAATTCTGAACATCTCGGTGACAGCAACGTTGACGACGGCGAAAGTTCGCCTTCAGTACGTGTCCATCGAATACATGGGGCAGGAAAAGAAATTATATACACAGCACTATAACGGGCTCACCAATAAAAACAACATCGTTAGGAACGGCATTATTCTGCAGGCCTTAGAAGAGCCATGCTAAGAAAAATTCCATGAGAACGAACACTATCTTCTTCCTTGCGAATGCATTGTCCCTGTCTCTTTTTCTTTTCATGCTTAGTTTCAAGCACCCCTCGTTACACGTCACAACCCATTACACCCGCACTAAACCTTTCCTATCGCCGAACCCGACAAAGTGGACGACCATCTGATTCTCAACCTGAGGCCACTGGCTCGAAACAGAACGTTCGAGCGAGCGTACCATCATGACATCACGGCACTATAGTAAAATGCCTGCTCGCAAGAGATCCAAAGGGATCGAAAGGGATGCGGAAAGGGTGCGAACGCTTTAGCACCTCTTTGGTGCTGGTGTCGCACGAGTGCCACGGCACGCCACTAGCGCTTGATCCTGTGGCCCGGCACGTGTTTTATTTCTCCATACTGCAGCGAGAGTTCGCATGCAGGCTGGCGCAGGCCGCTTCTTCGCCTGCCCCGCAGCAGCCGAGCGTGTCCACGCAACCATTAAAATCCTGGGAGTTCCGTTTGCTGGCTGCAGCTGCGCAGTTTCCTGCGGTCCCCTACATGCAACGCTCGTTCCCTTCCCGGGCATTCACGCTTCACCTCTGTCGGGAGCGTTCCCCGTCCGCGTTGGGTGGACAACTCGGCACGGCGATTACGTGTTTAGAGGCGATTGAGGTTCGGTATAGCCTCTTCCAGCTCGGCGTGGTTTGTTTGTGTTATTTTTGTTTCATTTTCTCTAAGTCAGGAACTTCCAACCTCTCTCGGGTTCTTTCGCCCGGGTTACGATGCGGCGCGTCACTGCGGCCTTTTAATTCAGTGCTGAACAGCGGTCTAGATCTGTGCTCGTCGAATCTGCAATGCAGGTGTCCATTATGATGCTTTATATATATATATATATCATTTAGATTCCTTTGGAACATTGGGCATATAGGAATGCATCTGTTGGCAAGCACTGTGACGCGTCCGAAAGTCAATCGCTAGAAGAGGGGTGATTCACAAAAAGATAAATGGCAGTAATCTAACTTCATAAATACCGATGGCGCGCACGCTCAAACGGCAACAAAGCCAGGTCACTAATTAACAAAATGAAACACATATTACAACACATCCTGTTCTGAACACACTTTCTACTGCAGCAGAAAGTGTGTTCAGAACAGGATGTGTGATGCGTGAGTTTCAGATGTATCTTGCCAAGCACCCTCGGTCTCTGCTTAGAAGGAAGGTTTCGAGTAAAATACTTCCACTTCTGTTTCGATAATCCGGAACCACCCCATCCTAAGTCGGTTGTTCTGGATTATTGAATCAAAAGTGAATCTCATTTGCCACATTTCTGTTATCTAAGTTCGGCAGCCATCACTTTTCTGTAGTTTATATTCTTGCAATTCGTTTATTGTAGTTTTCTCCTTACAATAATGTGTTTAGACTTTCTATAGAGTGTCTGTAGACTTCCTGAAGACGACTTTGCCTTTCTATAGCTTCGTTCTTTTGTGGATACACAATCCACAGACTGTCTATTGACGAAACGTAATAAGTTTTCTATTTCTTTGTCTGCTTTCATTATTAGTCGGTCTATAAAAAAAAAGTTGGTGAGATCTTTGTTTCTTTTTGTCTTAGTCTCCTCTATAGACTACCTATAGAGAAAAGTCGATAAATTCTCTATTTATTCGTGTTCATTCTTCCTCTATAGACTGTGTATATACGAGAGTCGGTAAGGTGTTGATTATTTTTGTCTACTCCTAGTTTATAGATTGCCACAGGCAAAAGTCGATAAGGTCTTTATTTCTTTTTGTCTGCCATTCTAAGTCTGCCTAAGAAAAAAAATCGATAGAATGCTTGTTTCTTTTTGTCTACTTCCACTCTGTGGCTACGTATAGACAAAAGTAGACACAGACTTTGTTTATCCTTCTTCATTCTTTCTCTATAGACGAGAGTCGATATGGAGTTGAATATTTTTGTCTAGTCCCGCTTTATATATTGTATATGGCCAAAAAATTCATAAGGGGTGTATTTCTTCTTGTTTATTCCCAGTCCGTAAATTTCCTTTTGGCAAAAGCCGTTAAATTGTCTCTCTTTCTTTTATATTTTCGAACTATACACCGCCAATATGCAAAAGTATTTCGGAGGCCTTTTTCTTTATAAAATGTCTAGACCGAAAAGCTATAAAAGTCACCATTTCATATTTGTCTTTGAATTACGTGGTTCTTAATTATTACTGTACCACATAATTAGGTGTTTAATAGTCTGCTCGCAGAGTTTCATGCAGGATTTCACTGGTATTAAACATGTCACATCTGGGGCATCCTAGTATGGAATGCATCCCCGACGATGATTTTGACTTGTGAACCACACGAAGGCGGAATTTACAGGGTTTTTCACGTAATTTAGGCCAAATTTTAAAAATATGCAGAGGCCAGGCAGCTGGATCTAACCAAAGTAATGATGTTTGCCGAGGCTTGGAGATATTCAGATTACTCTATGGATTCTGCCTAATCAGATAAGTAGTCGTAATTACTTATTCAACTTTTCCAATATTATAATTAGATAAAAAGTGTCAATGAGAAAATTGTATCGCAACATGAAAAACCCCCGATACAGGTTTCTGTTGCTCATCGCGTGCTACATGAAAGCGTTTTTCCGAGTTTAAAACTTGCCCGCGAATAGACGCAAAGGATCTCGAGCGGCCAGTCGCGCGGCAATTTTGCGTGTATTCGCCGGTTTCTTTCACGCTCGGAAACGCACTTTTATGTAGTACGTATTGAGCAACGGAAAGCTGTATCGGGAGTTTCTCATGTTGCTCTACAATTTTCTCATTGACACTTCCATCTAAATATAATATTCCAGGAGTTAACTAGTAATTAGTACTAGATATGTAATTAGGCGGAATACATAAATCAACCCGAAAATCTCCAAGTGACGGCAAACAACATTACCTTGGTTCGGTGCAGCCACGTGGCATATCCACATTTTTTTATTTAGCATGTATTAAGGTGGATAATACGGAGCGACGTTAGATGTGAGCCCCTGGGGTCGCATACTGCTGAGATTGCTTTAAAGCCTATTTGTAGACTTTAGTATGCAAGTACTGTACACCTCCGCATTTGTTGACTACATTATACGACTTCCATAGACGCTCTCCGCAATCCCAAGACAGTCTTCACAGTTGTCATAGCAGGACATTTGTGGCAGTAAAATAATGAAAGGAACACGCCGACCTAATCGTGATAACAGATGTTCTGAATGCCAACTTTAGCGACAAACGGATTCCAAATCGGCATCAAGCTAGCAGCAGAGACTCGTAATGTTTGTAGCTGACAACGCAGAACTTGTGAGCGTGCGATGAACCGATGTCGTGCGTCTGGTGGGCGCGTTATGTGTCGTCTGATTCTCAGATACTTCTCAATTTGTCTTCACATCTCGGCTAAAACGCCAAGATTGGGTGGTTTTTCGTAGACTAATATCTTGCGCTATAAACTCATCAAAGGTCCTCGTCCACTTAAAATACGCGCCAAACCCCTGAGCCCATCCAGTCTTTGGCAGGCGATATGCCTGTGCGGCCAAGCACATGCGTTTGTCATTACTGTATTGATTGCACTGACATATCACAGGGACATACAAATGTGCACTAACACGTGTTGCAGGTATCCTATTTGGCGGTAGGCTGGGAGATATGCGAGAAATGCACTGTATTACTCATCGTCGCTGGCGATAATGCAAGCGCCTGACGTGCCTTCTAACGGCTTTTACAAACAGTGCAGTCATCCAAGTTTGCGTTCCAAGCATTTGTAATACAGATTGACAACGCATTTCCTTTCCGCAGTGAAAAAGAAAACCGTGCGCAGCTTGCACTAGTGGTGCAAGGCTGGAGTCAACAGCGGAGCATGTGATCACCTAGCTTTTACGTGGCTTGCCTAATTCGTTTGTAGCTTTTGCGAGGTTATGCTAGGTTTTGCTAAGTTTTTGGTTGGCTTGGCTAAGTCGTTTCTAGGTTTTCTGAGGTTATGGTAGGCTTGGCTAAGTTGTTTCTAGGTTTTGTGAGGTTATGCTAGATTTTGCTAAGTTGTTGTCCCGGCGGGCTTGACGATGAAAGTTTTCGAGCTGTCGCAGGCCGGGATGGCTTTCTCGGTGACGTCCAGCGTTCAGGCACCGACTCCCGCATTCCCTGGACTGAAACTCAGGATCCTAGATTTGGTGTTGCCTTTTTCAGCCGCAGCTTCGACGCGGTGTTCCGGATCAACTCGGTGGCGACCAATCGCTTCTCGCTTGGAAGTGTGGGAGCTCTTCCAGCTAAGCCACTTCTTCGGGTGTCTGGACTTTCTTCGGTCTTCCCATGACAGCAGTACGTACGCACGGAATAGAGAAGGCGAGAGGTTTGTCGCTGCGCTGACCGCTCCGAGCATTTACTCGCCTATGGCATCACGACTCCGCCCTACACTCTAAACAGTTGAACTCTTTGGGGTGTATATTTGCCACACAACAATAATCGTCATCTGTCTTATCCGCGTTTCCTTTCTTTAACGCCGTGAGCCCGGTACTTCCAAGTCACGAACGGCAGGTACGTTATCAAGATGACAGAGCATTCTACGCAGGAAAGTAGCGAGCGCAGCGTTTTCAAGAAAGGAAACGCAAGCAAGACAGATTGCGAATATTGTTGTGTGCCATAACTACACCACAAAGCGTGTACATTTGTTTAAGAGTGTAGGCGCGTGGGCTACGACTGACTCGGTGCTCTCGCAGGTGGTTGCTAGCCAACGCGAGGCGGCGCTCAGCTGCGCTCAGTTTTCTGGCAACGCTCCACGGCGGAATTAAAAGCTTAAACAGCTCCGCTGTTAACATGAAAAAAAAAAAACAGCAACCTGTTTCGCGCGCAAGACACGCAGAGAAAGGCGGGGGCGGTGACATCGAATACACACCCGCTTTTTCTCCAGCCAGTTTCGGTTTCAAGGACCCTGCCAAGATTAATTGTTCGCGTAGCTACCACATGAACTCCGCTATTCAAAATTTGATGAATGGGATAGATAGTGTCGAGGACGGGACCCAACGCACTCACTTGCTGTAGCCACCTATTGTTGATAATTAGAAAGTTAATTAGCGTAACTTCGTTGATTGCGCACGTAAGTGCGGAAGTTGCTCTGTCTCTAGAGGCAGCAAATACGCACACTCGAATGGTAAACATAACGTTACCGTGGTTTATATTTTTCTCATTTCAAAAATATGATAAAGCTAAAAAGACACCCTGTATTTAACACTTCCAGATGCTGTTTTCCAAAGCTTCGAAAGCCCTAACAGGTGTGTTAGAAAAATGGCAAAATTTGTCATTACATGAAATTGAAACCTGAGCAGTTGAAAGTGTAAGAAACATGAGCACTCATAAATTGACATACTTATTTCTGCTCAGCAGGAATATAAGATTGTTTATTACATACAGTTTGACAGTCTGCTGTGTGTAGAAGAACACATTATTAGTAAAAGTTCACATGTAACTCACTGTCAGGAGCAAACAGGTACAGTAACATTTATGCGAAAGCACTCATTGCTTTTGCACAAATAATTGATTCAAACATGTAGGGCCCACATGAGCACGATCTTCGTTAAGCTCAACCAAAAGATAAAGATTAGGAGCCTTCTAGAGAACGGTAGGACGCGTGGTATTTTATTTGCAGTTGATGAGAGAAAAAAGCATTTTATTTACAAATCATACAGTGGAAACAAAACTACAGAAACGGCACGTCAACTTTTAACAGTTTTAAGTTTTCGCTTTGCCTTTGTGGCAGACAACTTGTCGTTTGCTGTTTTCGGGATGTCCACCAAATTGACATTTCCAAATTCTCTTGAGTTTTCCAGGTTTTGCCTGAGTGCCTCTGCGAAATTGCCTATGTGAGACAGAACTTCGTTTTATGTGAAGACCGGTTGACGCCATGTCGCCCGATGCTTTCACGCTCTAGTAAGCATGCTACAAAATAAAACAAAGGCTTATTCCAGTTTGAATAAAAGAAGTTGTGTTTATTTTCTTCAAAAAGAAAACGGAAGGGCGGGTTTAGTAAAATGCACAGAGAATAAAATATCTTTGAAAAGCAAAAATGGTAAAACCCTTCAAATCAAGTCAAACATTCTCAAATACGAATAAACAGGAGATGCATACAGAAGCAAATATTTTCGAATATCACCTATTTCTTTCAACTGATAGCAAGCGCATGGGTATGAGTCCCGAACTTTGTCACAAATGAGATTCTCAGCAGCTGGAAAGTCAACCTAAATTGCCCTGTCATACTCAGAGCCCACGCACAACGCCTCAATGTTGCGTTTCCCTGCTTTAAAGAGGTGATGTTGGTTTGGATGAGGGAGACCTGCATCTCGGCGTCAGTCAAAACTTTCTTTTTTGAGCTCAAGCTCCTTCAAAGAAGCGGCGGCACGCCTTCTACCCCGTTCAATCCTTGATGCGACGGTGATTCCTGTTCTCGTACTTCTTCCGTCGCGCGTTCGCCCCACGGGCCACTTGAAGCATCCTCTTAGTAGCGCAGTCAACGTCAGATTTTTCGGACTCCTTATGGGTTGCGAAAACGTCCGAAAAATCGGGAAGTTCGAAAAAATGTATGCATGTCTTTTACTGCCCTTCAGAGCTCAAATCACCACAGGCACATCGTAAAAAGCCCTGAAGGCCTGCCAGTACATTTATTAGGCATATCGGAGCTCGTACTGTGACAGGATATGGCGGCTGCAAGCGTGTATAATTAAGGAACACATACAGTATCACGTAACAATTGCTCCTTCCCACGCCGGTTATGCTTCGCCGCAATACTTTGGCGTATGCTCTTCACCGCGTTTTATTGCTGTACTGAGAAGAAGTTGACTTTCGGGAACCGGCATTATGCAACGCGTCGTGCTTTCCGAGCTTCGAAGCCAATCGCGAGGACCACAACGGCGGAGTCGGTGCCGTTGCTAACAGCGGTGAATTATTTCAATGAAACACACGGCACTGAACGACAAGCTTAAAAGCTAAAGCCAAAGCAGCTAGGCCTAGCGTTGTCGCGGTGGTGGCTACGGCTGCTAGCGGAAATGCGCGCAAGAGCGCCGGTTCGAGGCGGCAAGGCAATAAAAATGGTGATGGTGGTTGCTTTGACTAATTCCGTTTCGGACATGCAGTCACGGTAAAAATGCCGGAAAATCGGACGGCGAAGTGTTCTCACGCCCGAAATTTCAGGCGTTCTTATGCATTGACTCTATGGGGTACGTCGTGGTGCCGCGTAGCCGTGCGAATTATCGGGCGTCCGGAAATTCGGTTGTTGACTGTACACTGGCAACTCCTCCAGCGGACGACTCAGCGTCAAAGAGGATTTGTTACGATTCGTCTCTGTCACTTGAGCCAGCATTACAGCGACTTTCGTTCCCGAACAATATTACTGCGCATTTCCCCTTGTAGAAG
The DNA here is from genome assembly GCF_023375885.2 of Dermacentor andersoni. Classification (NCBI taxonomy): domain Eukaryota; kingdom Metazoa; phylum Arthropoda; class Arachnida; order Ixodida; family Ixodidae; genus Dermacentor; species Dermacentor andersoni. The sequence continues at coordinate 138,803,990 of NC_092819.1, forward strand.
CACAAATTCCCTGAGTTCTCACGAAGTATTTCGAGACTACTCAAAGCCCCTGAGAATTCCTGGTTTTCCCTTTGCTAGACAACCTATGTTTTGCACAAGTTGTTTACAAGGGTGTTTGCTGCTTCACTACAAATGTAATGCATGGCTTGTTGATGAGCACGCCCACTAACACAAACATACAGGTCATCAATATCATTGAGGATGCCATACACAAGAGCCACTAATACATTGCAACGAACAGAGTAGTCAAGCGTGGACTTCTAAGCTTGTCGAGCACTCTTTCTGTGGTAAGCACAGCATTTATAAGAAGTTCACGTGGGAACTTCACCCCACCCCCGGTGATGCTCGTAAAAAGACATTTCTCGCAGTCTCTACCTCTGCATCATCCATTACCATATTTTCTTTGCATGATTGGCACAACAGTTTCTTTAGAGCTGCATAAGCGCAACAACCCACAACACAAGTCGCAGCTGGAAGCCTTGCCACTTTCTTCTCAATTTCTCTGTCACTAACTGCGATATCAAACTGGCTCTGCAGCGAGTTGGCACTAATAATAGAAACATCGCACAGCATGTCAATGTCTGGCACCTCGAGCACTTTCTGTCACCGCAGCTTTGTTTCGGACTCGTAAATCTGTCTTTAAACCAGTTATTTTTGACACATTTGATCAAGTGGACACTGTTCGCGACAAAAAAAAAAGGTCGTGATTGGTCAGCTGTATGTTGATAAAGTATGTTTAATTTCGGGGGCTTCAAAACAACGACATTGTCTTTATGTTGATGGAATTGTTGTCGGAGATGGTAGCAATTACTTTAAGCCCTGTCTGTTCAAGCTTGACAACTAAAATTCGCAAAAAATCTTGCAGAAATTTTCCATCAGTTGTAGCCACTGGCAAAATATGTGCGACAATCTTTTGATTAGAACGGAGACTCTGAGTCATAAAGACATACGCTGTTTTTGCCGGGCTTGCAGTGTTGACTGCTGCACCTGTTATTGATCCAGCTTTGAAATCAAAGTATGACTGAATGTGAATTTCATCCATCATTAAAGTTACTATGTTTTCATGTTCTTTCATTCTGGTAGCAACCTTCTTAGCATCTCGCAGAAAACAAGAATTTTGCTGTGTGTGGATGGGCTAACTTGTTGAGCGGAGCAGAGACATCTTACTGCTTAAGGATGAGGCAACTTTACCTTCAGTGAACCTCTCGGTAATTGATGTGCGAGTGGCGAAATTGCCTAGAGGGGATGTACAAATACGCGCAGGTCTGGCGAGTAGCGTGCTGTGTTGTTAAGGATAAGCTCCAATTCAGATTTTACGAACTTCACGATTTACAGGTCTCATGCGTGTAACTGATGCTGCTTATAATTGCATACCAACTCCTCTAACAGTACCACCCCAGATGCCAGATGTTGATGAGCCCACTGAACATTGTTGGACGAATGAGGAGTGCACAGAAGCTCAACATGATGAAGGATGTCCATTAGTTGCCGCAAGTCCTGCAACTGTACAGGGGCACTGACACCATCAAGTTCCACAATGCGCGTTTCATCAAAATACACTTCCACACACATGGTGTCTCGAACTGTCACTGATGGAGGCACAGAGGCGTTCTGATCTACAGTCAAATCCAGGAACGGAACCGTCGAGTCCATGTGGATCACAGACCAAAACGGCGAACTGTTAAAGCTTGGCAAAGCGTGAAGAAATTCGAAAAAGCTTGTAACTTTGTTCAGCTTGTCTTGCTGTTGCTTTTCTTCCAGAGATTTAGCTATGGCAATGCGGAGCGATTCGTCCTCAACACATTTTCTGTACTCCTCCGGAGCCTCCCGAGTGCATGCATTTTGACGGGAGAGGTATTGAGGGCAATTCGGGAACACACTCGGTACCGCCTCCTACTTTAAGCGGCACATAAATAACCTGCCCCGTCTTCACGTCAGTGTGCTTTGACGTTTTAACGTAGTCGCTGGCCACAGGATGCTTCTCGCAGAGCTGAAACGATAAAAAAAGAAATAACTGGGGGAAAGCGTTTCATGCTGTCTAAAACGTAAACGGCTTGGTTCGGCTTTCGATACAACAAAAAAAGTATGATGACGTTTCAGGTTCCGACACGGCAAGCAGGCCGATTCAGCTGGTACTGGATACGTTCAGCCGCAAAAAGGCGCATTGAGTTAATAAATCACGTCTTGAATCATAGGTCATGCCTTATCACGGTGTTCTTCGTAAGAGCAAAATCCTTCCGTGAAACTACTCTTCGCCATGGCGCCCGCCACACCGGTCGTTCGGAAACACGTGCATTCGCACGCTCGGCTCTCCTGAACAGTTTGGCTTGCAGTTGGGAGTGCAACAGAAGCCGGGCATTCTTGCAGTTCGTTCACGTGCAAAAAGACTGCACGAAATGACGCGAGAGGTACGAGGATCTATACCCAGCACCTCCACCAGAAATGTTGCACAAAAAGCGTATATTTATAATTATAAATATCATCATCATCATCATCATCATCAGCCTAGTTACGCCCACTGCAGGGCAAAGGCCTCTCCCATACTTCTCCAACTACCCCGGTCATGTACTAATTGTGGCCATGTTGTCCCTGCAAACGTCTTAATGTCATCTGCCCACCTAACTTTCTGCCGCCCCCTGCTACGCTTCCCTTCTCTTGGAATCCAGTCCGTAGCTCTTAGTGGCCATCGGTTATCTTCCCTCCTCATTACATGTCCGGCCCATGCCCATTTCTTTTTCTTGATTTCAACTAAGATGTCGTTTACCCGCGTTTGTTGCCTCACCCAATCTGCTCTTTTCTTATCCCTTAACGTTACACCCATCATTCTTCTTTCCATAGCTCGTTGCGTCGTTCTCAATTTCAGCAGAACCCTTTTCGTAAGCCTCCAGGTTTCTGCCCCATATGTGAGTACTGGTAACACACAGCTGTCGTACACTTTCCTTTTGAGGGATAGTGGCAACCTACTGTTCATGATTTGAGAATGCCTGCCAAACGCACCCCAACCCATTCTTATTCTTCTGGTTATTTCAGTCTCATGATCCGGATCCGTGGTCACTACCTGCCCTAAGTAGATGTATTCCCTTACCACTTCCAGTGTTTCGCTACCTATCGTAAACTGCTGTTCTCTTCCGAGACTGTTAAACAGTACTTTAGTTTTCTGCAGATTAATTTTCAGACCCACCCTTCTGCTTTGCCTCTCCAGGTCAGTGAGCATGTATTGCAATTGGTCTCCTGAGTTACTAAGCAAGGCAATATCATCAGCGAATCGCAAGTTGCTAAGGTATTCTCCATCAACTTTTATCCCCAATTATTCCCACTCCAGGCCTCTGAATACCTCCTGTAAACATGCTGTGAATAGCATTGGAGATATCGTATCTCCCTGTCTGACGCCTTTCTTTATAGGGATTTTGTTGCTTTCTTTGTGGAGGACTACGGTGGCTGTGGAGCCGCTATAGATATCTTCCAGTATTTTTACATATGGCTCATCTACACCCTGATTCCGTAATGCCTCCATGACTGCTGAGGTTTCGACTGAATCAAACGCTTTCTCGTAATCAATGAAAGCTATATATAAGGGTTGGTTATATTCTGCACATTTCTCTATCACTTGATTGATAGTGTGAATATGGTCTATTGTTGAGTAGCCTTTACGGAATCCTGCCTGGTCCTTTGGTTGACAGAAGTCTAAGGTGTTCCTGATTCTATTTGCGATTACCTTAGTAAATACTTTGTAGGCAACGGACAGTAAGCTGATCGGTCTATAATTTTTCAAGTCTTTGACGTCCCCTTTCTTATGGATTAGGATTATGTTAGCGTTCTTCCAAGATTCCGGTACGCTCGAGGTTATGAGGCATTGCGTATACAGAGTGGCCAGTTTCTCGAGAACAATCTGACCACCATCCTTCAACAAATCTGCTGTTACCTGATCCTCCCCAGCTGCCTTCCCCCTTTGCATACCTCCTAAGGCTTTCTTTACTTCTTCTGGCGTTACCTGTGGGATTTCGAATTCCTCTAGGCTATTCTCTCTTCCACTATCGTCGTGGGTGCCACTGGTACTGTATAAATCTCTATAGAACTCCTCAGCCACTTGAACTATCTCGTCCATATTAGTAACGATATTGCCGGCTTTGTCTCTTAACGCACACATCTGATTCTTGCCTATTCCTAGTTTCTTCTTCACTGTTTTTAGGCTTCCTCCGTTCCTGAGAGCCTGTTCAATTCTATCCATATTATAGTTCCTGATGTCCGCTGTCTTACGCTTGTTGATTAACTTAGAAAGTTCTGCCAGTTCTATTCTAGCTGTAGGATTAGAGGCTTTCATACATTGGCGTTTCTTGATCAGATCTTTCGTCTCCTGCGATAGCTTACTGGTTTCCTGTCTAACGGCGTTACCACCGACTTCTATTGCGCACTCCTTAATGATGCCCATGAGATTGTCGTTCATTGCTTCAACACTAAGGTCCTCTTCCTGAGTTAAAGCCGAATACCTGTTCTGTAGTTTGATCCGGAATTCCTCTAGTTTCCCTCTTACCGCTAACTCATTGATTGGCTTCTTGTGTACCAGTTTCTTTCGTTCCCTCCTCAAGTCTAGGCTAATTCGAGTTCTTACCATCCTGTGGTCACTGCAGCGTACCTTGCCGAGCACGTCTACATCTTGAATGATGCCAGGGTTCGCGCAGAGTATGAAGTCGATTTCATTTCTAGTCTCACCATTCGGGCTCCTCCACGTCCACTTTCGGCTAACCCGCTTGCGGAAAAAGGTATTCATTATACGCATATTATTCTGTTCTGCAAACTCTACTAATAATTCTCCTCTGCTATTCCTAGAGCCTATGCCATATTCCCCCACTGACTTGTCTCCAGCCTGCTTCTTGCCTACCCTGGCATTGAAGTCGCCCATCAGTATAGTGTATTTTGTTTTGACTTTACCCATCGCCGATTCTACGTCTTCATAAAAGCTTTCGACTTCCTGGTCATCATGACTAGATGTAGGAGCGTAGACCTGTACAACCTTCATTTTGTACCTCTTATTAAGTTTCACAACAAGACATGCCACCCTCTCGTTAATGCTATAGAATTCCTGTATGTTACCAGCTATTTCGTTATTAATCAGGAATCCGACTCCTAGTTCTCGTCTCTCCGCTAAGCCCCGGTAACACAGTACATGCCCGCTTTTTAGCACTGTATATGCTTCTTTTGTCCTCCTAAGCTCACTGAGCCCTATTATATCCCATTTACTACCCTCTAATTCCTCCAATAACACTGCTAGACTCGCCTCACTAGATAGCGTTCTAACGATAAACGTTGCCAGGTTCAGATTCCAATGGCGGCCTGTCCGGAGCCAGGTATTCTTAGCACCCTCTGCAGCGTCACAGATCTGACCGCCGCCGTGGTCAGTTGCTTCGCGGCTGCTGGGGACTGAGGGCCGGGGTTCGATTGTTGTATTCATATAGGAGGTTGTGGCCAAGTACTGCACCAGGGTGGCCAATCCTGCTCTGGTGAGAGAGTGCGTTACCGGTTCTGGTCAACGGGATCAGGCCGCACTCCAGGCCTGTTTGTGCAATTTTCTCAACACACGGTTTTTTTTTGTATTTTCCGGTGGAGAATAGCGTGGCACCGGGATTTGAATCACGGTCCTCTTGCACTGGAGACGGATACTCTACCGTCCCCGTAGGAGTTAAATTAAAAATTAATTTATGGGGTTTTACGTGACAAAACCACTTTCTGATTATGCACGCCGTAGTGGAGGACTCCGAAAATTTCGACCACCTGGGGTTCTTTAACGTGCACCTAATTCTAAGTACACGGGTGTTTTCGCATTTCGCCCCCATCGAAATGCGGCCGCCGTGGTCGGGGTCCGATCCCGCGACCTCGTGCTCAGCAGTCTAACACCATAACCACTGAGCAACCACGGCGGGTCCCGCAGGAGTTGTACGCCTCATTTAACCTACAGTGGTGCCCTACTTGGTCAGTCAAGGTGGACCAATCTGAGCTCGGTTATACCGCATGGATGGCACTCGGCTAGAGAACCTGGTATTTATGACCTGCACATGTGAGTGTGAGGCCATACATATTTGATGATATATATCTTTTTTTTTTTTTTAGGAGGGTTCCCGTACAGTGATAAAATAAAGGAAAAGACATTAAAAGAAAGAAAAAAAAAGAAAGAAAAAGGGGCGGAAAAAAAAGGAACATAACAGGTGATTTGAACTCGTGACCCTTCGATGTTGCCCAGAAAGATAGCTCAGTCGGTTGGTTCGTCAGGCCCCAGGCTACTTTCAAGCGCCACAGCTCCTGCTCCGAGCCTCACACTTACGTGGAAAGAGACTCAAGTTGTCCGCGATAGTCGGTTTTTAAGAGAGCCAGTTTAAGGGTGGAGAAGAAGGGAGGGAAGGAAAGTCTCTGAAGCAAAATTACAGCGCCGTGGTTTTAAAGCGCATCCCGTGGTAGAGAAGCGGAAGGCGATATAAGCGTGCGTGGCCATGATACGCACACGACAAACTGCCTTAAAATATTTAGACTTGAGGGAAAGCTTCGTTAGCAAACGATAGCACGGCAATCAGCACTCGAATATAATTATAACTCTAATAATAATTGTAAATATTCATCTCATCTATGGGATCTAATGCGCGTGCTGTTTCTTTGTCTCTGCGTGTAGTACAGTTAAGAGAGCCAGTTTAAGGGCGGAGAAGAAGAAAGAAGAGAAAAGCAAAAACTGCAGCGCCGTGGTTTTAAAGCGCACCCGTGGTAGAGAAACGGAATGCGATATAAGCGTGCGTAGCCATGATACGCACACGACAAACTGCCTTAAAATATTTAGACTTGAGGGAAAGCTTCGTTAGCAAACGATAGCACGGCAATCAGCACTCGAATATAATTATAACCCTAATACTAATTGTAAATATTCATCTCATCTATGGGATCTAATGCGCGCGCTGCTGCTTTGTCTCTGCGTGTAGTAGTTGAGAGAGCCAGTTTAAGGGCGGAGTAGTTGGAAGGCATATTTTCTAGGAAAAATGGCCGCTCAAGGAGAAGAGCGAACTCGAGCGGCTTTAGAGGCTAGGAAAACTGCCTTAAAATATTTAGACTTGAGGGAAAGCTTCGTTAACAAACTATAACACGGCAATCAGCACTCGAATACGACGAGAGAAATTACTGAGACGTGGAAAATTCCTTGAAAAAAAATCTGGTTTGCTAGACAAATGCTTGTATGTATTGAACCTCTTAAAAGATGAGGGGTGAAATATGCGCTCACCGAGAGGGCATCTTCAGCACGAGACATCCACAAGGCACCTTTCAGGGATGTGGAGAGCTTCGCGGCCGGAACGAAGCCTCCCTTCTCCGCCGGCCAAGAGGGGGAAACGCGCTTTCCGATCGCTCAAGGTTGCGCGGACAAAGCATAACTCTAGCGTCTAGGAAAAGCTTAACCAGGTGCGATGGCGGCACGTATAGCGTGGGAAGCTAGCCGCCAGAATAACTATACCAAGGACTGCTGCTGATGAGGGCGAAATACCTTCGTGTAATTATAATAACCCTAATAGGACTACTTTCGAAAAAAAAAAGGGAACGGCCCAGAGGGCTATACTACGAGAGCTATGACTGATAGTTTTCTATATATATATATATATATTCATCTCATCTATGGGATCGCATGCGCGCGCTGTTTCTTTGTCTCTGCGTGTAGTACAGTTAAGAGAGCCAGTTTAAGGGCGGAGAAGAAGAAAGAAGAGAAAAGCAAAAACTGCAGCGCCGTGGTTTTAAAGCGCACCCGTGGTAGAGAAACGGAATGCGATATAAGCGTGCGTAGCCATGATACGCACACGACAAACTGCCTTAAAATATTTAGACTTGAGGGAAAGCTTCGGTAACAAACGATAGCACAGCAATCAGCACTCGAATATAATTATAACCCTAATACTAATTGTAAATATTCATCTCATCTATGGGATCTAATGCGCGCGCTGTTGCTTTGTTCTGTGTGTAGTAGTTAAGAGAGCCAGTTTAAGGGTGGAGAAGAAGGGAGGGAAGGAAAGTCTCTGAAGCAAAATTACAGCGCCGTGGTTTTAAAGCGCATCCCGTGGTAGAGAAGCGGAAGGCGATATAAGCGTGCGTGGCCATGATACGCACACGACAAACTGCCTTAAAATATTTAGACTTGAGGGAAAGCTTCGTTAGCAAACGATAGCACGGCAATCAGCACTCGAATATAATTATAACTCTAATAATAATTGTAATATTCGTCTTCGACTGGGTATTTATATCTATTTATATATTTATAATTATAATTATAATTATAATTATAATTGAATATTTACAATTATAAATATAAATAGATATAAATACCCAGTCGAAGACGCGAACTCTACGTCTGATACTGACACCGACGCCTGTGTTCTCTCTGTTTTTCCACTTCTCAATGTAGCCGACGAGCAGCGCCGTGACCCGCCCTTGCGTATCATCATTTACAGCCTGGAATCGTCACTTGCCGACAGTTCCCTTCGCTTATTCACACTTAAAGATGGCGTACTATACCGCCACAACGCTCAACCCGACGGCCCTGCGCTGCTCCTTGTGATCCCTAAGCACTTTCGCTCGGCTCTTCCCCATGAACTTCACGATCTCCGCACTGCTGGTCACCTGGGTGTGTCACGCACCTACGACCGGATCCGCCAATGCTTCTTTTGTCCAGGGCTTGCTCGCTCCGTTCGATGACACGTAGCTGCGTGTGAGAAATGCCAGCGACGCAAGACACCTTCGACGCTCCCTGCTGGCTACCTTCAACCACTCGACATTCCCGCGGAACCATTATTTCGCGTTGGTTTCGACTTACTCTGCCCTTTTCCTATTTCTACCTCTGGAAACAGGTGGACCGCGGTGGCCTCGGATTACGCCACACGCTATGCCATCACCCGAGCGCTTCCTACCAGCTGCGCCACAGATGTCGCCGATTTTCTTCTACGCGACGTGATTTTATTACATGAAGCTCCGCGACAACTTCTCACCGACCGTGGCCGGACATTCCTATCAAAAGTTATCGCGGACATCATGCAGTCCTGTGCCACGAGGCACAAGCTATCTACGTCATACCATCCGCAAACAAATGGCCTCATGGAGCGTCTCAATCGCTCTGTCACAGACATGCTCGCGAAATATGTCTCTTCACACCTCACTGACTTGGACCTCGCTCTACCGTTTGTCACATTTGCCCTATAATTCCTCGCGCCACGACACCACCGGTTATTCCCCATTTTCCATCTATTCGGCCGAGAACCAGCACTGCCCCTCGACACAACCCTCCATGTTCACGCGGCACCGACCACTGAATACGCACTTGACGCCATTGCCCGCTGTGCCCACGCGAGGGAAATTGCCCGTGACCGCCCCCTGCAATCCCAAGAGAGTCAAAGGCGTTTGTACGACCGGCGACACCGAGCCGTGCACTTCCAGCCTGGTTCTTTGGTGCTTCTATGGTCTCTGTTGCGTCAGGTAGGCCTTTCAGAAAAACTGCTCTCTCGTTACACAGGTTCATACCGAGTGCTTCGTGCCGTGACTCCCGTCCCCTACGAAATCGCCCCTGACGCCCCATCTGCTTCCCACTCCAGTGATATCGTGCACGTCACACGACTGCAGCAGTATCACATTCCCAGTGATGACATGTAGACGCTCCGGGACGTTGCTTCTGCCGTCGGGGGTTCCAGTTTTCGTTACTGCTCCATTTAGTGCCGTCATTTAGGACATACTGTATACTACATGCACTGTAAAAAAAAAGACGCCAGATTATTCAATTGGTGGCCTTTTCTTATTGGATAATCCACAGATTATCCAAGTAACTTAGTGAACATTAAGGTTTCTCTTACCTTATCAACACACCTAAGAGATGGTGACATTGTTTAGCTGATAAGTAACCTTATCCAGAAGTCCCATTCATGTGCATTCTATCGGAAGTGTGGCAAATAATGTATACACCTTAGAGTGCGATAAAGAGAGACGCTACAGACTGTTCTGCGCAGAAATAAATTGCGATTCCTAACGTGATAGTTAAAAACAGCAGTCACTGTTGTGACCATGTTCGTTCTGCACAGGCGTATTGCCTTAACAGCCCAAAAATGTGCACATAGTCCAGCCGGGTACCCTTTCTTTCAGTAATATTGATATGAATCATTTGCGATTCTCTCATTTGTTTCTTATTTTGATAAGTATAGCATGTGTCATATGAACCTGTCATGAAACTAAACCTACCGTTGCTGGCACAAGCGGCCATCACGGTTGTTTGACAGTTCATGATAGTTTGTCATATGAAACATTTTAATGATACTGATTCGTATGGGCATGTAGTCTATAGTCAGAAGTAAACTCAATTAACTGTAGACGTAAGTGATCAGAATAAAGGATATTTAAAGCTACTAATGAACCGGAAAAAGGAATACTCATAGATTAGTTTTTCTTCACATTGTAGCCTCTGTATTACGTGTGTTTCTTTCTGTGTCCTGTCTTCGGCGCTGAGCTCGCATTGCTATGAATTACGAACTTGCCCAAGCCCTTGTCAGCGTTATTAAACAAGTGATTCAATTCAGATAAATCTAATAGTACATGTCAAGTGACTGACCTGTTATTCGTTTTATCTAAATAATATGGACTGGCAGTAACTTGGCAAGCATTATACGGCAATGTTTTTTTTTTATTGCGCCTAAACTACGGGCGTCATAGACTCCTAGAGCATTTTCATGAAAACAGCCAGAGATGGCTTGGAAAAAGATCAGGGAATTTAGAAAGGTTAGCATAGGCATGCTGTCTTGTTATATGCCATAGAATGTTTCAAATAATCTCTGTATTAAACATATCGTTGAATCGCTTCACCTTTCAAAAACTGAGACAAGTACCATTCTTTAAGGTAACATGATAGAAGCCAATTGGCATGGTATTTCCTACTCAAATTTTTTTGCGTTAACTAATGTCCTGAACTTCAAGATGATAGAAAAATACTCATGTTTAAGATCACCTTAAATAATTTATTGTGATAGCATTAATTCGAACTACAGTTTGAGTTTTGGTTCCATGAGGTGCATATCTGTCGTGCAACCACAGAGAAAGTGTTTACGTGGTATTTCTGCAGCTCATGTGGTATACCTAACTTGCAACCGTGTCAGCGTGCCCAAGAGGCCTCATTATCTATAAGAAGCTAAGAAGTGGCCATATAAATACAATTAATCAATCTGCCTTCTATTGAAGTTATGACCAATGATGCCTCCATTTAAGAGTATGAGAAAGGCACTTAAATGTGCATTAAGGGAAATACAATCTTTAGCATAATACTCTCAATACTCCAGTCACTCTTCCGAGCATATCACTTTGCGCGGGCATACTGAATTACCTGCAAAAAAATGAACAGACAGTCCAAGTGGGTAACCTTGTTTCAGCAGTTCATATAGAGATCATTTGGGATAAGCACATTAATGTCTCATATATGAATTTGTCGTCAAAACGTACTCTTCCTGCAGCCCCAGCAGCAATTTTGAATGTCTAGCTTTTAATCATACAAATTGTTAAATATACAAACAATAGAGATTTGTTATTTTTGCTTCACATTGCCGCATCCACTTATTTACAGCACACACTCGCAGGAGCTTTGGAATCAATGGCACGAAGGTCAGGGCCAGCCTGGCGACCAAGCTTGCCAAGGGGGAAGTATTCTGTAGATAAGCAAATAACCTCTTTAAGATCATATCATAAGACATGCATTTTAATAAATTACTGCCATATATCGTTTATTAAAAGCAATTATTCAATATCGGTTGGCCTGTTTTCCTTTTCTCATTGCATGATTGAACACTACTGGAATTGCTTCAATTTTCTCTGTTTATGCAACATATGAGAGCGCAGATGGTTCAGAAGCATTATCAATCTATTAACATTAATGCATAAATGAAGACGAGAAGCAACAGGTGCACATGTATAAAATCCATTCAAAATTTTCTTGCTGCCATATGTAAACAATAATTGCAAACTAACTTGCAAATTGCAGATAGCTAGCAGATTTCATTCAAGCGGATGCATTGCTTCTAACTGTAACGTTTCTTAAATGTGCATGTGCATAAATGTTCATGCTGCCTTACATAAAGATTTAAGGCTACATGCATTTCAATTTTTTCAACTACTTACATCCGCATGCATACATTTCAATGTACAGCTCCCTAAGTATGTTCGGATATGAATACTGGGTGCAGTAAATTGTTATAGGCATTTCCAATAGACTGTTATTAAGAACACCAAGCAGCGAGTGTTTATATGTAATCAGAATAAAGTTGCTTGCCGAAACGCAGTTGGCAAAATGTGGTCTATGTAATTAGTATATTGGGTATGCAAGCTATTTTAGCGAAGCTGGTCGATGAAAATAAAATATTTTAAAAAACAAGCAAAAAGGTAATAGCTACAGGACAAACCTATGATAGCTGAATAGCTTAGGTGTTAAAATCGAATTTTATTTTATCGTCTATTCTTATTATTATACTTCCTTGAACAGCTTCTCTCAACTTATGTTAGCAGGAACAACCTGTATCGCAAATATTATACAAAATTGTAAGACCGACGTCTATAGATTAACGACAGACAGGTCTACAGGAATTGTCTATATAACGTCTGTAGGCCACAATCTACACAAAGTGTAAGGCAACCAGTCCATATACAGACTATAGGCTGATCTATAGGAATAGTCTGGATAGTCTGTAGACATTTGCCTATAAAAATTTCATAGACTTCAGTCTACAAAAGTAGAACTATACAAGAGATCATACACATTTGTCATACACATTTCACAGACATTTGTCGACAGACAAATGTGTATAGGCTTATACACATTTGTGTATAAAACCTCCCCATTTTGCTCACCTCTTTCGTCCTTGACTACGTCACTACGCACATTGTAGTGACGTAGTCACTATACTGTGACTTTGACGCATGGGTGCAAACCATGTGGTGCCATCCGCACCAGGGGGCCGTGGTGAGGAAATTGGGAGATGGAAGCTCTTCATAGGAAGAAGTGACTTTTGCTTGCGTGCGTTTGATGACGCACTGAAGTGCTATTCCGGATGGGGAGGGTGAAGGGAAATAAATGTTTCTATAGGATAGCGAAAAAGATCAACTAAATGTAATTAGTAAATGAGCAAGTTAACCTCACAAACATAGTTACAGCGGAGACGGTGACGAAAAATCCCGGTTTTCAATCATGAAGTGAGCCTTTGTTAAGCTTTCCGAAAAAGAATTTCTGAGAGGCATCCGAGCAGTAAACTTAATTGTACTTGAACTAAACCGTAGAAGCCAAATTAAAATAAAAAAAAACATACGAGAACAGTAGGGATATATTAAGGAACCCAGCAAAGAAGTTGCAAAGAAATTAGATAAGGGAATGTGCGGCATAGCAAGAAATTAGCACAGTCACATATTCGAGCGCACCGCCTACATTGTGTAGGGACTAAAACACCTTGTAGAATCAATGCGCGTGATTCTCGGTGGTCTCGAGACTCCGGCGGCTAAAAGTGCCCTACAAGTGCTCGCCGTGCTAGAGCCGCTTATCGCAGCTCTTTATATGCTATAAAGAGTTTGTTTGGCGCTTGTGCTGTTCAAGCAGGGGAGGCCCACACCAGCTTCGTCCTAGCGCCTCTACTTTTAAGTTCACTCAAATTGTTGCCTACAGACTTGATGCGAAACCTGATTGTGGCTTCATGGATGACATTTGTGAATGTTTATCATCAGAGTGTTGAACTTGCTTTCACCTTTGCGCATCCCTCTTGCTATGTCATCATCATCCCTCATCACATCTTTATGTCCCCGTTCCCCCTCCCCCTGTGCAGAGTAGCAGGCTAGAGCGCCTTAGCTCAGGCCGACCTCTCTGCCTTCTTTCAATTAAATTATCTCTCTAAAAACAGCGAAAACAAGCATTCCAACCTAAATGATGTTTTCAGCAATGCGGAAGACACTGTTCAGCATTTAGGAGAAACATTTCATACACGTTGTTCAAATAGGGATGGGGAGCAAGCACGACGACGCAAGCCTCAATAAAACGGCTTATAAAGCAACACTAAAAGTACCATTTAAATGTTTTCAATAATTGTTTATTTAAGGTAATGATCAAGAAACTATCCAGTGATGTTGAATTATTTATTGCGCATTCATGCTGCATACAGATACACGAGCGGTAAAGCGGGGATTGCCTGAGCAGTGATGTTTTAATGGCATGGAATATTCTCCATAGGGCAGAGGAGGAGGGGGGTGCGCCATGGCGTGAGGATGTACGGCACTAAAATGACACACTTTCTTTTGTGGTTGATTAATGAATGTGCAACACCTCAGGGGTCAAATGTTCTTATTTTCTAAATTTTTTTTATTTTTGCTAGACACAGGTTAAACGCTGCGGAAAAGGCAGAATACGCTTCTATCCCTGGAATGAGAGAACACCTCCAGCAGCTGCAACGCGGTTCGAGGGCTTTTCTAGCATTTATTGTTGTATTACGTCTTCGCAGTAGAGAACAGGACAAGGCATCGTTGCAACACGCCTATTCAAAAGAACTGCTCGCGGAAAGGCAGGGACGCGAACGGATGAATCTGCACATTGCCTGTTGAGACGTGGATGGATGTGGGCGAGCAATTTATGTGTTAGACATGGCAGACATACCCATACTACAAGGTCCGCCAGGAGTTCTACCGCCTCCATGCTGATGCGGCCGCTTACACCCAGACCCCGAAAGCAGAAAGGGCAAAAGAAACGCCAGCATAACATCGCTGATCCCCGCCCACGCACGAATCCACAACCTACGAGACTTGGCCGTCTGACGTGTTCACATCGGTGCCGACAGGGTGGCGATTATCTCCAGAACGATCATGCAGCCAGTGGGCCAGACAGAAAATAAAAAGCAGAACTAAAGCCAGGAGAGAACGGTGTGGCTCTCCGATGCTGGGAGAGCAGCCAAGTGTCCACGGTGCGGAAGCAGTAAAAAAAGAAAGAAAAGACAAAGAAGGCGAATATGATGCAAACAGCGTATAGGGCCAATATGTGCATGGAAAGGTCGTATAGCGAGGCCAGGGCCGAAATCATCGTCCTGCCGAACGACGATAACCGGCTTCATGCAGTCAGACGATGTTCTGCCGGCAGCCAATACACTCGTTGGCCCGGCAGTCTGAAGTGACTACCCGGTTTGTACGCGAACGTATCGCACAATAAGGGCACTACCGCTGCACCTGTGCTTTTCTCACATCCATCCCGCCCGCTCTGGTATGGGAAAATGGGCCGACAACAGCGACGTAGTGGAACCTGCTTTTTGTTTGCGCTTGTTTCACTGTCTAGTCTTTTTTTTGCTTGTCATTCTTCTTTTGCTTGCTCAGCCTTTCTATTTCATACCACGCATCACAGACGAAACTATGTTACACGTGGTAGGGCTCGCATCGCCACCTCTTGTTGTAAGGACATTCCTAAAGGACGTCTCTATTGAAAAACCAGGCGTTGATTGTATTTCTC
Organism: Dermacentor andersoni; assembly: GCF_023375885.2. NCBI lineage: Eukaryota > Metazoa > Arthropoda > Arachnida > Ixodida > Ixodidae > Dermacentor > Dermacentor andersoni. Next base: position 138,819,498 of record NC_092819.1, read on the forward strand.
AGCATGTGATCCTTCTAAGCGTCCATCTATTACACCGAGGCGCGGAGCAAGCTCTTTCATCAACGACGACCTCGTTTTCGAACACCAGGCTCACATAAGCTGTTCCTCGTAGACTCTTCCTTGAGTGCCTACGTTTTCACTTCCTACGATATCCCGTGTTGATACTGCATCAACTATCGCCGCTTGAGCCCCGTTCTTTTGTGTGCCAGCATCATACTTCCACCACAGATCCGAGGATTGCGACGCGCAGTTCATAATGCAACGCATCGCAGTGTGATTAATCACAGCTATGTGGACGTGAATCACCGATGAAAAATTTATGTCTTCGCAGATTCACTGGGCTTCTACGTCGTTTCTTGCTGACAGAAATCTTTACATTTTTTTGCGGCTCAAATACACAAAAATAGGGCATGAAAGGAGACGGAGGATCCGAAGAGCTTTCTTTATATAAGAAGGAGGCACGTACGTGTAATCCACGAGGGCCATTTTTCAGCATCACGAAGCAAGACAGCTCTTTTCTACCTCACAACATCGTGCAGCCCACTTCGGTGGGGATACGTAGTTCTTTATAAACACATAATCAGCTTCTAGCGTCTCCCGGCATCACCTTCCATCGGCCGTGTTTTCTTTCATAAGTTCAAGCACATGTTTCAAAGTATGCGTTACTATTTCACTAGCGGCACAGAATAGGGACACAATTCTGGTTTCATATTTAGAAAGCAGGTTTGCTTCGATTGATTATTTATACAAGAAGGCGCTTTTCCGAACACCACTAGATGCTGAGAATTGTGATGTACTCACAGTACATAGATCTCAAACGGATGTCTCTCAAACGCTTGTGATTCCAAAAAGAAGATGCGGTTCAGGAGGAGCGAGTATTCGCACGCAAACTTATGGCACGTTGAATCGGTCGTTCTTGGGCGCTCTAGATCGCTCTTGTCTTATCGTTTTTCGTTCTGCTGGTGTAAATGGAGCACTCGGAACATATTCTCTCAGTTCATTAAGAGGATCATGCTTCAGCTCAGAGCGCTCGGAATCGCTCTCACCTTCGCGCTGGAAGTGCAACAGACATCCAACAGAAACAACATCGCGTGGATAATGCTATCGCTCTGGGCAGGCTTTCTATGGACATTATTTTGAGAGCTTCACATTGCAACAAATCCACCTGGAGCGCCATATTAGTTCGCGAAATAAGGGAAGCTTGAGGATGTCCGATTTCCATATGTGCTTATCTCATGTAGCCTCGCTTCAACTTGCGCCCACAACGACAGTGACTACCCAGACATTTCTTGTATGATTGGCAACGCCCGTGTATTAATCTACCGGTGCCTCCTAAAGCAGCACCCAGACCATCATGTTGCAAACGGCTCGTTTCGCTCCCCGGGTTCATTGTCGTGTCTTGCCTCGTAGTGCTAAAGCACTGTTCGTGAAGTTGGGTTGGCTCTGTATTGGTACGCGAACGTTTGTATCGTCGAGGACATGTGAAAAGTCTGTCGCGTACGTCCTGTGACTCCTTTGGGGCACTTGAACACCTTATATTGGAGTGTCCCGCATTAGTCACACGTGCTCTGCTAGTTAAGGAATGTGGACTCATTGGACTCAAGTGAACGAACCCTGACGATTCCCAGTTTCCGAGAGGACGTGCTGCTCAACGCGACCAGGCCTTTAGAGCCTTGTTAACTTTCATGCAGAAAACTGAATAGGCCGGCCGTTTATTGACATTTATTTCGTGTTCCTATATTCTTTTGTCCAAGTCTCTCTCATTTGTTTATTTCCTATTTTCTTTCCTATTTCTTTGTTTCCCATCTGCTTCTCCTCTTCTTTTCATTCGCCCCTCCCAAAAAACTATGCCGGCGCTGTGCCCTTCTTGGTGGCAGTTGTCAGCTTGTTCCCTCCCTGTTACCTTTGTGTGCTTGTATGTTTACATATCTAATACTAATAACAATAATAATCATCTCAGGTATTGCTTCTCTATTTTGTTCTTTGCGATCAGTTTTCCGAGTGTTTATCAACCGAGTCCCACTTACCTCAGTTCATTCGCTAGCTGATTGCGGGGTGTTCCTCACGGTGGAACGTACTAAACCGTTGTCACTACTTTTCTGCATGGGAAAGGAAAACAGCAAGGCACGCGTTTCATTAGATAACTTTACTGGGCGCTGAATAGAATAGGTGCCAAAAAAAAGGGAGTGAGGCAAATAAAGCTTCGGAGAATGAAAGAGAAACAAAAAAGAACGATGTTGTCTAGCGGTGAGCAAAAGTAGAGAACAGACGGCTGATGTTCTCCAAACGACCCCACCTGCACGTAAATAACACTCCTAAAGCTATATGCATGGTGCATCAGCGAAGCATTCGCTAATTACCTTCCCCGACTCCTCGCTCGCGGCAACAAGAGCAGCAAAAAGTGATGACGAGTGCTTTCGAAAAGTGGGCTGAAGTGCAGCGCCATTGTTTGCTTTCTCTCCTCCTCTCTACAGTCATTCGTGGTCGTTAGTCCTCCTGACGCCGCCATGTTTGCGTAGAAACTGCCTCGCACGATCATTCAAGTGAAGGCAGTATCCTCCGAATCCTCCGTTCAGAACAGTTGAACCGAACACATCGGTGGGGAAGTTGATGCCTACTCTTAGACGACACAAGAAAGGAGGCTGGACAAGTGCCTTGTCCTGTCTGTGTTCTTGTGCGGTACTGTTCGCACTAAAATTTAAGAACAACAACTGCACCAGTGTGTTGGGGGCAAGAAGTCACTTTCCTCCAGCTTCTATTCAGCCACGTGTAGCGGTGGGGAGGCGTGGTGACAGGTTTGGTGATGGCGTGACTGTATGAAACATTGCTGATAAAATAGAAGACGCAGCTGCCAACTTGCACTGTGTTATATTTTGAGCCTTAGTTACTTGTTCTGTTAGTAACATGCCACCTAAAAGCATTTTAAAACCGGGAAGAAACTGTTTTTTTTTTTATAGTGAACTGAGCCCGTCGCTTCTTGAAAATGTTTGGCCGAGATCATTTCACTTGAAAAAATATTTACGAAGCCGATCGAACGCACTCTTATGTTAGAGGTCAAAACAGGAGCGCATAATACACGAGGGAATGAGGCAGGAGTAACAACAGGAGCTGGGACGAAGTTATAAGCCAGAGGAAAAGTTATTTAGAAATTCGCTTAAAAAGTAGGAATCGCCGTAAACACTGAAGATACGCTCCCTTTTGGAATGCTTTCATTGGGTTTAAACCACAGGAACGTATGCATGAACATCTGCGTATTCATTTGAGCTGCAGGGAATACCTGGTTAATTTACTGATCGAATAACTGACATATCACAAATTTGCAAATTAAAATTGAATTGAAATTCTTCTCTTCAGACTTGCTATCCTTTTTAAAGACGCGTTTTCCTCTTAACGGAAAGTGAGTCTATCACATTCATTCATTTATGTTATTTTTTATACAATTGCCACTTCAACAGGACGCATTGTTTATCTCAAATTGTATATCCCCTCCTCTGTTCAACCGCCGGCTTCTTGGCAAGTCTCTCGCTGTACATACGCTTAAGGATGCTGCATGGAACAAGCAAGCAACTACTGGTGTTTTAATAAAGTAGTCGCTTGACTAGAATGCGTAAGCGCGACTGAACGAGCACGTAGGAAGAAATAGACACACAAAGACAGCGCTACTGCACTACAGATTCTATCATGGATTTCCAAGGAAACTTCTTCATAACGTAACATTCTGCGATGCCACGCTTAATCTCTAGGCAACCGTTCCAGTGATGTTAATGTTTGCCGTAGGAGTCCTTCGAAAATCAGGACACAGCTCACCTCCTATTTTTAACGCACAAACATAGTCAATGTCCACTTAACCTCGCAAAGCATGAGTCCGGTTGCACGATCACATTGTAGCGGCACATCGCGTGTCGATCTTTTCCTAACTCCTACACAAACGAATACCGTTCACGCGTGATCCTCATTGACTTTGACAGCTTACTGCTCTCAGCCTTCGATGCACAATGAATGAATGCGCCGCGTAATCGGTGAAAGTGTGATGGGTGACGTCAGTGCGAAGGAATAGAGTATCATCAGTACGTCCTCCCGGTTCGTGCGTTTTCTTTTTCTTCGACATTACGCAACATGTCTACACTCCCGCTACGGCGCCTCCTGTCCAGCCTGGGCTTCCACTACGCGTTGTCAAAGTACGGTGATAAGACAGCGTTCGCTAATCCTGCCCTTCCCGAACGGACACGTTTGTCTCCGGGGTGTTCCTTTCTGTTGGAGCGAAACCAAAGGCTCTGCGCGTACGACGTCACATTGACAGGCGCCCCGTAGTACGTGCTCAAGTGGACGGGAGCGCGTGCTATAAGGGGGCCCGTGCAAGGTGTAATCCGATGCGAGAGATGCCTTTGGGGGTGAGCTAGCTGCCTCTCGCAGTTTCTCTTAGCCTCCTCGTCCTTTCGCTCCAATTTCCTCTCCCACCCCTTCCCCAACCCTCCATCGGCCGTCCTTCTTCCAGCACCCGTCTCCAGTTACTCTCCACGTCACTGTGTTTAGTGCAGCTTCGAGGCGTTAGAAAACAATCGCGAGCCATTGTGGGTGAAGTCAGTGAGCACGCAGCTAGGCTATTTGACGGACAAAATTTATTCCGCTACCCAAAACATTAAATAGTATGCATTAGGTATAAAGCACCTGCACTGATGTTTAGCAATTCTATGCGATAACAAATGATCAGTGCTAAAGCAGGTGCTTTGGTCATAAAGTATGTCCTCTGCGAAAAATACATGACGCGAAAAGTTCTCCAGCTGTACGTGCTATTTGTCGCCTTAGAACTGTAAATACTGTAGTGGTTAAGGCCTAAAATAATATTAGAGCTTTTTTTAATATTAAGCGTGCTTGCGCATTTCAAAAGCTAAGCAAAACGGAGGTGTGTTAAAGAGACAAATAGATTTTGTGAAATGTCTCAGTTCCTACAGTAGCTTTCTTTTGGAACTCTTCATTCGCAAGCACGGGAGTTTACAGCAGGTGATCTTGTGCTGGTGTGATTTTTACTACCATATTGTCCTTGGCTGCAAAATTCGCGCGAGCGATTAGCCTTGCTTGGGATTTTGAAAGAAACAGGTGCTGCAGCTTGCGACACCAATAAGCAGACTGACAATCCCGAAATCTTCACTGCCATATTTTTCGATCAGCGGCACCGCACTATTGATTTCAAGCACAATCTTTGAACACTCTTGATGGTGCCACCGTACACCGCTATGTGGAGCTCAATATTCCACAAAGCGGAGATCTTATTCATACGCCCTTCAATCTTGCCTTTATAGGTATGATTAACGAGTTGCCACACTCCATTTCAGTGCTAATGTACGCCGATGACATCTGCATTTCCACTTATTTGCGACACCAAAGACTCTTGTTGCGCACTGATAAACGTGTACGTTTATCGATGATTTCGTATTATGCGACTATGGAAGGGGACACAATATCCCTGTACCAAGGCACCACAAGTTCATGTACATAACTACGGCTTAGAAGAACTTGTTGGGCGAGCTAGTGCATATTAGCAAACAGTTATGCCCAACATAACTGCAGTGCGAGATCTGTTCTGTACCAAGCGCCGCAGAATACCGATGTAAAAACTTTGTAATTTAACGCACGTCCTGCGACTCATAGCTGGGCAATCATGTGCGGTATCTGAAACTTCCCTGACCCAGCTGTACCAGTTCCTCTTTGTTGGCTGTCTGCATTATAGTACACCAATCATCCCAGGAATCGGTTATTCTGCACTTTGCGTGTTCGAATGCATGCAAGCCAAGCCGCCGAGGATCGATCTCTAACTATCCCATTGCGCGTCTACTTCGGGAGCAATTGCAGAGACCCATGCATGCGCAGCCAACATTTGTCGCAGAAAAATTATATAGAACCAGAACTCATGCATTGTGGAAATCGATGTGAGCGAAGCTTTCTGTGCTGTGTACTTTGATGAACGATAATTAGCAGTGATGTTGACGGCGCATGTTTAATTTCTTCAATGCTTAGCCCAACACGAAAGTGGTGAGTTGATCTTAAACGTTACTTTGCGCGCACAACTACAGTTTGCGTAGTAGACAGAACACACAGGCATAGGTTTTTGCTTTAGGCGTTGTTGCGCACCATACTTCGTAACCTCTGAGAGTGTTGAGCATATTCATTGCTTCACATGGCACATCGCATCGTTACAGAAGCAGTACACTTTAATATAATTACGGACCTGTACGTGTCAAAACCGCAATCGGATATTAAGGCACGCCGTAGCGCCGGAATCCGGATTAATTTTGACACCGGGTGTTCGGTAACGTGTCCGTAAACCTAAGTGCACGAGCGTTTTTTATTTCGCCCCAGTTGAAATGCGGCTGCCGCGATTCGGGATTGAACTAGCGACCTCAAGCAATGTCATAGCCGCAAAGCTACCGCGGTGGGCACAGAAGTGTTGATTGGACACGTGATCGTTTCCGTAGTGTCGCCTAGACCCTAAGTGCGCTTTAATGCGCATCGGCTTTTGCACGCCCAGCGTGAGTTGTCGGCTTGACACATATGCATGGTGGTTATCTTTCAGCAATATCAGAAAAATACCGCCCCGTACGTGGAACTTAAATTGATGCCGTTTGCCGCAACCTCTGTTGTATGTATGGTAGTAGTGTTTCCTTGCCTTTTCACGTCACCTTCTGCCTATCTCCCCTCCTCCTTGTATGGGAACTGCGAGCGAAGAGTGGCAAGGCGTTCGTTCGTTTCGCGTCTGCATCGATTCTACCCATTCTGTGCTTCCTTGGTAAAACAGCGCCAGGGAACACAAGGGGCCAGTCTATGAACGACACGTACACACGGCGCTTGTGTTCCTGGGCCCTTGTGTTCTCTGGCACTGTTTTACTACGGATATGAACCAACTAACCCAAAAGTACGTCTTTCCCTCCTCCTTTCTAAGTTCTATCCACGTTACCTCTGGAATTGCAAGTTAGTAGAACGGTAAGCGCCGCAATTTCTGCAATGCTTTTGCGGTGGTTCAGGGATAATTACAGCTCTCAAGAGGCTAATGTGGCGACGTCCAGGCAGCTCCAGAGAGAATTGTGCACATTCGAGGTGGTGCAAAGGTACAAACGAGTTTCTCACGTCGCATTTCCCCACTGCCAAACTTCTGTCATGTTTGCACACGCTCTGAACCACCCAATGACGTGGTATGCAAGAGAGAAGCAGAAGCAGCAGCAGCAGAAGCAGTGGGAAAGTCGAAGGAAGAGGCGAAACAAGCTCGCTTTAAAAACATCGCCTTACTCAAGTTTCACAGTAGCAACTACTGCCATCGGGTTGCATTCCCCTTCGCGAAGTCCAAGAAATAACCTTGGCCTACGCCACATCGGCAGGTCATGTTATCTGTTCCTCAAGTAGGAAAGAAATCCATAACACCGACAGCCACTCACAGACAGCTAACTTGGTTCAATATTAAAAAGACAAACTATTACATTTGCCCTGCGTTTTTAGGGGGCTCCACTACGCATGTTTCTCTGACAGCGGCAGTCGTATTCTATATCTTGAAGGGGCAGCGCAAAACGACGATGACAGAAGGCAGGAACACACAGGACAGCGCTGAACTCACAACTAGCTTTATTCGAAGGCATACATACACTTAAGTATACAACCCATAGCCACGTGCTCTCCCATCTATGGCGTCATTATCAGTGCGCAGGCAAAAAAACACGCAAAACCATTGAATCGAATGCTACGCTATGAAGCGGCTTAAAAATTCAAATTCACTATCATGCAAATTTATCGATGGCATGCTTACACAACGCGACCCTTTTTTCCTGATATAGAAGGCCTCAATAATATCCCTCGTAGTCTGATTTTTGTGCGTTGAAAGTGTTGTGGTGTCTTTATATATTGGAGTGCACCCATGCTCAGAGCAATGCCACGCGACATGCGAGTAGGCATTACCCGTTAGTGAGCGCCTATGTTCAGACAATCTAATATTGAGGCAACGACCTGTTTGACCGATGTATACGTGACCGCAGGAAAAGGAAGTTCGTAAACAACTCCCATTCTACAGTGCACAAACGGGGAAGTATGCTTAACAGTACAGCCTTTCCCAGTATGGGTGGAGGCAGCCTGGGCCAATTTCCTATCGATGTTACCACAAATTTTGATCAACTTGTTAGGGGCAGAAAAAAACCTTTATATCAAATCTACCTGCTACATTCCTGAGATTATGTGATAGTTTATGCACATATGGAATTACAATTACAATTACAGGGCTAGTTTTCACACATGAAGTGCCGGATAAGAACGAACTAAAATTTTTAGATACGAGGCTCAACCTAACTGATACGCATGTGTGCTGGATGTATTGCACATTCCAAGGTTGTAAAAAACGGCATTGCGTTTTCGGTTCTATTTTCCGCACTTTCGAAATCGTGTTTTCACAAGACGTCTAAGAGTTTCTTAACACAACTGGAGCGTTTGAGAGCGGCAGGTTTTCGAGAGGATGCTATCCGCATGACAGCACAGAAGCTTGTTAAACGTGTGAAATTAGGAGCACCCACAAGAATGAATAATCCAGAGCCTGCTGACAAAAGAAAAAACTGGTTGTGATTCCATATGTGCATAAACTATCACATAATCTCAGGAATGTAGCAGGTAGATTTGATATAAAGGTTGTTTTTTCTGCCCCTAACAAGTTGATCAAAATTTGTGGTAAGATCGATAGGAAATTGGCCCAGGCTGCCTCCACTCATGCTGGGAAAGGCTGTACTGTTAAGCATACTTCCCCGTTTGTGCACTGTAGAATGTGAGTTGTTTACGAACTTCCTTTTCCTGCGGTCACGTATACATCGGTCAAACAGGTCGTTGCCTCAATATTAGATTGTCTGAACATAGGCGCTCACTAACGGGTAATGCATACTCGCATGTCGCGCGGCATTGCTCTGAGCATGGGTGCACTCCAATATATAAAGACACCACAACAGTTTCCACGCACAAAAATCAGACTACGAGGGAGATTATTCAGGCCTTCTATATCAGAAAAAAAAAAAGGGTCGCGTTGTGTAAGCATGCCATCGATAAATTTGCATGATAGTGAATTTGAATTTTTAAGCCGCTTCATAGCGTAGCATTCGATTAAATGGTCTTGCGTGTTTTTTTGCCTGCGCACTGATAATGACGCCATAGATGGGAGAGCACGTGGCTATGGGTTGTATACTTAAGTGTATGTATGCCTTCGAATAAAGTTAGTTGTGAGTTCAGCGCTGTCCTGTGTGTTCCTGCCTTCTGTCATTGTCTTTTTGCGCTGCCCCTTCAAGATGTTCATCCGGTACCAACTAGCCCAAATGTCGATCCTTCTACGTATTCTATATACACATAGTTTAAGCCGACGCTTGAAGCTCACTCACACAACATCCTCAACAACAGCGGAATTAGCAGCTCTCCATGAAGCTTTAAATCTCACTGTTATTGGCGTACCGCGTCGGTGGACATTTTCAGACTCTGAGCCACCTCTTCAAGGACTCGGACATCCCTGAAGAGAGGAAGGAACGGGTTACTCTTCTTAGACATAGCTCTGTTTTATGAAGAAGCCCATGATAAGAGCCACTTTATGGGGGTTTTAGAGAATAGCGAGCCATTGCGTATTCTTATGCAGCGATTATGTAGATACGGAAGCCAAATATGCGCAAACCGACATCAACTCCATAGTCATTTCCCTCTCCAGACACGACGTTACGGCACTGCCATCCTGCGTAATAGGAAGCGTCTACAGTTTTCATTGGCCTAACAGCTCTCGCGAAGATCGCCTTTTCACGCTAGTTAAGATTGAAGTGCTTCCTGAGCAAACTAATGTTCTGCAACTTTACTGAATAGACTAAGACTCGGGCTGGTGTTTACGCGATCTTATTTTCCTGAGAAAGGCCCCGTAAATAGGTCCAATTGTCAGGCATGTGACATGCACAAACGATCTCACACATCAACTACAACTGCACTGCTTACCGCACAGGAGGCCAGACAATATAACGCTGCCTTGCTTGGACGGCAGACCCATTTCGAAGAGCAAGGTTCTAGGGCCGTGACACCAAGGGCCTAAAATAACGTTGTCGGAGGACGTTATTTTAGGCCCTTGGCCAGATGCTCAATCGAGTTTCAAGGCCATTCAGGCATTACTGAACTTTTTAAAAACTACGGGCCTGGATTGCAAACTTTGAGCATGCCAAATTGCTTGCGATATGTTCTACATCTTCCTTCTATCGTCATCGTCACCCATCATGCACCTCTTCCCTCTTTCTTTCCCTCTTCCCCTTCCCCCAATGCCGAGTAGCTGGCTAGAGGGATATACCTCAGGCCGACCTCTCAGCATTTCGTATCATTAAACTTCTCTCTCTCTCTCTCTAGGGCCATGACACAGCACCCAAAGTGCACTGCGAGCCAAAATATCGGCTTCACCTCCAACCTGTAGAAGTACATGGCTTGCACCTGCACATTGTGTATGCGCCGAACTTGTTCGCATATCGTATACTTAAGTGCACATGCTTCGCTGTGCACTATTTTCGCCATCCGCAATCCGTTTCTCGCCTTTTTTTTCTTCTTGCTTTCCCCTATACAGAGTAGCGGCCCAATGACAAAACTGCTACAGACAACGTCTCGGCTTTAATCACAGTAAGAGGTTCCCTTTCTCGCTCCTTAATATACGGCGGATTCCAGAGAACAGCGATCGCGATGCCCAAACCAGTAATAGTATGGTTTCGGATAGTTGCACCGTCAGTTCGTTCCATATTTCTGAAGCTTCGGTAATGGCGCAGAAAAAAAATTTTCTACAGCAAGTAATAGCTTTGGGTAGCAGTTGCAGTTGGTGTGCAGTAGTACTTGTGTAGGAGTAGTTGTGTAGTAGTCGTTGGGCTACTAAGTCGAGAAGTACAAAATTGGACGTTTCCTAGTCTGATATACAACTTTCTCGTTGGACATTTTCGTGCTAATTTTACACGTCTATAGTTCATTATTTCATATTTAATATGCAGTTAGACAGAATATGAAAAGTAGTGTAACTTCCTTCAGGGAATAGTCAACAGCATGACTTTTGCGGCGTCCTTGTGCAATCCGTTGACCTATATATCGTCAAAACGCTCACCACTTTATGCATTTTATGCATGAGCGGGCCATTTTATGCATTACTTGTGTGTTCTGAAATAGCATGCTAGATTTATTGGCAGGAAAACATCTCAAGGACCCACTCTTTCTCTCTTCCGATCAGGCTGACCGGTCCATTCTATTCTTTTTCAACATTTTGACCTTTTCACAGTGTTGTATTTATGAACTAAGCGATGCGTGATCGCAGCTTGTTTACTTTATATACATTTATATAATTTCTTCTCTTTCTCTATACTCGTCTTCCTCTAGTCGCCATCAAACTAGTAAATGAGTCACTGCGACAAGTAACCAATTCGTGCGGCTCCTTCCATAAATTGAACAGCATAGGGATAAACTGCTATCGGAAAGAACCTCCGCATTGGTTTGTCGGCAGTAAGCGTCAGCTGCCTTTCACTCATTTTAACGTTTGACACTGGAAGTGGGGAAAATTGCGTTATTTGCAATCACATGTGTGCGTGCGTGTGCGTGTGCGTTTGCGCGTGTTTGCGCGTGCTTGCGCGTGTTTGCGCGTGTTTGCGCGTGTTTGCGCGTGTTTGCGCGTGTTTGAGTGTGAGTGTGTGTGTGTGTGTGCGTGTGTGCGTGTGTGCGTGTGTGCGTGCGTGCGTGCGTGCGTGTGTGCGTGCGTGCGTGCGCGTGCGCGTGCGTGTGCGTGTGTGTGTGTGTGTGTGTGTTATAATCCGGAATCGTACTATAATAATACACAGGTTCACCTAATTTACGCAGACCAAAGAAAAGGGGTGGTTAAGTTACCAGTACGGCTATAATTATGTACGATCGTAGATATCGTCGAGCAGAGCAAGGCTCACTTTCCGATGTGAGCATTATGTTCTCCATGTCTACTGAAACACCGTTTTATGAATTACCGTGCTGTAAGTTACATTTGTAAGGTAGAAGTATGTGTCAGTACATTGCTCCCGGCTGCTCGTGAGCATAGCCCACTGCATATATATATATATATATATATATACATTACTCAGGGTAAAGTCGTGACCCGATTTTAGCGCTATTCTAATCTCTATCTGACAGTGGGAATCATAGTCTTTAAATGAAACTATATTTTGTTTTCATTGAACTCCTCAGCAAGATATAACGGTCCAAACTAGCTCGAACCATTATAATACAAAGACATCATAACTTGATTAGGGGCACATTGTTCAAGGTGCCCTTGAGCTGCATGGACAGACAGACTCAAGCTGCTGCTGCCGTCAGCGTGTGGACTAGTTTGGAGAACAGCGATCATTAATGATAAGGACGATAGCTTGTCGGTGGTGCAGCTGTGGTTTCCAACAGAATTATGTCGAGCGTGACCCTATTTGGTAATCATTCTCACGAAGGACTATTGTGCTCGTTATATTGGAGTAAACGTGGTTCACCCTAGTAAACGCTGTTTGAACCTGATGACGAAACTAGAATCTAGACTAGAAACTTTGTTCATTTTTGCGTTTTTTCTCACGGAGAAAGGCTCCGCTCACAGAAATATTTACATGTCCGGCATTGCAGAACTGTAGCTTAACTCGATGTCAAGTTTTCACTTTTTTTTTCTATTTCCCCTTTAGGAACAAAAAGATTCGGCAATTTGAGCCTGAGACGAAAAGAAGTCACTGATACTCAAACCGTATACAGGCAGGGCAGTATGCTCTGGTTTCAGTGTGTTATTCAATACAGCGAGAATATAGGAGCATTCCAAATAAAATAATAAAAAAGAAAGCAACATTAAAATGACTATGAAGCAATTCCCACCTACCACACAAAGATAAAAGCTGCTAAAGTGCAAGCCAGAGTGAGAGCGGGCAAGCATGGCCGTTCTTAAACCGAAATCAACAGAGAGAATATTCAAATATGAAAGCTGTACGGTAAGCTCTTCTCTGCTGGTACAAGGAATAAATGAAATGGTTGCAATCAAAAAGCGAGATAACGAAGTGGTGGCACCGCGTAATACCGATATAGAACAGAGTAAGATAAAGAAAGAAACTAGAGCTTGTTGAGGGAAGTAGCAAGAACGTGTTTTCAATTTCGAAAAGACGTAAGATGTAGCGCGGCTGAAATTGCAAAGCACGAAAATTCAAGAATTTGTTTCCTAGTTGTATCTGCATGTAACATGAAAAAAAAAAGATGGCGTTCACTTTCGGTTTCAGTGCAAAAGTGAAATACTTGTAGAATAGTGCTTAAGAAAAGGGGCCGTCGCAAGCGCCCGGTGCAGTATCTGCAGAGAACGACGAACGTACAATGGAGGCAAGCCTATCTCACCAGACAGTTAATTTCATGTCATTCCTGCAACTTGCCCCTTTTGTATTTAGTAACACATCGAAAAAAAAAAAAAAACTACTGTTCTGCTCTGAATGCGGACGACTGCAGGTGAAGGTCGATTCAGAACACTCGATCGGCTGCTCTAGCGTGCCAACTGACCATTTAAGCCGTAAGAAAAGAATGCTTAATGAGGAGTTTGAGAAAATTAAAAGAACTTGAAATCGAAGAAGCAGCGGAAAACGCATTAAGTAGTCAATGCAAATAACTCTGCCACTTCGTCTCAAGTATTGCAGAACAAGACTTTGTGGTGCTAACCGCTTCACTAGCGGTGTGCATAGTTGGGAACACCGAAGATAGTGCTTCAAAATCAAGGGAAATGATGAAAGGAAATGGTATTTCGAACGTCTCGTATCCTCTTGAAACACACGCGACTGAGTCTGTGCTGCAATTTCTAGGAATATGTTCAACACGCTTTAGTAAAACGTGTTGGAAAGTGGATGTATTGGTGTTTGTCTTCGGTATCCGTGTGTCGTTATAAAGCAGAGGGTTAACTTCTTTGTCTTTCACAATTTTTTACGCAGGACATATACTTTTGTGGTTAGTTGCTTTCCAAATGTGCTTGACGATAATTAAATAAAAAAATAAATGGTGTAGTATTACGGGCCAAAAGCACAATCCCCTTATGATGCACGCCGTAGTGGGTAGCTCCGAATTGACAGGAGGCAGATGACATTCTTACACATTTTGTTCCTTAGCAGAGTTCTCATACAGACACCCCATTCGGTGAACGTGGTCAAACTGACAAAGCTCACTGAATAATTGATAATTCTTAATTCGGTCAGCAGCTGTATGCTTTTCATGATTATGAAAATCGATGAAATGTAGCGAAATTAAATTTTCAATGTGTCAAGTTATCTGCGCCTGAACGGGTTCAACGGAGACAGGGGAAAACAGGATGTATACGTGACGAACGATGAACTTCATCTCAAGTCTCTATTGAACAGCAATGCCAAAAGCATGCATAAAAAGCAGTAGCTTTTCAGGGAGCGCACATTATTAGTGCTCACCGCAATCGGCAAACATGGTCACGTCCTTCGCACATGTAAACGAGGCACCACTAGAGATCCATGCCTTGTTTACATAAGCTGGAAAGATGCCATCCTTAACTAGATCAACTCATGGCGGCAGATATCCAAGATATGGAAGGAGACGGTCAGGCGAAGAAATTGTTGGCGAAGAAATTGCCAACCACAATCACTCCGCCCACAATATCATCCTAATGATGACCACCAGCATCTTGTAAACGAGTTTTCTATCAACAAATGTACACCAAGTATTCCCGCGCGAAGATTGCGAACTTATAATAATGATAAAGGTGCACAGAAAAAGTTCACATTAACTTTAGCATATGCTAAATGGGATGAAGGCGCACTCAAGAGACATTCATTAAATTGACATTCTCATTGGAATGCGTTGGTACTTCCTATTACTTGTTTTCTCCCACAAAGGGTCGTGGGTTCAAATGCCTTAATTAACTACATCTTAATCTACTGCCCTTTAATCAACCTCGCCTTAATTAACCCAAACGTCGTGGGTTCGACTCCCACTAACGGCCTCGGGTTCAACCGTCAATAGTGGCACCATCAATTTTGGCGCCATTGAATTTCGTTGCGATAACGCCGGACGGCCTGTTTTCTTTTTACTACCAATGAGTCACTTAAGTTATTTCGCCTTAATAACGTGGTGTGTTTACGGTGCTGCGATTGCTTTTATTCCTTTTTTTTTTTGCAGGCTAGAAACTTCGCTGCCTAGTAGCCAAAATTGCTAATATGCTTCTGCGTTGCTATTGCACTTATTTCGCTTTGCATCGTCCGAACCTGGCGCCAGTAAATTATGTTTTGCAGATGTGGTAGCCTGTAGAGAGAAGGAGGATGGAGGAGGAGGAGGAGGAGGAGGAGGAGGAGGAGGAGGAGGAGGAGGAGGAGGAGGAGGAGGAGGAGGAGGATGTGGATGGTTCAGAGGCTCATCGTGCTGCCCGTAATCACATTATAGCTGGCCTCGCGCTCAAGTCGCGGCTTCGCGCTGCAGACTTCCACGCAGCCGCCGTGGCGAGGTCGGCTAGTCGGGCCTTGCCGCGTTTGGCTCCAACTGTTGGAGGTCGATAGGTTCTCATGGGCCCGGCCTCGCGCCCCCATTTGTTGGACGCGGCCGCTTAACGAGCAAGCCGACGTGAGAGAGAGGGAGAAACCGCGCGCCGGTACGGCCTCGCCCGAGAGCAATAAGCACAGCTCGTGCAGCCTGTATCCCGTTCAGCAGTGACCGGGCTGGCCTGTTGTCGACGATAGCTCCATTTCCGAGCCTCCTCCATCGGCCTTCTATATAGGACCACACTGTTGCAGCGTCCTTATTTAGCGTTTTTCCATCCACTCGTGACGTTCATGATCTTTCCTCCTTACTTTGTCTCTCTTTCACTTTCCATCTTTCCGTTTCTTTATTCATTGCTCAGCGACAATATCAAACTTCATGCTTTATTTTTTCTGTGTTTGCTTAAAAAAAAAGATCGATCCGCTTTCTAGAATCAGCAGATATAACAAAATTATTAAAGGAAAGCCTTCTTTCCGACCCCTCCCTGAGTTCCGTAAACGTGGCTGCTGTCTGCCATGCCTAATATATTATTACGATATGCTCAAGCCATGCTCAAGAAATGAGCCGCCGCGAGAACGACGACGAAGTTGGTCGGTGCGCTTGGCGCGAGCGAGTGTCAGCCTGGCTGCCTGGCTCCAGTGTAAATAGCCTGTAAATAGCCTCTTCTGTCTGTGTCTTTCCACACGCAACATTCTGGTGGAGGTCAGCGATCCCCGTCCTCACCACGGAACTCAGAAGTGGTCGGCACACAGAGCTTGTCACCATGCCTCCCGGTGACGCGCCCACCTCTGCAACGGCTTCGGCATGTCCCACCGCTCCAATCGTCACGGTCGCCCCACATCGCGACCCAGGTGTGTTCTCTGGCCTGGAGGGCCAGGATGTTGACGACTGGATCGAACTCTATGAACACGCCAGTGCTAATAACAGGTGGGACCCAACGATTTTGCTCGCCAATGTCATCTTTTATCTCGGCGGCACCCCACGCGTGTGGCACCAAACGCATGACGACGAGATAACCAGTTGGGACAATTTCAAAGAGAAGCTACGGGAACTGTTCGGCGACCCCATTGGGCGCAAGGCTGCCGCGAGAAAGGCTCTTGCGTCTCGTGTACAGTCATCTACGGAGCCGTACGTTTCCTACATCCTCGACGTCTTAGCTCTATGCCGCAAAGCTGACGATGGTATGTCCGAAGCCGATAAAGTGTCACATATTCTAAAAGGCATCGCCGACGACGCTTTCAATTTGCTTGTTTTCGGCAACGTCTCGACTATCGACGCCATCATCAAAGAATGCCGTCGCCTTGAGCAAGCTAAGAGCCGCCGTATTACACACCACATCACACGGCTACCCAACACTGCTGCTACGTCGACATGTGAGGGTCGACCACGTCAGACCACCACCTCTGACGACGTCACCAGTATTGTTCGCCGCCAACTCGAGGCCACCTGTTCGCCAGCTTTCTCCACGACGCCTCCCGATCCGCCAGCAACCAACATTGCGATGATCCAGGCCGTCGTCCGACAGGAATTTCAGAACTTGGGTCTGAACTCTGTGTGTTCCACGTCTCCACCCAACGTTTCCCGGTTCTCTAGCGGCTCTCCTCGTCCTCGGCAGTCTTTTTCCGCCACATCTCGCCGCAACCCGTCCGATTGGCGTACCCCTGATGACCGGCCGATCTGCTTCCACTGCTGTCGCATCGGCCACGTCGCTCGTCACTGCCGCAACCGATGGCCACCAACTCCTCGGACATACACCGCCGCTTATTCCCGCACCGTTGGACCTTCCGTTCCCTATACCAGCCGCCATGAATCCACTGCCGCTGATGCTCCTGCTCCGAACCTTCGGTACAGCCGCTCGCCCTCACCTCGACGCCATCAGTCCCGTTCGCCCCAACCCCGTCGCTTCTCTTCGCCGCCTATCGCCTCCCGGATCCAGCCGGAAAACTAGGCACTGCAGCTTCTGGAGGTGAAGCTGCATTATCGACCCTGCCCTCAAATCCTCTGCTCACGTTACCCACGAACCGAAACCTTCTTGACGTTGACGTTGACGGCTATCCTGTCACGGCACTCATCGATACAGGAGCACATCTTTCTATTATGAGTGCTGCCTTCCGACGACGACTGAACAAGCTCCTCACCCCAGCGTCGGCCCGCGTCGTACGCGTTGCGGATGGCGGTACTGTGCCTATCATCGGCATGTGTACAGCACGCGTCAGCATCGCCAGCCGCCACACTCCTGTCCTCTTCACCGTAATTGCTCATTGCCCCCACGACCTCATTCTCGGCCTCGATTTTCTCTCCGCACATTCTGCTCTTATTGACTGCTCTTCCGGTACTCTTCGCCTTGAGTTGCCGATGCTCGCAGAACCTTCTGACGCACCCCATTGCCGCTTACGTCCCACCGGTTTTCTTCGCCTGCAGCCAAAGTCAATAGCCTACATTGAAGTGTTGTCTTTCCCACCAGTTCCTGATGGCGAGTACCTCGTCACTCCTCTGCCCGACATTCCAATAAGGTATGACGTTACAGTGCCTCACAGTATACTTAATATTACTGGGAACCGCACTCGAATGCCTGTCTGTAACTTTGGATTGGCAAAGCAAATTCTACCGCAAGGTATTTGCCTTGCCACCGTTGATTGTCTCGACGACCAATACGTGGCAGCGTTATCGGCCGATGATTCTCGCGAGCTTAGCAGGCCCCTCGCGCCAGCTTCGGGTGCCGATCCCAATATAAAGAAAATGGTTGCAACGGACCTGTCCTCGGCGCAGGCTGAAGAGCTTTGCCAAGTATTATCGTCCTACCGAGATATTTTCGACATCGACGATCGCCCTTTAGGCCAGACGCTCGCGGTCAAGCATCGTATTCTTACTGGCGATGCTACGCCTATTCACCGACGACCGTATCGAGTTTCTGCGTCAGAACGCCGAGTAATTCAAAACGAAGTCAACAAAATGCTCGATAAAAACATCATTGAGCCTTCATCGAGTCCCTGGGCGTCACCTGTAGTGTTGGTTAAGAAGAAGGACGGCACGTGGCGCTTCTGTGTTGATTACCGTCACCTGAACAGCATTACAAAGAAGGACGTCTACCCGCTCCCACGTATAGACGACGCCCTTGACTGCCTGCATGGTTCCAGCTATTTCTCGTCTATTGATCTTCGTTCGGGATACTGGCAGATTGCTGTTGACGATATGGACCGCGAAAAAACCGCGTTCATCACACCTGACGGCCTATACCAATGTAAAGTAATGCCGTTTGGCTTATGCAACGCCCCTGCCACCTTCGAGCGTATGATGGACTCCTTGCTCCAAGGTTTCAAATGGCCCACATGCCTCTGCTACCTCGACGACGTCATCGTCTTCTCGCCAACGTTCGACACTCACCTTGAACGTCTCACAACTATACTTGATGTATTTCGAAAGGCGAAGCTGCAACTTAACTCGTCCAAATGTCGTTTTGGCCACCGGCAAATTACTCTTCTGGGCCATCTCGTTGATGCTTCCGGAGTACAGCCTGATCCCGACAAAACTCGCGCTGTCAGAGAGTTTCCGGTTCCGAAGACAGCCGCAGACGTTCGACGTTTTGTAGGGCTCTGCTCGTACTTTCGTCGTTTTATTCAAGATTTTGCGGCAATTGCTAGACCCCTCACTAATCTTTTGAAGAAAGGCGTACAATTCTCGTGGGGTACTGCAGAAGCCGCCGCCTTCTCTCGTCTCGTTACTCTTCTCTCCTCACCACCCATTCTCGCCCACTTCGACCCTGATGCCCCTACAGAATTGCGTACAGATGGCAGCGGTCATGGCGTAGGTGCCGTCTTAGCCCAGCGTCAGCGTGGCCAGGATCGCGTAATTGCTTATGCGAGCCGCCTCCTCACACCATCGGAGCGCAACTATTCCATTACGGAACGAGAATGCCTTGCTGTAGTCTGGGCGGTTGCGAAGTTCCGTCCTTACCTTTACGGTCGCCCTTTTTCCGTAGTAACTGACCATCATGCTCTCTGCTGGCTCTCTTCGCTAAAAGATCCTACAGGTCGGCTTGGTCGCTGGGCTTCGAGGCTACAAGAATTTTCATATTCCGTGGTGTACAAGAGTGGCCGCCTGCACCAAGACGCTGACAGCTTGTCACGTTACCCTGTTGACGACTCTGACTCCTCTAATATTGCCAGTGCTTCTTGCGTATTCTCGGTATTCCAGCTGCTTCATTTCGCCGACGAGCAACGCCGTGACGCCTACATCAGAGCACTCATCGACCGTTTTGAGCACTCTCCGGCCGATGCTACTCTACGCCTCTTCGTCCTCCGCGACGGTACTCTGTACCGTCGTAACCTTCATCCGGACGGCTCTGAGTTCCTACTTGTAATACCTGAACACCTCCGCTCCATCGTTATAGAAGAGCTCCACGACGCACCAACGGCAGGCCATCTCGGCGTATCTCGAACCTATGACCGTGTACGTCGCCGTTTTTTCTGGCCTGGTCTTGCCCGTTCCCTACGACGTTACGTCGCCACTTGTGAAGTTTGCCAACGACGCAAGAAGCCTTCCCAGCTCCCCGCTGGTTACCTGCAGCCGCTCGACATTCCTGCCGAGCCCTTTCATCGTGTCGGCTTAGACCTTCTCGGCCCATTTCCGGAATCTACATCAGGAAACAAGTGGGTTGCAGTCGCGGTGGACTACGCGACCCACTACGCCGTAACCCGTGCTCTTCCGACCAGTTGCGCAACTGATGTAGCGGACTTCCTCCTACATGATATTCTTTTGCTGCATGGTGCTCCGCGTCAATTGCTAACAGACCGTGGCCGTACGTCTTTGGCCAAAGTCATCGACGACATCATGCGTGCCTGCTCAATACGTCACAAATTTACCACCTCCTACCATCCCCAAAAGAACGGCCTCACTGAGCGCTTGAACCACACCCTTACAGACATGCTATCCAAATACGTTTCCGACGACCACCATGACTGGGACCTGGCTCTACCTTACATTACCTTTGCATATAACTCTTCCCGTCTCGAAACTGCTGGCTTTTCCCCGTTTTACCTCTTGTATGGCCGCGAACCAACGCTACCACTGGACACTGTGCTTCCGTCCGCCACAGCTTCAACTAGCGCTTATGCCCGTGATGCAATCGCCCATGCTGACCACGCTCGCCAACTTGCGCGCAGTCGTCTACAAGTGTCTCAAGACAAGCAGAAGCAACGCTACGACCTCCGTCACCGTGATGTCCATTTTGTGCCCGGCAGCCTCGTGTTGCTTTGGTCACCTTCGCGTAAAGTTGGCCTATGTGAAAAACTCCTTTCTTGTTACACAGGCCCATATCATGTGCTCCGCAAAGTGACCGATGTCACCTATGAAATCGTTTTAGCCACGCCCACTACGTCCTCCGCTGTGACAACCAGGGACATCGTCCACGTCGCCCGACTCAAGCCCTACAACTCTCCACGCGCCTTGGATATTTAACAGCACCGTGACGGTGCTTTTGCTGCCGGGGGGTAGTATTACGATATGCTCAAGCGATGCTCAAGAAATGAGCCGCCGCGAGAACGACGACGAAGTTGGTCGGTGCGCTTGGCGCGAGCGAGTGTCAGCCTGGCTGCCTGGCTCCAGTGTCAATAGCCTGTAAATAGCCTCTTCTGTCTGTGTCTTTCCACACGCAACAATATATATATAGACTACATGAACGTATCCATGAAGTGTGTCACATAATCTTCGTATGATGACCACATTTCCAAAGCTCGCGTTAGAAAACATACGATCATAAAACTTGTATATAAAATTTCCGCTCACAGCCATATCACAATTACCCCGTCCTGTTAATAGAATTATTTGTTATACTCTACGAATTCTTTGATTTACTTTACTTGCTTTTATTTACCCTCTCAGTATTTGTAAGGTCGCTCTGATTGTTCGTGTGCTTAAGTGTCACGAATCGGGCCACGTGCGGTGTGTATAGAGAGGGGGTTCACTCCCCCCCCCCCATGTCAGCGGGGCAACCGTTTCTGTATTATGTGGGGTCACGGACCGCGCGGTTTTCGGTGACGCGTCGCGGCAGAGGCCAGGCGGGCGAGTGCCGATTCCGGGAAGTCGGTATTGTGCGCAAGGGGTTGGCAGTCTGCCGACGGTCGCACGAGTCTGCACAGTCCTGCCTGGAAGGGGACCGCTGTACGCGGTATCGTGGGTCTGCCGCCCGAGTGCCTGACTAATTGGAGGCGCCGGCGAGGTTAAGAAGGGCTTAACAAACTTGACCCCGTGCCGCATATACGGAGAAGGAATCTATTCTTCTACGCGTCCGGAACGAAATCGCCAGCCGTGTTGTTGGGTGCGACTGCCTGTGGGGTGTCGAAGGTCAGCTTACAGTGCACGCTGTAGGGGTGCGGTGTACACGTGAAGAGTGCATTCGGACGGCGGCGTCTTGTAAACACGCACTCGGAGAACTTTGTCTTGTAGACAATAAGTTTGAAGGACAAGTAGGGCCATCCGTCTCCCACACGACCAAACTTTGAGTACAGCGGCACTACGTGGTGTCGATGCCCCTGCTTCCGAGACATTTGCGGCCTAGACGCCGTTGGGATTTGAGGCGGTCTAGCGATAACTTGTTCGGGCCTGGCGTGTTTTGCTGAGCCCGTCACTAACTACGTAGAAACGAGAGGGCAACGGAGTTTTGGGGAAAAAGGAAAAGAGCTTTGTTTTCCAATATGTTTATTTTTAAGAGTAAGCCCATCCCTCTGGGTTGTGGCTTAACAAACGGTTGACTCTGATTGGCAACTGAACCTGTGGGACGGGCCAACGGCCCTACCGCCTTTTTTTTCTTTGTATATTTGGGCTATAAAAATCGGGACGACATGCTGTCCCTCAGACTTGGCTGAAATCAGGATTGCTGATAGATCAGTGAGCCTCCGTACTATGTACGTTAAAACGAGTCTGGGCTCTAACAGTCATTGAGACAGTCGATGAGTGAGACTTTGTTTCTCAATTGTTCATGTTTGTAATGTATTTGTTTTACCTGCCATGTATATAGAAAAGTTCAACTATAAATATTTCTTGTACATCTGATCTGCATCGTTTCCTGCCTGCGTTTGATCAACAACTGCCGATCATCGTCCGAGAAGCTTCAAGTTCCAGCGGTGAAGCGAGGACAGAGAACGAACGAAACATTACTGGCGCAGCCGACAGGATCGGCAAGCCCCACAACGAGCAACGAGCAGCGAGCCAGGCGCAAGGCAACAGAGGGCCACCAGCCAATTCCGCAACGGTTGCAATTCATCTGGACGAGGACGTCAGGCGGCGCCCCCAGCAGCAACGGGTGAGCGGGATTCCTTGCGTTTTGTCTAGGTTGGCATGGCTGTTGTTCAGTGAGGTTAATGGTGTTCACGCGCAGAACAGCAAATTTGATTGAGGCTGACGTAAACATTGATACGGCATCTGAACAAAGAGAGGGTCAGAGACGGCAGGAACTACAACGCGTCGGAGAGACCGAGTCTGAGACGTCGGATACTGAAATGGATAGTGAGACGCAAGGCGCTTCGCAGGCTCCGAGCACGACAGATCCAGAGGCCATGGCGGTGAGACGCCTGGAGATGGAGCTAGAAAAGGTGCGCCTACAGCTAGAGTGCGAGCGCATTGCTCTACGGAGAGTGGAGCTTGAGCAGTCGGGCAGGCCGCCTTCGGTGTCGGAAGGAAGCGATCTCCGCCGTGCCAGCACGGATGGAATATCACAATGTGCTAAAGTGCTTAAGGCATACCGGTTGCCGTGTGACGCTGACGTTCCGATATGGTTTGATGAGGTTGAAAAGTTGTTTTCATCTTTTCAAGTACCAGAACACAGCCGTGTACATTTGATCATGCCTGCGCTGGCCGAGCGGGTCCGTTATCTGCTGCGTGGCCTCAATGACGAGGAATGTACAGATTATGAGACTGTAAAGAAGGCGGTATTAGATGAACTTAAGCTTACGCCAGCTAAATACTTGGAGAGGTTTGAAAAGGCATCTAAACGAAAGGAGGAAACTTTTGCTCAGTTCGCGTCCCGTGCTAGAACTTATTTGGCATATTACCTTCAATCTCGCAATGCAAACACAAGGGAAGATATGACGGAGCTTATGGTCGCTGACCGTATGAAAGCCAGTCTGAGCTCAGAAGCCCTTGAATATGTTCTTTTGCGGGAGGGCGAGGAATGGTTTAAGCCAGTGGAGGTGGCGAAAGTGCTCGAGACTTTCGAGCAAGCTAAAGGGAAAGGACGAGCAACTAAGCCAGCCGCAACAGCCTCATTGCCGCAGCACGCAAAACTAGCTGGCCCGCAGAGGACAAATTTAAAATGCCACGTGTGTCATATACAGGGTCACCTAGCCAGAGACTGCCCAAAAGCTTCAGATAAAGAACCGCAGGGGAAGGCGCCGACTGTGCAAAAACAAAGGGTACAGAAGGTTGCTGTTGTAAGTGAAGAACCTCCACCAGAGCAAGAAAGGGTGCTAAGTGCTAGAGTACAAGTCTTAGCTCAAAATGCTAGTTCAGGGAGATCAAAGCTGGACATTATCCCTATCATGTGCGGGGATATAGCAACGGAAGCTGTGTTGGACACAGGTAGTGAGATAACGGTCGTCCGTAAAAGTATGTTGCCCGTCGTTTTACAGGAGTCATCAGGAACAGTAAGACTCGAGTCGGCATTCGGAAACAGCGTTCGAGCTAACCTAGCTACGCTGCCCGTAGGCATGCATCGCCCGGGGGCTTCGATACAACCGCAGAGGATCGATCTGGTGTGCGCGGTTACAGACGAACTTGCAAAGGGGGTTGACTGCCTGCTGTCAAAGGAAGATTGGGAACTACTACAGGCGCAGGAAAAAGAGGAGTTTGGGCGAGAAAATATTCCGCAGGTAGCCAATTCTGTTGGCGTCCAATCAGTCGAAATGGTCGATAACACTGAGCCAGACTGCAGTCTAAGTTGCGAAGAAACGACAGATGAAATCCCTAAATTGCAAGAGAATAGTTTCATACAAGATGTCGCTGGGGTGCCCAGTCAGCGGGAGGAATTTCGAGCTGCTCAGCTTGCCGATGAAAGCCTAAAAAGGGCCTGGAATGACGCGAGAAACGACAAAGCTGGCATGTTCGTGTCAGACGGACTTTTGTACCATTGGGATTCTCCATCGGTCCTACCAGATGAAAGACGCAATGAGGCAGTGCCGCTCCAATCCCTGACAGCGAGGGCTCCATGCGAGGCTTTACTGGAAATTTTCAGTCATGCTGGAGTGCCGGGAACGATATGTTCAGACCGAGGTACTAACTTTAAATCTCAACTGACACAGTTAATGTTAGAAAAACTGGGCTGTTCACCCAGGTTCTCCACTGCCGAACACTCTGAGAGCAACGGAGTGGTTGAGAGATGGAACAGAGTCCTCAAAAATACGTGGTATCATGTAATGGAACGGGACCGAAGAAAGTGGGACAAGCTGATCCCATTTGTTCTGTGGGCGTATCGCTTGCAAATAAATGACAGAAAGACTTCGGTAGTGGACGCTAACCGACTCAGGCCGTACTACGCTAGAGTGAATCATGCGGGGGTAGTGTTCGAGGAAGACGGAGAATTTGGTCAGGTGGAATATGCGCCACAAGCTGTATGCACTTCAGCGAGCGAGCACGCAATGACTGAAGACAAGCCAGCTCATTTGGTGTCTGATGCGCGCATGGAAGTCGAGGCGGTATTTGAGAAACATCATTGTGTCTTTGACGGAAAGCCTGGGAGGGCGCAAGTAGGGCGGCACCGCATCGAGCTGGAGGAAGGATGTAAACCAAAGAGGACGTTTCCTTACAGAGTTCCCGAACTATTAAAGGAAGAGTTGCGAAGTCTGTTGGGGCTTTGTGGGTATTATCGCGACTATGTCTCAAACTACGCCGACGTGGCTAGTCCGCTTACAGCTTTGACAAGGCGAGGGGTTCCTAATTCAATTCCACGGTCGGAAGAAGCGCAGTGCGCGTTCGACAGTCTGAAATTAGCTCTCTGTCAGGCTGTCGCCATGAACACTCCTGAGCCTCATCAGCCGTACTGGCTATTCACTGATGCGTCGGCGACGGCGGCCGGTGCCTGTTTAGCTCAAATGTCAGCGGACGGAAAAGAAAAGCCAATCGCTTTTGCTAGCCATCGCTTTAGCCCGACACAGGCGCGCTGGTCGACTATAGAGAGAGAAGCCTTTGCTATTATTTGGGCACTCAAGAAATTTGACTACTGGCTTTTCGGAGCAGTGGTGAATGTTGTCTCTGATCATAACCCATTGTCATATTTGACAACCAGCACCCCGCAGGGGGCCAAGTTAGCAAGATGGGCGCTTTCACTACAGCGCTACAATGTAACGGTGCGTCACCGGAAAGGAACATGTAACGCCAATGCTGATGCATTATCAAGGCTCTCGAATCGTTCATGGGAGCCAATCGAGTAAAGAGCAGAAAAGAAAGGATAGACAAAAACAGCCATGCCAGCTGGGACAGGCGTGAATGTTCCCGTTCACCCGAAGGACGTGTGCGTGGGACAGTTCAGCCTTGATCAAACTTTTTGTGGTTGTTGTCGTCCATGTGTGTGAGGGTTATAAGACTGTGGACATACTATATATGTATATAACCTGCATATGTCACTTTTCTGCTGTTGTGCCGTGCAGTGCGTTGGAGTGTTACTGTACATACATGAGTATTTCTTTTGCATGCTCACTGCCATGAATGTGTTGATCTTTCGCCCTTTTCTTTTATCGCTGTGAGAAAATTGTTTTTTTTCTCGGTCCTTTCAGTTCATTTTCCTGTTCCTTACGGACTCCGCAGCACCCGTGTTGGGCAGAATAGGTCAATTTTCTTCGACGGAACTTTCAGAGCCTAAATTCTAGGATACAGCGCCCTTTGGCTCTTGTAGTATAGCTGGGAACATTGTGAGCCCAGTATACTCTTTAGGAGGGACGTGTAAGGTCGCTCTGATTGTTCGTGTGCTTAAGTGTCACGAATCGGGCCACGTGCGGTGTGTATAGAGAGGGGGTTCACTCCCCCCCCCCCATGTCAGCGGGGCAACCGTTTCTGTATTATGTGGGGTCACGGACCGCGCGGTTTTCGGTGACGCGTCGCGGCAGAGGCCAGGCGGGCGAGTGCCGATTCCGGGAAGTCGGTATTGTGCGCAAGGGGTTGGCAGTCTGCCGACGGTCGCACGAGTCTGCACAGTCCTGCCTGGAAGGGGACCGCTGTACGCGGTATCGTGGGTCTGCCGCCCGAGTGCCTGACTAATTGGAGGCGCCGGCGAGGTTAAGAAGGGCTTAACAAACTTGACCCCGTGCCGCATATACGGAGAAGGAATCTATTCTTCTACGCGTCCGGAACGAAATCGCCAGCCGTGTTGTTGGGTGCGACTGCCTGTGGGGTGTCGAAGGTCAGCTTACAGTGCACGCTGTAGGGGTGCGGTGTACACGTGAAGAGTGCATTCGGACGGCGGCGTCTTGTAAACACGCACTCGGAGAACTTTGTCTTGTAGACAATAAGTTTGAAGGACAAGTAGGGCCATCCGTCTCCCACACGACCAAACTTTGAGTACAGCGGCACTACGTGGTGTCGATGCCCCTGCTTCCGAGACATTTGCGGCCTAGACGCCGTTGGGATTTGAGGCGGTCTAGCGATAACTTGTTCGGGCCTGGCGTGTTTTGCTGAGCCCGTCACTAACTACGTAGAAACGAGAGGGCAACGGAGTTTTGGGGAAAAAGGAAAAGAGCTTTGTTTTCCAATATGTTTATTTTTAAGAGTAAGCCCATCCCTCTGGGTTGTGGCTTAACAAACGGTTGACTCTGATTGGCAACTGAACCTGTGGGACGGGCCAACGGCCCTACCGCCTTTTTTTTCTTTGTATATTTGGGCTATAAAAATCGGGACGACATGCTGTCCCTCAGACTTGGCTGAAATCAGGATTGCTGATAGATCAGTGAGCCTCCGTACTATGTACGTTAAAACGAGTCTGGGCTCTAACAGTCATTGAGACAGTCGATGAGTGAGACTTTGTTTCTCAATTGTTCATGTTTGTAATGTATTTGTTTTACCTGCCATGTATATAGAAAAGTTCAACTATAAATATTTCTTGTACATCTGATCTGCATCGTTTCCTGCCTGCGTTTGATCAACAACTGCCGATCATCGTCCGAGAAGCTTCAAGTTCCAGCGGTGAAGCGAGGACAGAGAACGAACGAAACATTACTGTATTCCACACTGGGTTCTTGGCTCATTCTCAGGAATGGGCTTATCCCACGACGTTGGATCCCAACATGAAACATGCAGATATTAGGTGCAAATCTTATATGCTGACCGCGTACGTCCACTGTTCTGCGTAGCAACAAAAAAAAACATTACGTGCCTACACAAACATACATAAAAAATGTCTGCTCAGAGACCTTATTTGAAAGACATCAAGTTTTCCTTTGTCGCCTAGGCATATGGTGGCTTTCAAATTAAACGTTTCCCTAAAGGTAGTTTCAGAAATATAACCGAAAAAGAACAACGTTATAACAACGGCTGCTTATAAATATTTCGCTTCTTTGCGTCCTACCTTTCCTTCAATGAAGTTTGAGCACTTATGCTGCACTTTTACGGCGCATGAACTGCTCACAACTGGCGATTCCTGTAATGGAGGCATTCCACTAAGGTTTGTGTCAGGTGCCAGCATTGCATCACAATATTCTACAGTAATGCACACTCTAGACGTTGTCACAATCCTTGTGATTACTTTTAATGTGGCCAGTATTCTTACTATACTTCCTTTCTGTCATCTATCTATCTATCTATCTATCTATCTATCTATCTATCTATCTATCTATCTATCTATCTATCTATCTATCTATCTATCTATCTATCTATCTATCTATCTATCCATCTATCTATCCATCTATCTATCCATCTATCTATCCATCTATCTATCCATCTATCTATCCATCTATCTATCTATCCATCCATCCATCCATCCATCCATCCATCCATCCATCCATCCATCCATCCATCCATCTATCCATCCATCTATCTATCTATCTATCTATCTATCTATCTATCTATCTATCTATCTATCTATCTATCTATGTCCCCCGCTGTAACAGTTTTCCTGACCCTACCCTGCTAGTCCATGGACTAATGAGTAGACCATCGGGTTCAAAATGAGGAAACGGTGCTCAAAACCAATGGTCGCTCCAGTGTAGTTCCCTGGATATGTGTAGTGGGTATGGGCCGATCTTCAATAACGAAAGAAAATTTTTGATATTTGTCCGCTGCCCCTCCCTTGGGAATCCACATGGCGAATATTGTCACCTTGTAGTGACGCTCAAGGATGCAGTAGCAAAACTATGAATGACAAAAGTAAATTTTTATGGGGCTAGCCTGCTGTGCCCACAAAACATGCTGGCTACACTCAAAGTACAACGTCAGCTGCCAGCTAAGTCGTTAATTGTTTAAAATCCTATCTGCCGGTACAGCACGTCGGCTTTTGTTGATGAGTCATCCAAGTTTGCAGAGTAATCCCTGGTGCCCGCGTGTCTCCCAGAATCTACTACACAATTCGCGTCGCGCATACAATCAAATTACACAAGCTTTGGTTACAAGAGACACTGGATGGAACCATCGATAACATTCCCGTAAGTTCCGATCATGCAAGCGCGCCTTGCGCTGAGCGATAACTTCTAGGTGTGTAATGTGGGTGAAACGCAGACCCAACGAAAAGGATACATAAGTACACGTGTCAATATATATTCAAACAAGCTGCACGCGCGCACTTCGTAACGGCGCCGCTAGATGCCGCAGCGTGTCCGAAGGCAGTGCGAGAGAAAAGCCCGGCTGCCGTACACACTGCATGCATGACGCGTTTAGGCGACGGGAATACAGCGTGTCGCTGAACTACTGCAACGCTAAACGCATTACTTTGAATGTTCATAGTGAAATGGGATTTGGGGCAATTTATTTTCTTCGGGATGACAAAACGAACTGTAGTACACAAGCTTGTGGTTCTGCGGCCATAGTTTTCTGCAACAGAAGTTATACGGTCGAAAGAGGGTTGACTGTGTCCTTAAGTTATGCCGAAGATTATTAAAGAGATAGCCTGGTGCTTACAACACCATATAAACGACGGCCATCCTTGTCCTTGTGCTGTCATGGTTAGTCTACTTCCTCATCTTCTCCAACACCATAGAAAGACGAAAAATAAGACATAATAACAGGAACCCATGTGAGTGAGGCAATATGAAGTTCAGAGCTGCCGGACGGACGGACGGACGGTCGGTCGGTCGGTCCGTCGGTCGGTCCGTCGGTCCGTCGGTCCGTCGGTCCGTCGGTCGGTCGGTCGGTCGGTCGGTCGGTCGGTCGGTCGGTCGGTCGGTCGGTCGGTCGGTCGGTCGGTCGGTCGGTCGGTCGGTCGGTCGGTCGGTCGGTCGGTCGGTCGGTCGGTCGGTCGGTCGGTCGGTCGGTCGGTTGGTCGGTCGGTCGGTCGGTCGGTCGGTCGGTCGGTCGGTCGGTTGGACTTTATTACCTCTCCAGACTTTATTTACCTCTCTCAGGTGCTGAGGAAGCCGTGGTTGCTCAGTGGCTATGGTGTTAGGCTGCTGAGCACGAGGTCGCGGGATCGAATCCCGGCCGCGGCGGCCGCATTTCGATGGGGGCGAAATGCGAAAACACCCGTGTACTTAGATTTAGGTGCACGTTAAAGAACCCCAGGTGGTCGAAATTTCCGGAGTCCTCTACTACGGCGTGCCTCATAATCAGAAAGTGGTTTTGGCACGTAAAACCCCATAATTTAATTTAATTTAGTAGAAAAAAAAAGTGTTTTACAAGCTTATTAAAAATGTTGTGCGCTGCATGTACAGTTTGGAACTGCATAATCTCTGCACTCGCTAAATATCCGCGCAGCTCCGGCGCGTGGTACCTTGTCGGAGTTTTGCGTGCCATATATTGTCCCTGGGACTCGAAACGCCTGTTTATGTACTTGGGACGCCACAACGGGTAACAGTCAATAGCTAGCAAACTAGGATGATGTTTTGCACAAATCAAATAAGCTTCTCTTGAAGAATATGAGAGTGTCCCCTGTAAGAGCCTCCTATTGCCGGAGTTAATAAATTCAGAGCGATGGGAATCGGTGAAATTTGCTCATTTACTCCCTTCCTCGTATTTTTTTTTTCGTGGCGGTTCAATCCAGCTCATGTTAAACCGAACAGTTGTGTGGCCGGTGGAAGAAGACGATGTTTGGGCCATCTTATCGACAAAAGGGGATCGTGGGATCAAAGAAAGAACGATGCATTTGAGAGGTTTTCGGTTACACTCAGGCTCGAAAACAGCCATTGTCTGTTTTATCGCTCGTCTGCGCTCTGCTTACCGCAGTCGCCCAAACGCTTGGTTAAACCGAAAGTGTTTGATGCGAAGGACTTAAAAGAACCTGCAAAAGGCGACTCTTAAGCATCGTGGGTGGCCACAAAGACCGTAAACACCCACGAGAAACTTCTTATAGAGGACGTTGCCGTTTGTCAAGCAAGACCTGCGTCAAAGGCAATTTGTTTTATTGATCTTAAATATACGCAGCTGCTTTCACCGAGGCGGTACCGTCGTCTACGCACAAGGACGCGGCGTAGTGAAACGCGGCGCAAGAAGCAATATTTTCTTTCAGAACAGCGTGATCAGCCCTTCAAGGAGCCCTTCTTATACAGGCCAGACAAACAGTCGGTAGGGATGGGAGATGGTGGAAAAACGCTTCCTGACAAAATTCAATCTGTTCTCTCCCTGCCGCCGGTACGTTTATCTCGCAAATACCGAGGGACGTTTAGATTCACCGTTGCGTATTTGCTGCTTGTACCGACCCGCAGTGCTTCGTACTGGTCAGCCCAGGAGGGGGTGGGGTTGAGGAGGGAGGGGTGGGGGAGGATTGGGGTTGGATGTGTGTTCGCGCACGGCGGCTTGTGGCACCGCATCAGAAATAAAAAAGAACAAAAACGTGAGGAATTCTTTGTAGGCAGTCTTAGAAACAGTGTGTCTTTCGCCTTTGATCTGTCTTTCTACTTTACGCAAAAAAATACCTTAAGGATAATAACGTCCATTAAAGCGCATTAGACGCCGATTTCTTTCGGTATAGTTTACGACCGGTTAAAAAAAAACTTCTTAGGGAAGGCATGGACCCTACGTTTCAAAGTTGGTTAAGCAGAGGTCGTGTTTCATTTTTTTTAGACAGGGCACTGAATGTACATATATAAAGACTCGCTTACTTTTAGCAGCGTTGCGGATGATCTCGGCGCTTGATCGTATTTACGAATGCCATGGAATATGAAACATAGCGAAGCCCTTTGACACCACAGTTACTCAGCCGAAATGAAACTAACCTATACGGTCGTACTTACTTTGTTGCAATGCTCATCATCCAGGGCAATGTTCTCAATTTCACTGATGAAAGTTTGCCATTGGTTTAGGCTTTCGCTAAGAACTTATATGTGACCCTACCATTGTCCTTAAACTGTTTGTACGATCGACAAAGGCGTACAAAGATTTGTTAATACTGGCTAATACGTATAGGAGCACGTATCACTTTGTGAGAATCACTCGCCAGCATATTTGTGCTTTGCGCTTTTATTTTATTGGAATTCTTTGCCGCTAAGCAAAACCAGATAAAACCCGCCGTGGTTGCTCAGTGGCTATGGTATTGGGCTGCTCAGCACGAGGTTGCGGGATCGAATCCCGGCCACGGCGGCCGCATTTCGATGGGGGCGAAATGCGAAAACGCCGGTGTAATTAGATTTTTGTGCACATTAAAGAACCTCAAGTGGTAGAAACTTCCGGAGTCCTCCGCTACAGCGTGCATCATAATCAGAAAGGGGTATTGGCACGTAAAACCTCATAATTAGAAAAAACCAGATAAACAAAAGTTACTTGTGTTTATTTGACATAAGACATACGATGATGTCATCCAATAAATACGTATGGGCAAAACCATTGAGGCATATGCAAGGGTGAAGTTTGGTCTTAATTTCGTTCCTACAGGACGCATTTAAGCACATACATGCTACGCGGGTCCCACGCACTCTTGAAATCAGTGTTATGCGAACCATTCTGTAGCTAGCCTGCTATCTAGCACCGTTTGGTCTTCCTTTGATGTGTTGCCAGATGGATAAACATGTTTATGGAAAGCAAGCAGCTGTGTTTCACGCCAGCATGTGTCTGAAGTCAAAGCAGAACAACGAAGACTGTCATAGTCTATAATGGGAACGGCGTTACGACAGTTTTCTTTTTCTCTGGGAAGAATCGTAAAAACCTGTCCCGTTACGACCTGGACCAATCCCGACGGCAGTCTAGCCTGGCGCAACGTCTTAAAGAGTTCACTGCCAAGAAAGAATGGAAGAAACTGGCGAGCCCCCGCTCGTTACGCAACAGTGAGGAGAGTGGCAAGTCTGTGGCCGAATGAAAACTGATGCACGCGATCTAGATCTCGTGCTTTGTGGCGTGACGAACGCGCTAGTCGTCTCAATAAGCTGGTTGGCGTAGGCGCCAGAGCAAAATTAGTTCGATCGAGGTCTAATGGCTAGAGCACCGGGTTGCTCCGCTAGGCATCAGGGGTTACATCACACTTTCTTTTTACGAGGCCAGACACTATCCTACGTATACCTACCCAGCTACCTGCTCAGCTCTCGCAGTGTTTCTGTAGCCAAGAGTGCTTCGCATAGAAAGGTGACATGGTGCAATAATCTCTACTGAATTGAATGAAATCCTTCAACAGCCGCGTGTGCAGTACTTGGAAACAATTTATTCCATTCGCTAGTGATGTAAATCAGCAAGAAAATACACTTGGCAATCTATTCTTCGTTTACTTAGACCTATTCTGCCTTATTTGAAGAGCATATCTTCTTGGGAAGATACCATGAGAAATGTTTGGGAGAAGGTAGATGATCGAGATGATTGTGCTTTCAGCATAAACTACGTTAAAGTTCAGCATAAAGTACGTTAAAAGATTTCGCTACATAGAGACAGTTGAACGATATCCTCGGTCATAAAATTCACCAGACGATTTTAATCTGTCCGGACCGAGGCAGGGGCTGCTGTTTGCTCAAAGTGGTTGTCATCGTCCTCGATCTTGTCATTATTTTCACGCACGTCTGACAACTCCATCAAGATGAGCAAAAATGTTTGTCTGCGTCTTCAAAAGCGGTCATGAAATTTAGGTCTTCAGGTCTTCGTTGAACAATAAATCAAACTAGGTCTTAATTCAAGCGCCTTGAAAGTGAAGCGAAGCAGTTGTAGTGTGCAGTATTCGAGGACGGCATTTGAAGTGCGCGGGCGTCGAGATCGGTGCTTGTGTCGGTGTGCGGGGCCAAAAAGCGCGAGTGTGCGCGTGGTTGCTGCGCGGGTCCTGGTTGCTGCTCGAGCGACGGGGCTGACAAGCTGAGCGGAGCGAAAGAGCAGGAGAAGCTCTGGAACAGTCGAAATGGGCGGAAACAAATGATTTACTGGGGGAGCTGCACAATGGTTTCAGTCCAGGCAGGCGATGGCATGATAATATTTTTGTTCTAACTCAATGCACAAGGGTTGCGGTAACTGAGAAGACGCCTTCATGGATAGTTTATTTAGATATTAGTGGAACCTACGACAACGTAGACAGGAAGTGTCACGGATATTCTCAACCACGAAGGCATAGATGACGATTTCGTGGAGCTGCTGAAAGAGATATATATAGAGAACCGAGTCAAAAATTGTATGGGAAGACAGAAATTGTAATCAAGTGTTGGAAATTAACCAAGGACGGAAGCAAGGTTGCTTTCTGTCTCTACTGTTGTCCCCTCTTTATGTTAAAGGCATGGAAAGACAACTTCAAAATAGTTAGTCAGGATTTGATTCATCATACACGCGTAATGGACAAATGGCGCAACACAGGGTCCCCACACTGAAGTGTGCGGACGACATAGTGCTACTAGCGGACAATGCAAGAAACTTACAGACACTAGCCAATATGTGTGGAAACGCAATGACAAATGTAGGCCTTAAATTTAGTACAGAGAAATTTGGTATTATCTAAAATGAAGGCACGAGTAACTTCGTGGTTTCGATTCAACAGCAAGTCATACCCATAGTCAAGCAATATAAATAGCTCGGCGTATGCATAAACGAAGAAAAGACTTATTCAAATATCCACCAAGGTAATCATAAAATGAAAGGGAAGCGGAATGCAGCAATAATGAAACATAGGGCACTTTGGGGCCACAATAAATACGAGGTGGTGCGTGGAATCTGGAAAGGAGTCATGGTACCAGCGCTTATGTTCACAAATACCATTCTGTGCTTAAAATCAGATGTCTTGTTGGGGTTGGGAGCTAACCAAAGGTGGGTAGGCCGGTTGGCTTCGGGAGACCACGGCAAAACTACCCATGAGGCAGTGCAAGTAGTAGTAGAAAACGTTTATTCAGAAAAGAGAAAATAAATGTGGAGGCAAATGTACAGCGAGTGGAATCTTCATTTCAGTTGGGCCTCGTTTGAAGTCATAGAAGCGCAGAGAAAAAACAGTTTTGGAGAAAGACTCAGGAAGATGGATTAAAGTAAATGGGCGGCTGAAGTGCAGAAGTACATGTGCCTAAATATTTTGGACCCATATCGGAGAGTACAAAATAATTGAAAGTATAGATGCACAAATAGGAGAAATCAGAAAGAAAGTGAGAAAAACCGAGACAGCGAGAAGTTGACGCCAAGAATGGAGACGAAAAGACCACGGAGATTCATATAAAGGAGAAAACAGAAATTAGAAAGGAAACTCTACTCTAACGCCAAGAGAATTGCCTTGTTATTTGAGGCTCGAGCTGGTTGCCTAAGAACAAAAACTTACGGGAGCAAATATTCGGCATATGCAGATGAGGCATATACATGCTGCAGAAAAAATTCACAGACCCCCTCAGTACATCCTAAGGACTGCGAAGGAATACATCAAGCTAAATCAGTACGAAAGATACGATTTGCAGAAGCGATAGGATTTAACGTATGCAAAAGTATCAACCTGTCAGCAGTCGAGATAAGCAAGAGACGTCTAGAGTATTGGTCGAAAAAAAGCAGGGAAGAGACTGATACGACCAGATCCTTCACAAGCATAGGCAGCCGTACGAAGTAGACAGGCAATGTTAAACGGATGTGCACAAGATGCTAGAAGAAAAAAAAACATTGATAGCATAACTGAGTAACTCAGTCAGGCTAGGTGACGACTTGACCCCGCCCCGTTTCAAAGTGGAAGGCAATAAATCATGATCATCATCATCATCAGACAGAGAGTAGTCCCGTTGGAGTACACCCTCGTACATTAGACCTTTCTACGGCTGTAATACCTTGTATCGCTATATTATTTCAGTGCCATCCACACTACCGTCGACAAGCATCATGAGATCGGTTCTTCCCAATTTTATTTTTCGTTCTGCTTATTTGTAGCATCAGCTACAATCTTTTTGGTTGGACGAAGTGGCGGAAAGGCCTGAACGAGTGTCTCGCATCGCCTTTCCTCTTTAGCGCACTCCTGGCATCTATAGACACGCTCTGACCCCCCCCCCCCCCCGCCGTCCCCCAACGTGGTGTACCAGGCAGCAAAAGCAACATCAGCATTGTAAAATTGGGAGGAAAAGGCAAAAAAAGCTTCCGTTTAAGAATGTAAACCTGTGGTTTGCCATAAAAGTTGACGAGGTCTTTTACTTGCAACGCTGCTGACTCGAACACGTAAAGCAAGGATGACCGAGCAGACGCCAGCCCGCGGGATCAGCCAACAGCGAAGCAATACAGAGAGTGGCCTTTCGGTGGTCTCTTCAACCACATCGTCCCGCCTAGAGGCTGCGTGTATACATTTACTGGGTTGGAAAACAGTACGCTGCTCAGATATGCAGCAGCCGCCTAAAGAGGACGCGCACGCACTTCACGAAACGCCGGGCATGGCCGGAGGCAATTAAGTCGATCGGATGACGGCAACGTGGCTATACATGGGGTCGAAGGCCACGGGTGATGACATAAACTCTCCTCCGGCAGCAGGGAGGAAGGAAGCCGGTCAACCCTTCCCCAATTCCTTGTCGATGTTCCTATCGCCGCTTCCCTTATTTTTTGTCCTCCTAGTTTCCCCGAGATACCTCTCCCAGTTCCCCTCAGGGAGAAAAACGCTTCACACGTGCCAGTTTTCTCACAGCGGTCGGCAAAGGAGCATCCAGAGGCGGTTTCGGCGCCCCCGCTCTGCCGGCGGGAGCAGGAGAGTACGTGAGACCATCGCCAACGTGATCTAAGGGCGTACTCCGGCGCTCATAGCGGACTCTTGTTGAAAAGGGAATTAAAAAACCTAAAGTAACGGGTAGCTGGACGTCGCCCTTGCTGCAGGGGGCGCGTTGAGTGGCGCGTTGTGAAAAGCGCCACGGGCTGCCACGATATCGGCACTCGGGCGTATTTCTTGTGAACCGAAACGCTGACGACGCTGAATCAACTATAAACACTCCCCCTGAAGGTAGGCAAGGTTGGGACGGGGCCTTTCTCAAGACGTTTCTTTTTCAGTGCGCTTTAGTAATGGGGCAGCAGATGTATATGATACCGGTATCAGTCACTATACAGTACGACGAACCTAACGAGTTGGAACTTTGTTTGCGATGCTGGATACGTGACCGTTATATTCATGACGTTATATTCATATTCATTCATGACGTTACATTCATATCAGCGCCGCTTGTTTTTCGGCAAAAGAAAGCGTAGAAGAAGAAATGTAAGACTTCAGTCTCTAGGTAGAAGTTAGAGATTCGTTCCGAGAAAGAAAACTACCAGAGTAATAAACTAAAACTCGGGTACTGTTTACTAATAGCCCATCAAAATCTCTTCAAAGCATCTTGTAAACAAATATTTTTAAGCTACATATAACCACATGTTGTGTTGATCTTTCTGTCTTGGTCTGTATGGCGCTTATAACATATTTGCCATAAAATTGTCCTCACAAAAGCCGCACTCGCGTTCTCGAAAGTTCGTAGCTGCTATTCAGTAGCAGGTGCGCAAAGTGGTGACAGTGTAGTAAACACAACGCACCTACCTGGCTGGATGCGACACTGAACCACTGTTCGATTTGAATTAGAGATGCTATACATGGGGTGAGCCACTGGCCTGAGTTAACTAGGATTTTGACCATGCAGTAGTACTGGAAGCATCAGGAAGCTCTCCTAAAAATATATCTTCGGGTGTTTCGCCGGTGCATCAATGACTCTGCTGTTTTTTGAGTATTCGAGCACAAGTTGTTCGAGAAAGTTGTGTTATACCCCTGGCATGGCTGCTGCGCGGGGAACACCAGCTGGCGGCTGCTCATACGGCTCCGTGTTAACACGCAGGTGTTTAATAAGTTATGTGACGAAAGAATTGCGCAGGGGAGCGAGGGCGCATGAAGGGGATGTATAAAGCAAAGCAAGATGGCTTTACATTTTTAATTTTTACTTTTGTTTAAGTTACACAGTCTTCGCACTGCGAGGAAGAAGTACTTTCCGACGACAAAATAAAGAGAAGCCGATTCCTGTTGCATAGAAATTACTCTGGAATCCCTTCAGGGAGTTCGTTTTTTCTTCTTTTTTTTTATATTGCTTGGGAAGAATTTGGATAGGGCAGAGTGCACATAGTCTGTGCACTTCGTCCAGTTCTGTCTGTATTTTTTTTTTAGAATTTGCCTACGCAACGCCATTAATTTTTTAAAGGACGCAAGGTAAAAACTTCCTCAGGATATATTCGGCTTCAGGTACGCAGAGAAACGCACCTTGCTGGGTAAGAAAATTATAATATTGCTCCACAGGGCAGTTAGGCATGAATTTCTATAGATAATTCGTAATCATTGAAATTAAGCGCCCTGGTGCCGACGCGCCAAATCGCAACACGACCTAAAGAGACAAGTTGAAGGCAATGCTGTAGGACCAAAATATTCACCTCGTAGATTATACATTTGCTGCCCCATTACGTATTTTTTTTTTCACTTACGCGGTTTCAATTTTTCGATTTTTTTTTTTTGCGCACTCATGGTGTAGCTTTGTCGGAGCATGTCATTTATTGCGAGGCTCATTCTCGAAGAAACCAGTTGAGGGAGGCAGGCAACATGCATAGAAAGAAGGAGATGCAGCTGACGCACCGGCGCTTGTGATTTATGAGGACGTCCGGCGAAGGGGGAAAACGTCACGAAGACATCGTTTATCAAACGTCTTCGGGTAGTTTATGATAATGTGCACTTGCTTTATTAAAGAAAAAGGTCGTCATCCTGATTGGGTGGCAGACAACATGACAAGAGCAGATGTGGACAGCCTTACGCTTCACTTGACCCGACAGATCAAGAGGATTTTCTTTACGAAAACAAAATACGAAGGTTCCTAGGAATGCAGCTGCACTTGCCCTACAAGTACAGCGCAGTGGCACGCTTATTTTGGCAGCGGAGACGACCGAACCGCAAAAATGAACTTCAATGTATGGTGCCATCAGAAACATGGTTACGCAGTGTCACAGATAACGTGTTAGCAGGTGGCTTCCTCGAATTGTGCAAGCGCCCATTAAACTGAAAATTTCAACGGCTATGTACAGATCAGCACCACTCTTAAGTATTTTTCATATGCACTGCAGGAGGGAGACTTGTCCCAGCGGTCTCCAATCATCTCACTGCTGCGTCAGCTGACTCTGTCACACACGCCAGAAATTCCCGCCCATAGCTCGTCCCTAAACGTTGCGCATGCTGGCTTGTTACTGCCTTTGTGCTGCGTTTACCTGTCCCTGGGGCCCATTTGTGTTAGTCTGAGAGACCAGGGCTTATGTGCATGAGTTGCATGATGTACCAACGGCCCTTCTTATTCAAGCAGGATTCTAGTTGATTACATTATTGACATTGGTGGGGGCAAGCGGGTTTGAGCATTCTACTGTGATGTGGAAACGTCTAGTTCACTTCCACCACTCTATGCAGAGGAGCATGATAAAAGTCATGTGTGCTCGCCTGCTAAATATCTGCCTGCAAGTATAAAGTAGGGTGCCCAAAAAATAACTGCAAAGTGCAAACGATGGCCCTAAAAATTCGTAGATTTACTTCCTGCAGGACAGGGATCACGACAGGAGATGCTGCAAAATGTCCACCACTGCCTTGAAAACGTGTTTGCACACGACGCCGCAAATTGTTAAACACTTGGTAGAGCTGGAGTTATATATGCAATGTGATGGGTTATGACTGTCCAGGCACGTACGCAGGATTTTTTTCGGGGGGGGG
This sequence comes from Dermacentor andersoni, assembly GCF_023375885.2. NCBI lineage: Eukaryota > Metazoa > Arthropoda > Arachnida > Ixodida > Ixodidae > Dermacentor > Dermacentor andersoni. The sequence continues at coordinate 138,859,243 of NC_092819.1, forward strand.
GGGGTGCAACTCAAGGCAACTTTCCTATGCAAATGAGGGGGAGGGTACTTCTACTAGTACAAATGTGAATAATGCCCACCATTCGTCATAAAGACGCGTAGACCCGCAAAAGAGAATTGAAATATCGTGTATCTCACTGGTGCGCCTGTTAAATACACCTCTTCTTTACTTGGCAAACAAAGAACCACATCAAGTGGACTCGCGCATGAAAAATGCGCAGGAAGAACTTTGCCAAGAACAAGTTAACGAGCAAAGTGCAAAATAAAGATTTCTATTAGCGTTTTTTCAATTAGCTCTGGAATAATAATAGAGAAATGTATATTTGCGGAACAATCACAGTTCTTTTGGATCCCTCGCTTACTGCTCTACCAAGTGCCAAAACCGACACGTGTTGTTATTTGGGAAGTTGCGTAACGACGCGTGGTCACCAGTCCCGTACAGCCGCGTATATAGCGCAGCACGCTGCGGTTCTAGACGTACTGCACCCACCGCGGAAGGTTAGAAAAACACCCCCATTAGCATAGCACGGAAGTAGCTACGTCAGGCGGCGCGATTATTAACTGTAGAAGCGTCATTCAAAACACATGAAATTATTCTCCACATCCGGCGGCGTTTTTTAGAGCGCAGCTCTTTGGCGTCCGTTCCTGGGTTTCGCGTCGTCGTCGGCGTTGTCGTCGGCCTCGTAACCAGCTCCGCCCCCCTTTCATCCCCCCAGCGCTAGCAGCGACCGACTGATACCGCTGGATGCCGCTGACGCCGCTAGAGAGTCAAGATAACGTGACTGCATAGAACACCGTCGCCGCCATGCAGAAAGAGGAGGAAAGGGTCCCCCCCCCCTGTTCTTGTGTGGCGGATAGGGTGCTCTTCAGTTGCCGACGCGCCGGTTATTTCACGTAGGCCCCGGCACGTCGACGAATACGTGACCACCTTCCCACGGCTAGACCTGGTTCTTAGCGCTGCGGAAGCGAGGGTATCATATTGTTTGTGTCGGCATCGGCGGCGTTGTCCCTGAAACCAACTCCGCAGCTGGGGTTGACTCACTATCGGCGTCAGCGGCATCAGTCAGTCGCTGCTATCTCTTCCCTCCTCCCTTTATCGTGTTGTCCGCTTGCTGCGCGCGCTTCTGTCCCCATCGTTTGCCGCTGGGTGTACACGCCGCCCCCCTCCCCCCTCTTCCTGCGAGTCTCCGGTTGTCAAAGCGCCGGCTCGAACTTAATTCCTTTCTTCGCTCCTCCTCCAATGCAACCCCTGTGCGGTGGCAATCAGAGGGCCAGATCGGTGGCGGCGGATCTGTATATGTGCACCGCCCGAGCCGAAATTGCCGCTGCCGTTCGCCCTGTGCGGTGGCAATCAGAGAGCCAGATCGGTGGCGGCTTGACATAAAGACAAACAGCAATTTCCTAACACTTATGCGGGAGAACATCCCGTTCCTCTCGCTCGTAACGCGTCCCACGGCTGTGACAACCTCGCGAGGCACTTGTATAGATCTCGTCTTTGAGAATCAAGCATTGGTGTACCAAGTCGAACATATATCAGTCTATTTCTCCGACCACAAAGCTTCCTTCATGACTGTCAAGAACTGTTAGTGGAGTCTTTGTTAAAGGAATACGTGTGAAAAATAAAAAAAAAAATTCTGTGATAGCGCATACATGTGTTGCTCGATTTCTTTGCCTCAATCTATCGAAAAGGTGAAACAGCTTATTTGCTGCGCTCAAATTTCGCATTATGAAGTAACGTAATCGTCGGTAATTTTTTCTACTTCCTTCTTAAATAAAAGGATGTTGATCCATAACTATTTTCACAAACAACTTTCGCTTTCCCCCCCTGTTTGGTTGTTGCCTTGGCTTTCTCCCTTAGCACATCGCCTAATTTCTAATCTCTTTGCAACTCTTGTTTCCAGTTACCAATTTTGCACGAGAAGTGCTGTACAATTAGGGAAAAACAAGACGAGGTAACGGGTGACAGTCATATTGCTTATGGGTTGAACGGTTATTGCAGGGTGTGATGAAGGATGCTGTCTCGCATTATTTTATTTTCGGCATATCCATTAGCCATGTCTCGGGCATATGGTTCCGAGGATCTCCCAGCGTCGCGGCGAGCCGTCACTCGAGGAAATAATGAAGCAAGAGGAAAAGTTAAACGCAACTGGCGATTTCTCCGGCCACAACTCGTTCCACGAGCATACAAACCAAATGACTATGCACCGAATCCATAGTCTGCACCCTGGATTGGTCTAAACAAAGAAGGTTGAACTAACGAAGCAACAGCGATGCGCGTGATCGTTGAATAGATGGTGACATAAAAAATGTGTTGGGCATTATAAATAAAATATAATATGATATTTAAAACAATAAACTACGCCCTGCCTCCTGCAATAGATGGTGACATAAAGATTGTGTTGGGCAATAAAAATTAATAAAAATGAATGAATTAAAACAAGAAACTAAGCCCTGCCTGCTGCACCTAAGTATTGCAGGCTGCCAAATTAGAAAGATAAATGAAACTGACCGTGGTCAACTGAATTCATTTTGAGTTAATCGCGCGGGCACCGAATCGATGAGAAAACTGGCCTTCACACCCCAGGAGATGCCGATAACTACCGCCATCCAAAAGGAGTGAAAAAAAGTGGCAACCATTCCAGTCTGTGAAGACGGAATGGCAGCGAAAGCTAACGACAGTCAAAGCTCTCAAACGAAAAGCGAAGTGTTTCACCTCCGCTATGGGTCGGCCGGAAGATAGTGCAATATTGGGCCGACCCGCAGCGTAGGTGAAGCAGGCGTTAAGCACTACGTAGGCCCATACGTAGGCCGATCCCGAAGATATTGCAATACCGGGCGCACCTGCGGCGAAGTTTAAGCAGGCCTTGAGCGCTTCCCATACCTGGGTCCATCGCGAAGGTAGCGCAATGCCGGGCCGAAATGCGGTGGAGTTGAAGCAGGCGTTGAGCGTTCTCCATACGGGGGCCCATCCCGAAGATTCCGAAGGGCGCGTTTTACGTTCCCGAGTCCACAAGGGTATATGCCATTGATCTTCGACCCTTTTTGCACTATCACCAGGACCAGCAACCATGATGAATTTTTCTGTTAACGGAGCCGTAAAAAACTATGGAAGTTATACACGGCCTTCGCTGTAAAAGGCAGCAAAATGTTGACCACCCAGTAGATTGATTTGTCGGCGCTTTAGGAATGTGCGTGAGGAGTGGTGGCGCGAGGCGAATAGGAGGGGCGGAGGGTATGCCACTTAACTTCGGGGAGGGGGAGGGGGGGGGGGGGGGGGGGGGGCTCCCGGCCCTCTACTTGGGTATGTGCCTGTGACTGTCTGTAGCTTTTAGAAATTTTTTGAGAATTCCTCGAGTTCGAGTGAACCCGGCTGCCAGTATTAGACGAACTACATCGTCCTGCGCTATCATATCACACGTGAAACTGCGGTGTATTCCACAAATATTATAGTATGTTTATTGTTTGTTTTTCTCCCTGCACAGTTACTTTTCGGACACATATCAAATATCAGTTCGGAGGGTGGTGAGAAATAAATAGCGTCTTCAAATTTATGCGGCCAGACGAAATAATTTTGTACAGATAAGAGATTTCGCACTTTCTTCACTATGATTGGGCGTCGCCAAGCCTGGAGTACACATGCGAGCGCGTGCTTTAGGCTGGTTGTGGTTTGCGCTGGTACAGGCGCATTGCTTTGACGCGCAGTGCGTCGAACAGGAGAAACGATCCCGCCCCCGCTGACTTCCCGCCCTCGCCGACGAGAGAGCGGCTGCCACATCCCTTCCCAAGGGCGGTGCGCCGGGAAGTCAGCAAGTGAGCGCCGGACACAGGGACACGCCCGTCGGTGGGAGAGGGTGGCGATGGTGAGAAAGGAAGAAAGGGGGCGCAATTTTTTTTTTTTTTTTTTTGCAGCCACGGCAGAGAAAGTAGAGTAGGGAAAATGGGAAGGTTGGGAAAGGGGAATTATGGCAGAGAAGTGGTCCGGCACTGCTCTTCTATGGTCTGGGGAACGCCAGTGTCTGGCCAACCCACCAGCGCGCCAACTCCCTCCTACAATACGGCCCTTATACATGTGCGTGGACGCAGGCGTTTCATTTTTTTCGTTAGCTGGCGCCAGCGGGTGGGCGCATATTGGCGGCTTCACTTAAATTCTTACTAGGCATTATATGAATGTTGAAATCCATTACGACTTCATGTTTTCGCAAAGAAGCCGTTGCCACTATCACTTGTCCCATTGTGTCTAATGAGGCGACAACTAAATTAAGAATTAAACTCTGGCGTTTAGCTATCTCCGAATTAAGTTTGGCCCACTGGGATTGTTGAAAGCGCACCCATAATCTAAGTACATGAGCGTTTTCTACATTTCGCACCTGTATATCGAAATGTGGCCGCCGTTGCTAGGTTTGAAACCGTGCCCTCAAAACTCCTCAGCGTAATTCTGTATTCACAGCACTAGACCGTTGCGGGTGACTACACACCACCTTCGAGCACTTTCATAAGCAGTTTACTGCGAAGCACGTGGTTAATCCCCACCTATTACTCCATCAGCGTATATCAGCCTGCAATATCTTCCCGCTTGCAGCAACAAAAAACAAGGTGTTGGTCACAGTTCTCCGAGGACAGTAGACATATATTCTACGCTTTACGTAAGACACATTTATGACGCTCTATATAACTGACGCATATATAGGTATTCACAGCAAAGGCCATTTTAGTCCACATTCTGTAAACGTTCCCTACGCTCATATCACCTAAAATGTCATGCTAATTTCCAGCACGTATAAACTACCGTTTCTCATTCAGTACACTGATGAAAATATGGAAACGTATATCAGTGATCACCTCCCAATCTTTGCTTTCGTTAACAACGCTAGACCAGATAGCGCTCGTAAACCACATGGTTTCAAGTATCGCCGCATTGATCTGAACACCTTGAGCAACTTTCGGAACGCGATTTCCGCCACTGACTGGGAATACGTCATATCAATAAATGACCCTGACACAGCTTACGATGCTTTTCTCTCCAAACTGAAAGCTATTTACGACACTTCTTTTCCTCTGAGGCACGCAAGAAAATGCAAAAATAGAAAACCATGGATAACGGCAGAACTAATTCGTGAAATTAAATTAAAAGACAAGTTATTTACGCAGTTCATTAAATCTCGAGACCCTGCCAAATTAGGCGCTTATAAAAAATACCGTAATCAGTTAAACCGAAAACTGAAGAGGGTGAAATTTGAATATTTTAGCCATCTTTTCGACCCCGCTTCGAGAAACAATGCCCGAGACCAATGGGACCAACTAAATCGCTTGTTTAACTTCCGGTCACGCCATCCCATTGCGTCCATTGAAAAAGAAGGCGAAGTTCTGTGCGGAAAGGAATTTTCCAACCAGTTTGATTGGTTTTTCATTAATATTACAAAATCACTTTGTGTCGCACCAGATCTCCCTGTCGGTTATGCCTGTGCGGCACCAAGCGTTCACGAAACCTTATTTATGTTTCCAACTGCTGAATCTGAAATAATATTCGTGTTTTCGAACCTCCGGTCGAGTAAATCCAAGGATAAAGATGGTTTTCAAATCCAACCATGTATATTTGTAATAGACTTATTAGCCCCGACACTAGTATATATTTATAACCTCTGTTAAATACCGGCGTCTTCCCAAAACAAATACACATCGCAAAGGTTGTTGCCATACATAAAAGTGGATCTGTTTCTGATATTTCCAATTACAGACCAATATCGATTCTTCCAGTACTGTCTAAAGCATTAGAAAAAATTATTCATTGCCGGTTTACTAACTTTCTAAGCAAGCATTCTGTTCTTTCTAACTACCAGTTTGGATTTAGAAAACAGAGATCGACTGAGATGGCATTGACTAAACAAAAAGAAATTATAATTTCCGCCTTTGAAGAAAAGCTTCTTGTTCTCGGCATATATATAGACTTATCCAAAGCATTTGATCTAATTGACCACTTTCTATTATCTCAGAAACTCAGTCACCATGGCATTAGGGGCATCAGTCTTGCTTTAATACAGTCTTACCTAAAGTACCGTAAACAAATAGTGTGTTTAAATGAAACCTCATCAGATGTTGAGCCAATCTTATCCGATGTACCACAGGGAAGCATTTTAGGGCCTTTGTTGTTTTTAGTTTATATAAATGACATTTTTCACACCCCCTTTCCGGTTCATCTCGTAGCTTACGCTGATGATGTTACATTGCTTGCCACAGGAAGCACACTAGCTGAGTTCCCCATCCGTGGCAACCAATTTTTGGAACATTTGCGTCACTGGTGTAATAAAAATAGTCTTAAAGTTAATGCGAATAAAACAAAGGCTGTGATATACAGAACAAAAAATAGAGTAGTAAGTGGTGATATAGAACTATTATTAGGTAATGACAAGATTGATATTGTATCCAGTATAAAATCTCTTGGTGTTATATTCTCTGAGACACTCAATTGGGACCTACAAATTGAAAATATTCGTGCTAAAATGAAAAGGTTAAATGGCGTGTTATGTAAACATAGGTTAACCCTTCCCACACAGGTTAAACTCCTCATTTATAATTCATACATAGCGCCAGTGATTACTTATTGCCACACAGTTTGGGGTACAGCGACACAACACAATAAACAACGCCTTCTAATTGCACAAAAGCGTGCGGTAAGGCTGATAGCTAAGATACCGTGGAATGCTCACACCAGAGAATATTTCAGGCAGTTCAATATTTTAAGTATAACTACCTTGTATGTGTTCAAACTGCTTTGCATTTACAAAACTGCTGTTGCAACGAACAATAACCTTATGTTAACAATGTTTCAGCTTGTACGTCATGAACCTACATATGATGTACGTCACTCTATGTCATGGACCCTACCGTTAAGTCGCACCAAATACCGCACACAATCTTTATCGTACAATCTGCCTAGGTACCTAAATGTTCTCGAACATAATCGTTTTTCTCTTAAGTTGCTTTCTACACAAGCTTTCATGGAACTGATAAATCTTTTCGAGCCTTCGAACGAATAGCTTACCCGTGTAACTGTATGACAAGGCATTGTAGCGGACTTGAATGAATTCTATTTATCTGTATTTTTGTCTACGTTGGCGTTAGAATTGTGTAATGGGAATTGGCGAAGAAATTGTGTAATTGAATTAAATGTGTAAAATCATTACAATGCAATAGATTACGTATAAAATTACAATCTTGCAATAGATTACGAGTATTGTGATATTGAATTCTGTTTCTGTGTATACTTGGCAACCTGTCGCATTGCCTTTGTTTTTCACCACACTGCTGCTCTGTAGGGCGTAAGGGGTCCTCAAGCTGCATTCGGTAGCTTTTTCCCTTCCGTCCTCTCTCATTTCTGTACTTTGTTTTCAGAGAAATAAAATCTAACTATAACTATAACTATAACGAGCTTTGTATTGCGCATAACAGAGAGAAAACGAGTATTAAGGTACTCATTCAAGGCACCTAATTAAAATACAAGCTTTGTACTTCAAGCACACTGCTCTTCACATAACACCCTAAGCCCAACAAAGATGAACCTTATTCCACATTGAGTTCTCACATGACAGTTTTAAACAACGTGTATAACGGTGGAGTAACATTTTTGCGCATTTTCATAAGTAATATTTTTTTTTGATATCCTGTAGCTAACGGACACTCAAGAAGGTTTGCCCCATTTCACCCGTAACTTGTGCTCTGGTCTACAAGATATTTAGACATTGTGGCACCCTTATATACTTATTTATTTATTTCTTTATCTATTTATTTATTCCATACACACTGCGAACCTTTCCCCAGCTCATGGAGAAGTGAATACACAAGCGGGTAAAAAAGAGCAGTTCGAATGCAATAGTTATTAGAGACTTAGTAAACGATAAAAGGCAAATGAGACATCCACCCAGTCGTAGCAATTGCTACAAAAGAAAATGAAGTGGTTTCCACGAAAGAAAAGCGTCGCAGTTGAAGCTTTATTTTTTTTTTCTTCAACTGTGAGGCTTCTCTTTCGAGGAATCCGTATGGGTTTCCTTTGTAGCAATAGCTACGATTGGGTGGAGGTCTCATTTTCCTTCATTAATTACTTCTCTCTGCCTTGCGGGTTTCCGTGGAACGTCAGAGGTAGTAAACCTTCTGACTTTGGCCCTTCGTCAATGGCGAAAACAATATAAACAAGAAATAAACACAAAAAAAAACTAAAATCATCAATATACCCACCGTTATAGACGCACCAATATTCAGCTAAGTCGTCAATGCAATGCGAAGTTGACAATGTATTGCTCCATCGTGCTATATGAAAAACGCTCTCATATTGAGCATTCACAATGTCAGCTGGTAAACCATTGCAGCTTTCCATCGACTAAAGAAAAAAAGAAGAATCTTTTCAGGACATTGGGCGGACTTTCTACGTGGTTCATACAGCACGCTTCTAGTTCTGTCAAACAACTTGAATAAATAATTTTCTCCAAACGCTGTAAATAACCTGCATAGGTAAAGCTTCTATTGTACATTATCCACATCACGCTGCCCACACAGAATGCAAATTGTATCTATAAGTGGCAGGTTTAGTTATCTTAGTAGCTGTACACAGGGAAACAAAGTACGTCTTTCTTATGCAATGCTTATAAAAAAGAAGAAAACAAGAACTTCGCAGTTATTTAAAGAACCCCTAACTAAACTGCACACTTTCGACATTCTGTACTCATAATCGATAAAACTACTCCTATCCTCTAAAAAGTAACAGATTACTGACAACGGGACAGAGGGACACCACTTTGTCTAGCAACCCCTCTGCAAGAACAGGACGTTATTTACCTCATAGACATTTCATAAAAAACAAGTACAGTCTAAAAACATCTTCCTCAGAGTTGTTAACCAATCTGACGCTGATACATCAAGGACAGTGGCGCTCTATGAGCAACATGTGGTACCCTTCGGAAGATATATACGGAAGATGGTCACGGCCGTCGCCCACTGGTCTTGGATGAGGACGCCACGGTGACAGAACTCACCGCCGCCAATCGTGTACAAACTCCTCGCTTTCTTCGAACCGGCATAGCGTTTGCGACGTGGGAAACAAATATAACGCATTACTGCTTAAAAAACAAAGGACCACTCATACTATGTTGTCTATACAAACGAGATGTACGCAAGGTATACTTTTATAGTACGGTAACATTAATTATCGTGGTCCGCAAAGGAATTCGAGCTCCGACACACGCTGCGTTGCCTTTGCATTTAATATATCCTCCACGCCATCGCACGCCGGCCTTCAGTGACGGCTGCAACGTCTGGCGACGTGGTCGATGTCGAGTAGGCACAGACGCATTGTACAGAGCGGAGCCGGCACATGATTCCGAAAAATGCCTTCTACATAGAGCGCTAACGTGTAGAAGCACTACTAAGTTCAGGTATCGTGAAGCGGTTGAAAAGACGCGGGCAAACTTTATAATGTAGTAATCGCTTCGCGTAAAGTCAAGTGCTTCAAAGGTCTCGGGAGATTCCAGGAAGCATCCTAAAGTGTGCGCAAGACCTTGAGTATATATCTATAACAAAGGAGTAAGCTTGATACACAGAGAGTGATTTGAATTCCCCTCCGGTGCATAAGAGAGCTCTATATAATATTGAGTGCCAGCACCGCGCATAGAATGGTCAATCGCTCCTTGATCGTCTCATTCACCGCCCGTTATCTCGCATGGGAACAATGGCGGCATTATTTATGAATATCACTGACATTTCTGAACATGCTGCTTCAGCTACGCCTCCGCCTCCAAAAGATATAACGAAACACGTAAGATAACACCAAACAGATAACCAAAAGTCTGATATGCCTGCTTCGGCAATACTCCGATTGGCTCAGTCTCACAGGGTCGAAAGATTTACAGATTATCTTCAAGTATTCACAGGTGCATCTGTACACAGTGACGGTCAAGGCGCATCTGCAGCTTTTTTCTACCCTTCGACTCAAGTACCACGTATCTATCAAATACCTCCTCCAACTCCGTCAACAATTGCGGAGCTAGCAGCGATTAATGCTGCACTGGTATACGTGCAAGAGGAGTTAACCCGCATCGAAGGTTGCCATCTTTACGGACTCCCGCGCTGCTCTTAGCATGCAGGTTACAACGCAGTCAGATTGATTGCCCAGTTCTGCGCCAGTATTACTGACTCTGCAAACAAAATTTCATAACGTGGGGTATCTCTCGTTACTCAATGGATACCTTCACACGTAGGAATCACCGGAAAAGATTATGTTGATCGACTGCCTTCAACTTGTGCTCATAACAACTGTGTCTGCCCTGAAATTTTCTACAAGCTTCATCCCGCTCGTCTGGTTATTCGTCACCTCCTACTCAAGCAGCATCCAGATCAGCGCGTCGCAAATGGAACGTTCCCGCACCGGGTTCGCGGTCGAGGCTTGCCTCGCTGGACTATAGAGCGCAACAACTCAAGCTGACGTTTAGCTGCGTGAACGTGCGCGAACGTTTACACAGACAAGGACGTGTGGCCAGTCCATCTTATACGTCTTGCGGCTGCTGCGAGACATTTCAGAACCTCTATTAGAGTGTCCCGCTTTCAGTGCGCCGCGGATGTCGCTATAGTGAGGGACTATTTCTCCTTGGCCTGCAGTGTACGACACTCGACGAATGTTTGTACCTTAGTGGTTATGCGTCTCGGTGTGATTAGGCTCATCGCGCTCTACTTACTTTTCTACGCGGGATCCACATGACTTTCATGATTACGGGGTATATAATATTTTTCTTCAAACAAAACCTTTCATGCATGTTACTAGACCAGCCCTTGGCCTCTCTCGTTCTCGAGTTCCGTTTGTGTGTGCGCTGCGCAAGAATGGACAGGTTTCAACTCGCCCGCTTTTCAATCATTCTGCAATGTCTTCACGGCTTTTTTTTTTTTTTTTAGGAAGAATTTCGGGAGACAAACTTGGCAGGGCGCCATGGTGGCACCGCGGAGAACGGCTCCAGTCTGCTGAAACACGCCGTATCTAACTCCTACGTGTTGTAAATGTGCCTTTGCTGCAGAAACTATTCTTGTAAATACATTTATCAAAAGGAAGTCCGCGTACCTATGGCGGCAAAGTAGAGCCCCAACCAAATGGAACGAGTTTCAGGCGGGTTGTCGGCGGCGGTTGGGGTCAGGCGGCGTACGCAGGCGTCACCAAGAACAGTGCAACACTGGAGACACGCTCGCTGTATGCCGAAGTCTCTCCATGACAGATCCCAGCACTTACACCTGAAGCATCCAGCAAAGCACGAAAGCCGGCGGACGTCGGCCGACGCCGCGTGACGCCCGACTCGTCCCGGCGCCGAAATTTATTCGGAAAGTTCTTCCTTTTGGTTGGGCCTTTAGTTTAGCCGCCTGCAGCAGCAGTGAGCTCACTGGCTCGACACGTGAGGGAGAGATGAGCGAAAATAACATCTCATTCTACTTCTTAACTCCTATAAGTATTATACGTGACACCAAGTTTAAATTCAGCGGAAAGGGAGCGCATCTAGCGTGTAATATGTCGCAACACTATAAGGCTCCCGCCTTACTTACAAGTGTTGCATTTGTTCATTGAACTGTCAGTTTCTTTCCGTATTTTCGTGCGTTATACGTACTTCGTAGTTTCGTTTGCTGAATTAAACTAGGCACATTGTTTATACTTGGTTACAATAAGGGACCTGCTGTTGGTTATCTGTAGGCAATGGTGTCGATGTATAGGTTAATTGTGCCCTTGGCATTGGAATTACATATTCAAGCTCTCCGGAGTGCTATAGGTGCATATTTAAAGACCTCAAGCGACCTTTTCACGAGTGATTAGCGCTCATCAAGAGTGCATACCGTCATCTTTTACACCGGCGACAAAGCCTTCATCTCCCCTGTGGTGCCTACGACAGCCTCAAGTGAATTTTGATATTCCTGGAATTACAAAAAAGTCCAATCATCCATCGCCGGCTCTGAAGCAACTTACGCTCCTATTACTACACCAGACGTATCATGACCGCATACATATATATACCGATGGTTCGACCTCACGTGCCAGCTCAACTGCCGCATTCGTCGTTCCAGCCAAGAAGGTTACAGTTAAATTCAAATTGTCACACACGACTACATCGACATCGGCAGAACTTGCAGCTCTCCATGCCGCTATGATGTACGTCACCGAAGAGCCCACAGAGAAATGGGTCGTATTTTGTGACTCTAAGACAGCCCTTCACAGCATCAAGTCTGCATTACGTCACAGAATATACGAGCAGATGATATCTGACATCAGGGAAGTGCACCACCATGCTCTGGAAAGAGGGCACACCATTACATTTCAATGGATTCCTGCTCACTGTGGCATTGTCGGCAACAACCTAGCAGACAAGGCTGCCCGGTCTGCCCACGAAGATACCCAGACGCGTTCAATACCTTTGGCGAGGTCGGACGCTGCCAGGGAACTTCGCCTACATGCACGCAAAAAGTCGCAAGATCTATGGAGTTCAGGTGCCTTCAACTGCCGATTATATAAACTGGACCCCACGCTACGGCTACAAGTGCCATCTAGCCTTTCCCGCGGTGAAGCAACCTTGCTGTACCGCTTGTGGCTGGGAGTAGCGTTTACGAACTCATATTCCTTTCGTTTGGGAATGGCCGAGAGCCCGATGTGCGATTCCTGTGGGTGCGAGGAGACCATCGAGCACCTATTGTGTACCTGCCCCCGCTACGATGTACAACGCCTCCCTCTGCGGGAAACTTTGCACCGACTCGACTTACGACCTTTCACCGAGTCAAAGATACTCGGACCGTGGCCCCACCCGTCACTGGCACGAAAAGCGAATCGTGCATTACTGCAATACTTGAGGTGCACCGGTTTAAGAGACCGCTTATAGTGTCCCTGTGCATAGTGTCCCGCCCAGACGTGCTCAGTGCTCACTCTCTCCCTTTCTCCTTTTTCTATTCCCCTTTCCCCCACCCCCAGTGTAGGGTAGCAAACCGGATACTCTTCTGGTTGACCTCCCTGCCTTTCCTCTCCTTGCTTTCTCTCTCTCTCTTAACGAACGGCGCCTATTCACCGCTGCCTATGGTGAACTATAAGTGCCACTGGGTTGAGATCTATTTTATATATAGAGAACGTTATATTCAATGTTCTCGTAACGTAAAATGTGTTTGGGTGAAATTCTGCCCTTGCAAGAAAATTTCTTAACTAATGCTCAAAAGTCATATATGCGATATATGTGTTGAGTAGGTGGTTTATTTACACGCAACTGGAATTGCTATTGCAATCGCTGGAAAAGAAACCAAGCCTTACTGGAAATTGAGTAGTCATTCTGCGAGGTCACACAGTTAAATTCTGCGTTCTTTTTTTCTGCCCCCATTTTTCTTTTTACATGTAGTTTTTCTGCCAATGTTCCCATTAATAAAACCTCTTTTTCTCATTGAAATAACTGGTAACGTTGTGTGTGTACGTGTGTATATAATTTTCTTCATATGCCTTTCTTTGTAGAAAATGCATGTAGGAACCTTTAAACCTTCAAGCTGCGTTTTGGAAGTAGCTTTTAGCAGGCAATTTATCCCTTTTGTATTTAAAGGAAAACTAAATGATTTGGTTGATATGATTCGATTTACTTGATTGGTAGGAGCATTAAGGGTGTACTTAAAAAGCCCGGCACGCTGTCTTTGCAAGTATTGTATCGTGACTCCTTATTTCATAACGTGGAACAAACATGCGCTCACTGGTGACACTCGGTAGGTCAACCTGCCGATTATTGGGACACATATTTCGTGCGAAACGAGCAATGTAGCGTGGGATGGGATGCTTACGATGACAAAATTGGTGGTCGTCAGCGTAAGGCAATAGACGGACGCGCGGACTGAGGATAAAACAATACCTTTGTCGGACATTTAACTGATGTTGCACTAACGTAATGCTGGTTCCCATTTTTCGACATTAAAAAAAAGTGTTTTATAACGAAGAGGCTCACACCTAATTTGCCATCCCCAAAGTGCTACTGCTACGATTGCTGCATCTTCTAAGCGATAGCTGCAAAGTGATTAGATTGCACGCGTTGAGCTATCACGGCTCTTCGTGCTACACTAAGTGTTGTTTAAATTCAAGCGAGAATTACCATATCGGGAATCCCCGAGTATGGAAAGTTGCAAGCTTGCTTTACTGCAAGTAGAGGGTCACTGTGGCATAACTATCGTGACGTGCTTTTTCGGTCGTGTGTTGCGCTTGGTACCTTTTCTTGGTCGACTTTACGGAAGCTGGCTTAATTCTTCTCAATATCACAGTTCTCCCATAGCCTTAGCAGCAAATATTTGCAGAGCTAGCAGCCTGCTATCTTCACCGACAAAATCAAATGCAAAAAACAATTTATATAGGATAGACCTCTAAGTTAGCGAAAAATAGGGACATTGGATTGGTAAGAGAAGGCGATACGGGAGACATGTGCGATATTTTACGAAAAGTACAGAGCATGAAATTGCAAGCTACAAGCCCTGCAAAGATAGAAGAGAGAGAGAAACATTTGTGATCGAAACAGGGTCCCCAGCGAGGCCTGGTATCACCCTCAGGTGGGAAGGCTCCTTAGTCAGGAACCCTCTGACTTCGACTGCCCTATTGGCCCTGGCGGCGAGTTATTGTTGGTCTTCCATGTCCCCGAGGACGAGCTTGGCCTCCCACGTTTCGACTAGGTGGCCTTCGTTTGGTTGTGGTGCTCGGTTCGCGTTCGTTGCCTGTTGCAGTTTGCTGACACGGGTATTCCAAGTATCAGGGTGCCGGGAACGTTGCAGAGTGGGCAGAGGTAGCCGTGGAGCGTCGGATGGAGGCGGTGCATAATCCTTCCGTGAGTGTACGAATTACTTTGCAGGTGTCGGAAGATCATACTTTCGTCTCGGCCGAGATTCCTGTGAAGCGGAAGGTACGCGCGGCGCTCGAGCCTGTAGTGTAATATCGTCGAATAGTTGGTGGGTACGGCCTCCGTCTCTTTTGCCGCGGGTCAAAGAGCGCGTGGGGCAAGGGGAGCCCGGCTCATGGGGTCGGGGGCAGTGGCGTGTGCCGTTCAGTTCCCCCCCCCCCCCCCCTATAGTTTCTCGTGGCCGGGTACTCACGTTACGCAGGTGAACGGGAGCAGAGTGCTTCATTGTTTTAGCATCTTGGGTGCATCGGCCGAGATGCATCCCCTCGAAAAGTTTCTATAGGTGGCCTGAGAATAGGTGAATATAACCGCTGAATCGGTGCATGTGGTGCTGGTGAGGGCGATTGCCGCTTCTTCAGTCGTTTTTGGGTTGCGTGCCTTGACGATTGTCGATGTTAACTCACAGCCTCTGGAGTCCACGACGCCGAGAGCGTACGCGTTTCGATGCTGATACTTGGCCGGGTCGATGTAGTGGGTCTCCGGGTCTTGCTTGAATCTTCGTCTGATGGTGTCGGCTCTAGCCTGTCTTCTACTCCTGCGGCACGTGGGATGCATGTTGCGCGCTACGCGTGCAATGCAGAGGGAATCTCGAACGTGACGTGGGATTCGCTTAAAGAAATTTAAAAATTCTGATGCGATTTAGGGGTAATTGCGAGCGAAATATGCACCCCTTTGTTATCCGGAAACCATGAATTAAACCGTGCTCACCACATTACAAAGTGCTGTTCAATAGCTAACTCTACACTCGTGCTGCCTCTTCGAGGAGCGAAATGCAAGTGACGGTGGCCGCAGCAGACCACTGTGAGTTGATGCTGCAGTTGGCTCGCTAACGCACTGTGCTCCAATAATGCTGAAAAATGTGGTGTGGTAGAGGAAATACATGTGTTGTAGGTGGCTGCAGATATAGTGACTGGCATAATAAGGAATGGAATGAATATGCGTGACATAGTTGACAAAACTGCTGCTGTAGCGTGCGGAGCCCCTATGCGGCCAGCCCTCCTGGAAGTATGGTTTCTCTGAGGATACAAAAATGGACTGGTCAACACCAGTGTTGTATCGCTAACCTCAGGAGACAGGACTTATTATCACAGTAAATTTCTAGCGCGTTATCTACACGCATCTATCCCAACTCACACGCAAACATACGCCCGCCCTGTCGCCAGCGTATCAAGAAAAAGTGAACTGCCGTACACTTAAAGCAACACGTCGAATGGGTGACGGCGACTACACCGACAGCACACGAATGTTCGAAGCTGAATGTTTTGTGAAGATCTACAGAGTAAGCGGGTTACTAGCAATAGTACGTCTTTGCTACAAGCTATTGAAAATAACCCAGCGTCTATGTTCCAACTCCCTTGTGCGCAGCAAGAACAAGTTTATCGCAACTGACCACAGCCGCGGCCGATTAGCCAGAACAAAAGCGATCACATAGTGAACTCACGGGAGAACTTTAGAGTAAGAAACATAAGCTGTTGCTTCGAAGTGCATGCAAAAAAAAAGAACGAAGAGCTCAACAGACTGGTTCGGATTTATTTCATAAGCGAAAAGTTTGGACAGCTTGGCATGCATGTTTCTAGCACTATTCTTGTACTAGAATAGTGTATACTGCTCGCGCCGTTCGGAAAAGGCGTAATGAGTTCACAAACCGCTAAATTTTTTTTTCGAGCCGTGCCGAGAGCTTCGTGTCGTCCACCCAATCGCCGTTTGCAATATTCACCGAAACAGAGGTTCGCTGAGCCGTCCCGGCGGTCATGCACATCTATTGTATACACTGAGGCAACGGAGACAAGCAGTGGGCGTGTCGCCACGTGATCAAACATGGCGACACCTACGGCATAGCCGCAAAAAGGGTCCATACATGATCTTCCAGGCTTTACCATTCCCTATTACCATGTGGCCAGCTTCCCACACTTCATACACGCACACTTTTTTCCCCTTTGACACTCCTATTGATAGAGCAGTAAAGAAACAGAAAGCTGCTATCGGTGACCGTCGCACATAATCATTACTGCAAGGAAAGAAGTGAAGAAGAAAGTGAAGGGCTGTAATACAACGGAGAAAGGACGAGTGTATGTAATAGGGTGCTACGGCTGCGAAGTAATACCAGTCACACAATTATTAGTTTGCTTAAAAAATTATCACAAAATGGCTTGGCGGAACCATTAGCATGCTAACCCACACCTAGTTAAGAAACTGCGCACATAGTGCATCAAGTAGTCCGCTTACGGGCAGAGCTTGCATTGGTACAAAATAGTGCCAAAGTCCTTTAATACTTCAGCACAATGCGTTGGCGGGCTAGTTGGCGCGAATCCATGAATGCTTTGTTTAGCGCAAAACAACAGACACAAGAAAGACGACAGGACAAGGCGCTTACTTTTACTCCGTGAACTCCGTGAACGGTATACTCCGTTGCATACTCCGGTATACTTCGGTATACTCCGGTATACTCCGTTGAATACTCCGTGAACGGTACTGAAATGTTTGCATTGGAGTAGCGCACACCCACTTTAAGGCTCTACGCAAGTTACTTGAAACACATCGTATACACGGGGAGCTATGAATATTGCTGAAAATGAAGGCATGCACAAAGGTGCTCTCTGAGTACTTACCTGCGCGGGAATATTTGATGTTAAAGAAAAACCTAAAAAGAAAGTTAGATGTCTTGCAATTATTGCGTGAGTAATTGGAAAACTATATTTCTAGTAAGACAGAATATAGAGAAGGCAATGTAGATAAGATGTGAAAAGATAGTCCAAGGGCGCTATAACGTAAAGCAATTTCAAACTGCTTCTTTTCCAATTCCGCAATCAGCCATCCGAGATTGGTCAAAAACTTTTTAACCACCCCCACTTTGCCTGTCTGTCACGCGACGTCACGAAAACCGCGAAAGCTCTCCATCTGGTATGATGTGTTCACACTAATTTTGCATAAATAAACAAAACAAGAATAATAATTTGTGATTGGACATCTTTTTCGCCTTTAGCCCTCCCCTATTGTTCAAAAGATGTCGTGCTGCGCCAACTTCGCTTTTCTGCCACGCGACGTCAGAAAACCGCGAAACCTCACCGCGCCAAAGTGACGTGCACGCATTAAATATGCATTAATATGCCAAAAAAACTGAACTTTTGTCGGAACAGCTGGAGACTGACTGCCCTGTTCCAAAAGAATAGAAGACATCTGGCAATCGATCGTTCTGGCATTGGATACTCGGAACTGCCGGGTACAACGAATTTAATTACGTATAATAAAAGCTTTCCCGGTGCAGTACATCGTTGTCGGGTCATTTCTGCGCATATAAGACGTCGCTCTACCAACTCTTCTTCTCTGAGTATCGGTTTTAGCGGCATTTTTACCCTTCCGTTGCACGCCGCAGCGATTTTCGTTCAGCCACAGCAATCATATAGCAAAAAGAAGCGGGCCAATCCCAGACGCCAGCACCACCCTGATCATCCGGTTGACTGCGTCCACTGCGCAAGCTTGGTCCCACCAAGACACTCAACTGCTCAACTTCATTGTTCTCCTCGCCTCTTGTCAGTCAATTAGATAAGGAACATCCCTCAAGGCTGGCCCTCCTGTTCGCTTAGAAAGCAAACAAAAGTTACCTACTGTAAACGAGCTAATGGGGTGGTTGAAACAGCGCTGTGGGTCACCGTCCGATGCTTGCGACGGCGGTTACTGACATTTGAAGTCATGAGATTGGAATAAAAGCAGGTTGGATAAGTTTTTCGTCGTAGGGACCCGAGATACACTGTTTCATTTATATTGTGTGAAAATGGGGCGCTTGACTGGTCACACAATGCTGGAATATCTAACTTGGCTCTATATTACAAACCAAACGAGTGGTGCATGGATGTCTATGATAAAAAAGGGCGGCAGCGAACGAGTGTTAAGGTAAGGAGACACCGGAGACACCGACACATTCGAGTCGCTTTACGCAGGAACAAGGTGTTTGGAGACCGTCGCGAAAAGTGTCTGTCTTGCGTCGAGCAAGTGCCCTGTCTTGTGTGGAAGTAGTGGAGGTTATCACTACAATACTAAATATAATGATGATAATATTTGCAGCCTTAACCTTCTTTTTTTCGTGCCCGGTATGTGCGCGTGCAGTTTTCGACAAGCTTCTGCAAACACTAGCAAGCATGTGCTTACCTTGTAATCTAAAATACGGTAGTACTTGGGTCATTGCTTGATATTGTTTGAGCCGGTGATTTTACTCTTGTGGCCATTCTTAAAGAAATCTGTTCCAGTTTCTGCCTGTTACGCCAGAGAGAGAGAAAAAAGAATAATTTTATAAGAGAACGGCTGAGACGCTAGGCTTGAACTTCTGGGTCCTGCCCTGCAACTCAGGGCTGAGTTAGGCAAATGAGGCACAAAGGAAGACCAAGAAAACGAAGGTGAACATTAATAGAAGGGAAAAGCAGATGCACATCAACAAAAGAATTTAAAGAAGGCTTAGTACAGCTGCGGATCCCGAACCGCCTTATAGAACAATCAAACAACGTGTCATTATTACGCGGTACTTATTTTTCTACGGCTTGGGCATGCGCAGATACAAGACGGCACAAAAACTTATGATTGCGAACGTGCCCAAGTATTCTTTATCGGAGCCACAGTAGAGTGAAACCAAGTACGCTGAAAGAAAAATGCCAAACAAGGGAACGACGACACAAAGGTGGGTAACGGAGGGGGCTGAGGGTGTGTTGTCACTGGCAGCGGCGTAGGACGACGCCAGTTTTGGCATCGTATTACATCGTGCACGTGTCCTCTGAACCACCCCCCTGGTCCAGTTGGACGCGCGCCCTCTGGAGGCCTATACGCATACTCTATCCTCGCGCACGTGCACCCCCACCCCCTTTCGCTTATGCAAACAAGCCCCGAGGCCAGTGCTACCGCGCGCGAGGCGATTAGCAAAGGCATTGTTATTTTCACGGTGTTATGACAGGATGTTCTTGAGCGGTTTCAAGAGCGGAAAGCGACATGGCTGGGGGATTAACCGAGGCTTGGGTATTTGAAAACCGAGCAGGGGGACAATCCGTTTAGTCGCAGAGTCGTCAGCGGCTGCACGTGTGCAGTTCAGGTTGCATTTCCTTGCTCTTTATAAAGCACCGTATGTATTGACGTGGTTTTAATTCGACGAGCGACTTGGTGCTTAGGCGGGGAACGCGGCACAGAACGACGCAGGCAACGAGACATCATGCGCTGCGGAGTACGAGACTGTTGTTGCGTAAGTTAGCATGAGACCGTGTTTACTATTACGAAACGGTCGCCGATTATATACGGCCTTGAACAAATAGCGGATTGTCTTATATTTTAAAATTAAATTGTGGGGTTTAACGTGCCAAAACCACTTTCCGATTATGAGGCACGCCGTAGTGGAGGACTCCAGAAATTTCGACTACCTGGGGTTCTTTAACGTGGACCTAAATCTAAGTATACGGGTGTTTTCACATTTCGCCCCTATCGGTCCTATATTTTGGGCATTTCTGAACAGTCACAGATCTAAAAGCAACTGACGTTCCCTTTATGTATGCGTTTAGGGAGTTTCCATGAATACAACGTACTATTGCGCTTTTTAATTACATATTTACTGTTGCCATGGTGATCTGCGTTTATTGCGGCAGTTGTCAAGAAAGATCTAACAGTTCAATATTGCGGAAACTGCTGTTTCATGAAAAATCTTGCCTTATTAGCGCTCTTCGCGGCAAGTGAATTATTGCACTTGAAACCCCACAAGAGGCTGCCGAACTGTATGTGGGACCCTATTTCACAAAGATTCATTTAATTTTTTATTCCTCTTTCCATTCAGCGCGGCGAGTGGCAAATTCCGGCTATAATGGGAGCACGCTAATGTTCAGGCTAATGGCGAAGGGCGGAAAGAACAAAACCATTCACTGAGGATCACGATACTCCGCAAGGCGAAATTTGAGTGCAGCTCTTGTCGGTCGGGTCCCCCCGTCGCAGGCGCCGAGCCTCCGCTTAGGCGCCGCCAGATCGTTGGTCCTCTCGGAGGTGGCGAAGACCCAGCAGTGTCCTCCCAGCGGTGACGCTTAGCTATTGCTTCGGCGGTGCGACCTTGTAGATTCTCGCGTAGCCCTCGCAGAGCTTCTGCCGGGCAGTTCGTTATATAGGGGTCCTGGAGAGCGTTTACTGCGATTAGCATTCTTAGGGTACTTGACGCACTTTCCGAGGGTGGCCTATCTATGTGCGTGCCATGAATGCACGCGGTGTGTGCCGCTTTTCCGTGTACCTCTCGCCAGCTTGGCTAACTGAGTGCCGCTGTCTGTGCGGCAAGCGAGGGAACTATTCTCAGCGTCAGCAAGCTCTGGCGCGGCCCCGCTTCTCGTCTTGGAAGCCACGCTTGGACTTCGCGGTAGCGCCACTAACTGGCGCAGCTCGGGCATCAAAAAAGGGTGAGAGGAGCCCGGTTGCCGAGTGACGTGTTTTTCAGCGTTTGCATGCACCGGCGCACCTAGCGATTCGCAAGCCACGCGCAGGCTTCGCGGCGGCGCCGCTAGATGGCCCCCAGTGTTCTTAGTCTCACTGCAGTGCACCCCTCATACACATCTTGTTTCGACAGTGGCAACGCGTTGTGTGGCTACATTGATTACATTCTAAACGCATAGACCTCTCCCTGATAGCAAACAGCATGACGTCAAAAAGCGTCAAACAGCTTGACAGGTGCCACTTCAATCTGCCGCACCTTCGAAGTGGGCGCCGGTTGGCAAGAAACGTTCATGCGACGTCTTCTCTCTGCATAAGAGCGCTGCTTGTACATGAACTGCTGCGATCGTGATCCCGGTCTATTGCTATTTTGAGAAGTGACAACATCAACGCGAACTGTGCTTAAAAAATATAATCGTCACCGTTTAACTGTCACAACAACGTAGTGTTGTTGCCAAGTGCATGGCTCCCTTAAGTAAGCATGTAACGATATCGCAAGAGTGTGCCTCTTCCATGGATAAAATGGCCACAAAAAATTATTACTGTTTGAAAGCGGACATTTTATCACAGGTGGCGCACATTTCCAGGGCGCCGAAATTGTATTTCGCTTGAATGACTGGTCTTTGGGCAAACATTTTTATGGAACTTGTCGTGAAGGCACTCATTCGCGCCCCTTTAATACTGTAGCTTTAAACGACATATGCAAGATCAACTTCGTCTACAAATATCAGCCATACCCATCACGGTGGCTCAGTGAAGCCGTACCAGATGACAACGCCTAAATTCAGATGAGGGAGGAACGCAGAAATACAGTTCACCGTGCTTTATGAGCACGGTAAGACCACAGGTGGTCAAAATTAATCCGGAGCCTTTCCTGATAGTGTTCCTCATAAGCCACTGTGCAGCTTAAGTATGTTAAACACCATTATTCAATTTTAATTGTTAGCCATGGTCAAGTGAATATGCAAAAGCAAAAGCGTACATAAGTACATAACCCTTGCTCGGTAACGTGGTTGTGTCTGCTGCCTCCCTTTGCTGCTCTCAACTTTACAAGACACAACGTTTGCATGTTTATGTGCATCATTACAATATGAAGGCCGCGCCGTAAAGGTGAGTGTAATGATAAGGTACAAAAAAGAAAGTTCAGTTTTACTTAGGTCACTTGAGATATGTTGTAAAACGCCATAATTTCAGTCGTTTGCCTTTGGGCCATTCGGCGGTGGTAAAACGAGCGATCGCAACACAGTGTCTTGAGTCGGCGCTGATGAAGTCTTGTGCGTATACTTGGCTCAGGACAGCTTCAGTTGCCACAGTGAGCGCCTACTGGCGGCTGGCTTCCCTCAGTCGATTTTGACAGCTGTGTCCGAGACCGTACTTCAGCAACTGAAGGGTAGCAAAGTGCCTCGGCAAGTTATACGAACAAGAAAGCCGGAAGTGGTGCCCTACGTTCAGAAGTCGGCGCACAATCTGAAGAATGTGACGACTATCGTGTTTTCTGCGCCACAAGAACTTGCTGAGTTGTGCCCACGCGCATTACAGGAGCTCCGAGGAAACCTGCCTGTGGAAAGAAGCATACCATTCCATACGTCACATGCACCTCTGGCGTTGTGTACGAGATCCCGCTTAAGTGTGGAAATGTATATATCGGACAAACCAGCCGATCCGTCAACGATCGGGCGCGGGATCATGAGCGCTCTTAGCTAAAAAAGCTTCTTTTTCATTCGCCTGCGGAATGTAGATCCTGTCTCTGTGAGCCAATTATTTCCCGCATTCGAATTCTAGGCAGGAGTGACGATGCTTTGGCCAGAGAAATCATGGAGGCATATAAAAGTAGAAAGAAAAATAGAGCAGGTATTAGCGACGCGTCGGATGTTTTGCGTAGCAAAGAAAAGCAGTTTTTAGAAATGATGCTTTAATCTATACGCTTCTTGGTATGATGCATGGGTTGGCTTCATGGGCAGTGCGCTTGCGCGATCCTGGTCTGCTGTGTACTTAAGTATGTGAATTCTCCAGAATAAAATATAGTTGCGAGTTAGCGCTTGTCCTGTGCTTATGTGTAAATCTCTTGTCCCGTCTTGGAATTGCGCTTACCAGTATTTAGTTGGTATTCCTCCGAATTTTCAGCAGGACGGCTGACAAGAAACACCAATAAAGGTCACCGAATAAAACAATGACAGCGCATACCTTTTATGGTAAATCTTCTCAAACTTATATGTTAGAAGTGCGAAGTAATATGAGAATCTGGGAAAAGATGTAATTTTCTTGGCGCGGCAATGCACAACCTCCGGCATCGATCCACGCAAGAGGCCGCATTTATGCCGGAAAGGTCGCCTTCTTGCAAAGCGTGCGCCGCCAGCATTTCCCGGTAAACATTGCGGTTACTTAGCGAGAGTTGCCGAGAAGCGAAAGAAGCAGTCAGGGGTCTTTGAATGCTATCGGCTCCCACTCTTAAAGGCGAAGCTTAAGCGTCCACCAAGTTTCTTCGCCGCACACTCTGCCACACCACAATCAACATGGCACGCTTCCATGAAAAAGCCAGTCTTGTTTATCGCATAATCCGTCAGAGCCCTCCACGTGGTTCAAGTTCTCAAGTAAAAAAAAAAAAAAACAACAGCTCCGCGAGATTTTCATCACGCAACACGCCGATGTTCTCCGAAACACAATACTGCTCAGCTGGCTGGCAAGAGAATTGTGGAGGTTAACAAAAAAAAAAAAAAGAAGAAGAGAAACAAACACATGCGTTCACGTAGCACCCAGCTACACCAAGCACTGCGCGACTACACCACGCAGAAAGTCATCTGCGGCCGTGGTTTGCCAACCAGCATCACTGCACGTGCGCCGGTGACGTCACGCTGTGACGTCGCCGGCGTGGTGTGACTTGCCCCAGGAGATGCGCTTTACCGTCCACATTCATCGCGAAATGGGTTCTGCTGAATTTTCATCTAACGTAGTAAGAAACCGTACATGTGTTGAAGAGGCACTTTTAAACATGTGAGCCAATAATATTGCAGTGCATGCTGCAGGGATTTTGCAATCTCATCTCGAAAACAGTGAAATATCACTAGCTCTCGCCTCCACAATATCGTCATGCAGCGTCATCGTAATCAGCGGTGTCCACGAAGAGCCATTGGCTGATTTCCTGATCGCAAGAGCATTTTCTGTAATACTATCATTCCTAATTTCGAGCTGAACTAAATGCGAAAAAAAAATATTCGGATCCCACGCCCTGCAGGAATCGATGTAAGCGAAGCTTTGTACGTTGATTGCTTTTACTGACGATAATTAGCGGTGTCGCTGGTGGCGAATGTGTAATTTATTCAGCGCTTAGTCGAATGCGAGAATGTTGATTCTAAGATCTACCTTGCGTGCACCACTGCCGTCTGTCTGCATCGTCTACGGAACACACAGGGAGACATGCTTGCTTCAGGCGTTGTTGTGTGTCATTATTTATAATATCTGAGAGTTGAGCATTGTCGTTGACTCAAATGGCACATCGCGT
This sequence comes from Dermacentor andersoni, assembly GCF_023375885.2. Lineage (NCBI taxonomy): Eukaryota > Metazoa > Arthropoda > Arachnida > Ixodida > Ixodidae > Dermacentor > Dermacentor andersoni. The sequence goes on from NC_092819.1 coordinate 138,884,094, forward strand.
CATTGCAGAAATGTGAAACTTTAAGTGAATTACAGGGCTCCACGTACTTCTATTAATTATCATAAAATGGTATGTATACATTTCATAGATACATTCGTCGTCTGCACCACGTTTCGCTGCGTAACGAAGACGCATCTGTTCCACGCCACGCTTCTTGCGGGCGTGGGTGTCCTCGACGCTGAGTTCACGCTTTGGAGCCATCTTGCTGGCGCGTGTTTACGTGCTCCTTCTGCATACGCGACCAGCACGCTGTTGGGACGTCAGCTCCAAGCGCTCTCTTCTGGCTTTGGACGATTGCAGTGTTTACAAAATCCCAGCCCAACACCGGACCTCCACAGCCCAGCACCTGTATCTTTGTCGCATGGTGAGGCAAGCACAGCACGTGCCTACACGCAAAATACGCCTCCCGGCTCGCGGCGTCGCCGGCCGGGATGCGTATAGAGATGCGTAATGACCCTAAATAAAAGAAATTGCAGATCCGCCCGAAAGGCGAAGCACCGATTGCGATAGCAAAACTAGTGGATAGGTGTACGAAGTAACGACAGTAGTTTTATCAGCCGTATAAACTTGTAAATATTTGCTTACTAACTAAACTAACAATGATAAAATGTGCAAGCCTGACACAACGAGTACGCAGAAAGAAACAGACACACAGAGATAGCGCTGGCTTTGTGTGTCTGCTTTGTTCTACGTTCTCGTTCAGTCGAGCTTACACATTCTATAATAATAATAATAATAATAATAATAATAATAATAATAATAATAATCTTTATTTCACTCATGAAGTGAGGGAGTGCGGGATAAAAGCTGACAAGTCAGTTTGACTAGTTCCCAGCTCCCCGGAGCACAAGATAGAAGAAACAGAACACTTTTGGCATGTCAACATAAATACCAGAAACAAATAGTAATAGTTATAGTAATGCAGCAATAACTTGTCAGCAACAGTGAGAATAAGTAACTATAGAAATAAAAAGTTTGTTTGCCTGATAGACCAATGTTAAAGAAAACATACAAACATGAAAAAAACTGGATTCCGAACAACTCATGGATTCAAACCAACTAGTCCGCCAACCTGTTTTGACTAAATTAGCCAACCTGGTGTCACGCGCGCCAAGGTAAATATGAACACATCTAGCTTGATCAGCGCGGAAACTCGCTGTCAATATTCTGGAGTGAGGAATAGAGGCAGCGGCAAACGAATTGACCTCCATGGATCTCTTGCTTCAACGCTAACGCAACGTCGAAAGCGCAGCGCGTACGAAGATACCGGCGCTACGCGCACCCTGCAAACATCCCAGACCGCTTTGAAGATTAGGCCGACGCGGGCGCGCACTTTGGCCAAGTCGCAGATTATTTCCAAGGCACACGAGTGCCTGCTCCGCGTCTCTACGGCGTCCGCCAAAGGCGTCTCTTACGGCGTCCGTGATTCGCGTGGCCGATTGCGTAATAGACGCCGTGGTTGTCTCCACTCTGTGCGGAGTGGCGGGTGACGAGGACATCGAGGCACCCTAGCAACCGCCGGAGAAGAACGCCCCTCCTCCCTCGTCTGACCCCCTGCCTCGCTTGCGCCTGGAAAGGGCATGTATCCGGGCCGCGTTGCTCGCGCTCGCGAGAGTGAACCGCGTTCGCCGGCTCACCCTTACGAAACCTCACGGCGACGCCAACGCCGGAAATGTGCCTGAAGTGTCCATATATTCCACATTTTGCGACGCCGAACTGCTCATGAGCTGCGCCCTAGCAGCTGAGGACTGAAGCAATTTGGCAGGCGCACGGCCGGACTCGACCCTCGCCTCCGAGTGAGTGCAGTACGTCCGCGGCAGGCGTTGCACTTCTCAATGGAATAGGGCACCAGCTGTTTCTGTTACTCTTACAGACCGGCCCATATCCGTGTCTTGCTGTTCTGCACGGTTTACCCCGACGTATACCGCGACGACGCCTTACCGTCCAGCAGACAGACCTCCACTCTAGCACACATGCTCCGGGAGTGCGGGTCGAGATGCCCCAAGTTCATCAAGGAGCAGTGGGACTCGCGTTTGCGTAGCCCCGCTCTGGACAATCGAATCCTGGCTGTCAGGTGTGCCCGTGACTGGGCCGGTGGCCTAGACCTGCCAGTCCCGACCTTGGACGAGCCAGGTGCGCGACGAGTACGCGTCCTCACCGGAACTCCAATAAAGTTATTTCACTCACTTGTCAGCATTGCCATTGTCGCTGCCGCGCGCACGGTACGACTTTCGAACATTATTGCCATCGAAATTTGGCGCGATACCACTGTCGTGTCTCGTTTACGGCTGCACCTCCCGTGACCATCCCAGCAGGGCAATGCGTATTTTCCTATTTTCGTCAGTAAAACGTGATCCTGGAAACGCGCCGTGAAGCCTGGAATAGGGCTGCACTTTGTGACAGGTATGTATTGGGACATGCAGTTTACCTCTCTGTTTTTGTCATTACTGACTCATACGAATAATCTCGACGAAGACGCAAATCTATGTTTGAGCCAGCGAAACAAATGATCTCTGGGCTCGCGCGACCTGGTTGAGTGAAACTTGAAGACAGACAGAGAGACAATGAACTTTTATTGAGGTCCTGAAGGACTAGCCAGCGGAGACCCGTTGGGGCCCCCGGCTCGCCGATGGGTGCTCCCATGTCGGAATCGGGAGGCCAAGCCTCTCCGCTCTTTCACGGGCCCTCTGGACGGCCATGGACTGGAGCTTGAGTTCCGTACTAGATGTGGCCTCGTCCCAGTCCCGTTCGCTGGTGAAGGACGTATCCCGTAACGCAGGACACAGCCAGAGCATATGAGATAGAGTGCTAACCTCCTCCCCACAATCCGGGCACTGTGGGTCAATTTCTGGGTAAATCCTGCTTAAGAAACCTCGCGAGGGATATGACCTCATCTGAAGCATCCTAAGCGTGATCGATTGAGATCTGCATAGATTCGGGTGTGGAGGCGGCAAGCGCATGCGTTCCTCTTTATAATGGGAGACGATCTCATGAAAGGTTAATAAGGGTTCGCTGTGGCCGAGCTCCTCAGGATCCAATGTAGCCCCACCGCCGTCGCGGCGCGTTAATTCTCGCGCACGGCGGTGAGCAATCTCATTGGGGTTCGTGCGGCCCGGCAGCACGCTGTCACCCATGTGAGCGGGGAACTATATAATATAATGCACGGGGTCACAATTAGTTCTGGACTTGCTTTTCAGAATCACCTCCACCTGTCTCGCAACCATTCCCGAAGCGAAAGCCCTGACGGCCGCGCGTGAGTCAGTGTATACGGCCTTTTTGAATCCTGCATCGCCAGCGCAACCGCCACCTGTTCTGCCACGTCGGCCGTCACAGCGCCTACCGAGGCTGCAGGTAGGAGCTCGCCCCTTTCGCTGACCGCCGTGACCGCGAATTTACCGGAGCGCCCATATTGAGCTGCGTCCACGAAGGCTTCCATGCCGACCGTTTTCTTCAATATCGCCCTGGCACGAGCTGCTCGCCTGCCCGCATTATGCTGTGGGTGAACGTTTCTAGGGAAGGGACCGACGATGTAGGTCCCTCTGGAGTTCTCGTCCAGCTGAACCACCTCGCTGTGACTGTAATGCGGCTGCAAGCCCGCCGCCTCCAAGAGGCGCCTACTGGCGCTGAAGCCCGAAAGCCTCGTGATCTGCGCCGCTCGTTGCGCTCTATGAGTTCGAGGGTGGTGTTATGAACGCGGAGCTGCATTAGCCTGTCCGTGCTCGCCGTGATCGGAATACCCAGTACCTTCTTGACGCTTTTCCGCATCAACGTGTCAAGCTTGTCCCTTTCAGTCCTAGTACACTGCAGGGCCGAGACCACGTAGTTGATGTGGCTCATAAGAAAAGCGTGATGCACCCTAAGTAGGTAGTCCTCGCCTAGGCCCCCCTTCTTATTGGAGACTCTCACGATTAATCTGAGAATATTCTCGGTTTTGGCGGTCAGATGCGCAATGGTTTTGGCATTAAAGCCCCTGGCATCGAGCAACAGTCCTAGAACTCTAATCGAATTCACCCTGGGGATACCCCCTACCTTGCCGGTCTGCATAACATGAGCTCTGACTTGGTCGGGGAGAGATGGAGACCCGTGCCCTCCAGGAAGGACTGGGTGACGTCCAAGGCCTCCTGGAGCGCCTGTTCCACGGCCTTACGAGACTCCCGGACACCAGATCGTAATGTCGTCGGCGTACAGCGCGTGTCCCACGTTTCGTACGGCGGCCAGCCGCTTCGAGAGTCCTTACATTGCAATGTTAAACAGGAGGGGGGAGATCACCGCCCCTTGTGGCGTGCCTCTGTTTCCTAGCGAGAATGGTTCTGATTTGGTCTGCCCCACCTTGACGACCGCCGTCCTGCCCCTCAGGAAGGACTCCACAAACGCGAAAAATCTGCTTCCCAAGTTCAATGCCGAAATCTCATTTAAGATGAAGTCGTGCGACACGGTGTTGAAGGCTTTGGACAAGTCTAGTGTAAGAATGCCCCTGACGTCTCGAGTCCTGTTGTCAATAACCTGTCTTTTTAGCAGTAGCATGACGTCCTGCGTGGAAAGGAATGGTCTAAACCCTACCATATTGTAGGAGAACAACCCCTCGCGCTCTATGTGTTTTGAGATCCTGTTATGTATAACGTGCTCGGCAACCTTACCTAAACATGACGTGAGCGAAAGGGGCCGGAGGTTGTCCAGGCTTGGGGGCTTTCCAGGCTTAGGAATCAGTACCACCGTCGCCGTCATTTCACAAATGCACACCGTGCACACTTGCGTCTTTATAAACGCTCAGCGAATGCCCCTGATAAAGGCGTAATTATCCGTCTGAGCCAAGCTCACCTGCACTGCCGGGCTGACGTGGGAAACAACGTGCACTGGGGAAGTAGCTGATAGTGCAAGTTCGCATTCGTCGCGAGTTGTCGTTTCGTCATTCTTGTCGGCAGAAGGTAATATTTACTCGCAGAAGGCTGTTAGGTTCGTTTAGCGAATCGGTATGTAGTACGGTATGTACTAAGCCTCATTTTTCTGTGCGGCATCTTCTGGAGTGGCGCGTCTTAGTGTGTAACTGACACGTTCCAGGGGCGCCTTCGCTGTGTCCCACACATCTAGACTTCATACTGACACGTGTACTTGTCTATCTTTTTCGGGTGTGTGCTTTTCACCGTCAAACAAATGTTATCGCTCAGCGCGGGACGGGCCCGCATGTATCGGAAGTTTCTCAAATATTATCGATCGTTCTATCCACTGTCTGTCGTCGCGTAATCTTGTGTAGTCTGATTGCATGTATGCTTGACATGAATGGTGTAGCCCGCCGTGGTTGCTCAGTGGCTATGGTGTTGGGCTGCTGAGCACGAGGTCACGGGTTTTCGCATTTCGATGGGGGCGAAATGCGAAAACACCCGTGTACTTATATTTAGGTGCACGTTAAATAACCCCAGGTGGTCTAAGTTTCCGGAGTCCCCCACTACGGCGGGCCTCATAATCAAAGTGGTTTTGCCACGTAAAACCCCATAACTTAATTGTTTTTAATGAATGGTGCAGAACTTTCTGGAAGACATGCGGGCACCAGTGATTACTCTCGAACGTTCGATGGCTCATGTATAAAAGCTGACGCGCTTGACCCGCTGGTCAGATTTCGACGATCGCCGACTGCGTTCGCCGCTATCGTCGTGCTTTAAGTGTAGCCTGTTTTTGTGGGCGCAGGTTCAGCAAATAAATGTTAGTTTCGTCATTCACAGTATTGCTACTGTGTTCTTTGCCATCAATACCGACGCTCTTTGTGTACACTCGCCAGTTCTAAAAATGAAAAAAAAAAAAGAACACGCGGTCGACCGATATGTTCGTGCCGCGGGGCGTTCCAAGAGGAAGACAGGCGCCCCACAAACAGGGGTATCAGCGATATTGGTCATTCTGGCCAAATTTTTTTGCATTTTTGTAGATGTACACACACTTTATGTGGGTAAATAGCGTATGCAACTTCGAATTCTGACGGCCTCCCCACAGCCTGTGTATGCATGTACGCTTAGCACATGGCATATAAAGCAAGACGTACAGTGGTGAAACGTGATATTCGCCCTAAGAATTACACCTCATGCCCTATTCGAGTCATGCGTTATGGTGCGTGCTCATACTGTTTTATTACTTATTCGCTTTACGACAAAGGTGCAGCGGTTTCCGGCCAAGGGAGTAACTTGTAACGCGTTGCCGAAGCTCTTGTGCCAGCCGTTCGTCACGCTGAAGAAACCTCCGTGTACAAAGCATTCACCAGCGGGCTCGATGGCTATCTGACGATGACAAAATATGACGGCGCGTACACGTTGTTTAGGTCTTGTCTCACACGCTGCTTGTTTGGTCGCGAGTGTGGCGTGGGGCGGCTGTCGTGGCGCGCAGCGGCGCCTGCCAAATTGTTTCTCGTGGCCACCGCACGATGGCGCTACAATGCACCGCAAAATAAAGTCCCTCAATCATTTAAAAGTACCGCCAGGCTTTGATCCAGCCGACAACGCCTGCGATAGGCTGATCGGTGGCATGTGACCTTGCTCCGCCCCTTTGCCGCCATGAAAGTTCCTGCGCACCGGGCGAAGTGCGCGCGTTTCGCCTGTTGTGCTATGCACATCGCTGCGATAATTTCGTTCCGGGAGGGCCGAGATGCCTTGTTGCTGTGCGGTTGGGTGCCGAAACCGGACGAAGGATGGCAAGAAGTTATTTTGCATCGCGCGCAGCAACCAGAACCTCACCAGACGAAAAGTATGGTTACACAGAATTGCACGGACGGACTTTGAACCGTCGGTAACACCACGACTATGCGAGGCAAGTAACACACAACGATACAATGGTGCGATAGAAAGTATACACGTGCGTGTGTCGAGCGGTGATAGTATTTCACTCGCGTGCATGAATGTTGAGGGCCGAAGTTTGTGGAGATTACTGATTTTAGTGCATTACGAGCCCGTTGACTTAGCAAGTGCAGTATGACCTAGCATGCAAGTAAATAGTGGGGCAGAAACGCATTAACTCGCTGACAAATATCCGCATTGCGTTACGTGCGATAAAAAATAAAATTCAGCAGCGAATTCTACTTTTACACTTTCCTCTGTTTGTGCGCGCGTTGTTCTGCGCTTTACAACATGTAAAATGTAATTTCCAATATCCTAATCGTATTTTGTGCATTGCATATGTGAATAAATATATTGCTAAGTGCCTGCATTACTCTGTTTTTAAAAACGAATACTGCATAGCCACAGCTACTGGCCGTCAAATAATAAAGCGTAATACAGTATATCAAAGTACATTACATACAGCTGCGAGCTCGTTCCTTCCAAGTTTCCCTTACACTCGAAGATGTTTCAGTAATCGGCAATGCCATTTTACTGATGAAAAACACACAACTGCAAATGAACATAAGAAAAACGCCACAAGCGATACACGGATTGCCAGCAAAATACAGTGCAGTAATAGCTGGGTCAATCCGCGTGCGTTTCGTATAAGGGCCCTCTAATTCTTACGGGGCTTTAGCGGTGCACGGAGGCGAAAAGGGATAAACACAACAATGCGCGTCATGATTCGAGTTTACGCGGCGACGTCGCACGGTTCACGAGAACAGTCAACAACATTCACACACGCGCACACACTACGCTCGATGTTGGTGTGCCGCGAGATCAGATCGCGCTGGCAGCCCGAACACGATCGAGGAGACACGCTGACACGATCCATACCGCCTCTTCATCATGTCACGACAGTTGCACTGGCTCGTAGCATTGAACCACAAGACACAGCAGTCGTCGTGTAATCGCTACACGACAGACACACTCAGCGACAAGAAGACTGTTGGCGCACTCGTTTCCACAAACACACAGGATGTTGTTTAGTTGCCGTGAGGGTCGCGCGCTTTGAGAATCGCACGTTTGAGCGACGTTATGTCGAAAGTTTTCCGGTCCAAGCGACAGTCAGCCTTCATTTTTACACGACTTCTTCGTTCAATGCAACCGCTATGAGTACGCAGCACACTTACATGCAAAAGATTTCACAGAGCATACGGGATTAAGCGTAAGCAATCACCAAGGCTCGCGCGGTGATTGAGGGCAAACGAACGAAATGTAAACACGCGGAATCGAGGCGATCAAGCCCTCATTACGCTCTCTTGAGCTATTTTCTTGGAGCACTCATTTGAAATTAAAGGACTAAATTTAGCAGTTCGGGTCCTTCTTTCGTTTTTCGCCACAGTCAGGCACCAGTAGGTTTTATTTCCGCGCGTATGCAGATATTTTTTCACCTCACGAATGCCGCGGCGCCGCGGTTTAGCGTGGACACCGTCTGCTACAGGAACTTCCTAGGTGGCGCGCGCGGCAGATGTCGCTACCTTGGAAATTATAGAGGGACCTTACCGCAAAAAGTGGATTCGCAATAATAAAGGTAGCGCAATTCCCTCACTCCTCATGCGCCGGTGTTGGTTGCCCCTACGCGGTGGTCAACTAGCAGGCGCTTTCCGAAGGCACTTTCTGCGTTCTCCGCGCGTTTCACTTCAACGCTAAGCAAGCACCGAGAAGAGAAAGCGCGAAGCTATTTCAGTCCGTACTCTTTGCCGGCATCGCAGTTTGCTTTCAAGCTACGGTCCGCACGCCGGTACCGGTGCTCGCCGCACCCGTCTTTGTGACGCAGTTTGCGAAATGCAGCTTGATCGTGGTGACAAAGTAAGCTTGGCGTGTATTGAATCACAGTGGGAAAAGATTGTGACGCTTTTTGTGCCCTCGCAACAACATATAACTTTTATCGGTACTCACGCGTGTTTAAAACGCGACGAGCGATTGCCAGGAGTCATAACACTGGAGCGTATTTCTTGCGCCGACCGAATGAACAAAAGGTAACGCTGGGGCTCTCAAAAACCGGTGATTTCTAACTCGAAAATTCTTTCTTCTGAACGGCTGAAAACAGGCTTTGCACCCGTAGATTTATCTTGAGCGCGAGTAGAAGGAGTTCTGCCTGTGTCTAGTATAGTCTGGCTGAGAGCCTGTGTCGTGCACAGCTCTTTGTACATATAGCGTACCATCACCTCGGCTGAGGGTAAGTTCTTTTTGAAATGCGCAGTCAGTTGCCCATGTATTTGTGCTCTTAAAGTGCAGGAAATAATGCCCGCCAATGGAGAAATGCTTGGAAATCAGATGTTTTCATCATATTTTATAGTATTCTTTCGGATGAGCCAGGTATCTTCTACGCCATATATATAAAAGCGAATCGCTTTTGTTTCTAATGCCCCCCATGCACTCACCATTTTCGCACGTTTCCGTTCTACACGCGTTATTCCTATAAGGTCTAAATACCAATATGACACATGCTTGTAATTCCCATTTTTCACCTGATGCTGTCCGGTGGAACTTTGTACGGGAACTCCTGCTGGTTACTTGGTGCCACAAACTGGATGAATGCTCAAAAAAATCCCGGAAAAGCCATTTATATAGAGCAAAATAAACATTTCCTCATTTCACAAGGCGTCTTGTCTACTTTGGGATTACACGGGGCACCGATTCGGTAGCAGCGTTTACAGAGCGTACGCAATCACCTTTACTAAATAATGAGACTATTTCTCACCAAGAGCGCGCGCAAAGAAAGGGAAAAAAATATAAGAAAAGTCAAATGCCGTGCCTATCAGTGCAGCCGGCGTACCGCGTTGCAGCTAGAGAGTTCAAAAAGCGCGTGCCCAAAACCGAAACCGGAATTGTAGCTTCAAGGGCGCTGGTGAAGACAAAAAGAGAAAGCCCCCTCGTCGATGCAAGTATTACACGTCTAAGCTTCCTTACGCTTGTAGAACTCTCTTTGTGTGTGTGTGTGTGCGTAGAAAAGTTGTTAAAATGCCTTTTAACGCGGCCTTACTAGGCCTGTTTTCTAGTGATAAGTTAAGACATAAAACGTACGTCTGCCTGCATGCAGCGCAACCTGTTAAATGCGCGCATAAGACTATGATAAGAAAGAAGTAGAACTGGCTATAGGGCAGGCAGATGTCACGCCAAAGCTTTGTGGTGAGGTGAAACTATAACCCATCGCTGGCACCGAAGCACGAAGTGTTAGATGCATGAATAGTATATCTGCCTTCGTGCCGTGGCGGAACAACTCGTTAAAAGCGGCCCCGCATTCAATAACTTGGATAGCCTGTTCGGTCCACATACAACCCTGTTTTCCCTCAGTGCGACACCAATAATTTGAGTTTATTTACTAGCGTCGGTAATTAAGTGAAGTGATAATTGATATTTAAACTTATGAAAGCCTGCTGTACAGTGGACGGAAGAAAAAGGAACGTGCTTTGCCGTGTTTTCTGTAATTGTTCCCTTCGCTTCTTTGCTGTCCACTGTGCGCTTCAGGAAAATTAAATATTCAAACCTATTTCCGTGAAGAAAACATGAATTCGAGGCTTAACAGCCCCGCTACCACATTGAAGACATAGTGTGGAAGTGACAAATGGAAAATTAATACGCACCAAAATGCTTTCCTTAGCATTCTTCGCATCTGTTTATTGGGAAATACCGCATTAATGACAGGAACGGCAAACGCGAAAAGCCCAGAGACAGGAACGCCGGGGCAGCAATGAGTCAACCACGGTTCATACTCGAAAGAATGCGGAAGAAACAACAGTAAATCACTTCTAGACAGAGTAGAGACGATGCCGACATTCAGCAATACGCAAAAAAGAAAAAAAAAAGAAACGAAACGTAAACAAAGAAGAGCGCGCAGAGTGGAGGATCATCGCGGGGTCGTGATTCGAATGGTATCGCTCTCATTTGGGGAAGAAGGGCTCGCAGCGTGCTGTCGTCAGATCGCGGCGATTCCCGAGATCACCCGCGGAGCCGCGTGCCGCCACTGAATGGAAACTTCTCCGCTGGGTCCGTCATCAACGTCGTTGCTTGCGCAGTGGAGGTGGTTATCTCATCATGATGGGAATCATGATAGTAGCCATGACGATAATCATCATCATGGGTAGTATAGGCATCAACGGTTCTACTATTTGGAAGTTCCTTGTAATGAAAGCTCAGCGTGTGCTTTCACATGCCCACATGGGGCTAAATCGCTAGTACCGCTAATTCTGGTATATTTGTAAACTATAGGAGGGCAGCGCTGGAGTTTCTGTTGACATGTGGCGCCGCTATGGCGGTCCTGTTGCAATCTCGTAGTAGGACGGCGATGGATACCGCGGTTGACTGCGGGCAAGGGCGCCCCCCCCCCCCCCCCCCAAAAAAAAAAAAAAGAACGCAGGAAGCGCAGGTGCCGTTTCGTATACAAGTGTCCCAACACAGACGTATACGATCCTAACGTATTTTGCTCATTCCCACTGAGGCCGTACTAGAAAGAGCGGTGGTGCGCATAACAATTTATTCTGCCATGACGTGCGTCTCTTGTTGTTAGTAGTACGTAAGCTAACGCCGGGTTTACTGTGTGTGCAGGCCAGACGACCAACCGTGGCAACTAACACCAAATACTAGAATATGTAGCCAGCATTTCGTTGGAAATAGGAAGAGCGACATCATGCACTACCCGCCTTACGTGCCGTCGATCTTTCATTGCGAGTACTACCACAGTACTCTCTGGGATTCCACAGGAGCAGTGGAGAGGAAATACAGGCAAGTTTTCCTTATGCAGAATCATTAAACACGAGCTACACGCTCTATGCAGTGGGGAAAATTTATTAATGTAACATCACCTCGGCTGCAGACTCATTGCTTTGCACTTGCCGCTACGTAGCAATTTTGCTTCATTTACATTCCTAAAACTCTGTACTTCTGTTGTTTTCGATGTACGTGTTGCTGGTGGTTAAGAAGATGGACACTCTTGCTATTTTTCAGCAATATCGCGGAGAGCGTCGATCGCACGGTGTCTCAGCGGCCTTGTAGCGGTGAAGCGACCAAGGCAGTATGGAATACATTCGAACTCGAAATCCTCTTGCGTTCCCGCGATTATTGTGGCCGATCCCGTCACCCCTCTCCGTTACAAGGTCGTTCACAAACCGTGCGGTCGACGTTCATATATGTTAACTCTTACAACGGTGCATTTGTGTTAGTGCTTTATTATTATTTTTTCTAAACTAGTTCCGCTATTTGAAACGTGTTACTTGATCATTCGCATCGCGCTTACGCTCCATCTCTTACAGTTCTATCACAAAACATTTACTTAATTAGCGAATTACGTTAACTTCAGATAATTGTTGATTTCTGCAGATGGAGTGCGCGGGTTCGATCTGGCGTGCCATCAGGAGCAGTTAATGGTTTCGAAGAGCTGGGCCAAAACCCTGACACACAGCTACGGCCAAAATCGCGGGAGCATCAGGCAAATTGGGAGTATGTGCCTGCTTGAGGGCATTTTTTTGCAATATTAATGGTTTATTTGTTTGTCACAGCTTGGGGACATCGTTTGCTGATATGAATATTTTGTTGCTTCTATATTTATATTAGTAATGGTCAGGGCTTCCTGCTAAAATGCCTCGACACAACAGCAATGACGTTACTTAATAACGTGTAAATCTGCTTGTATACGCGTCGATAAAATGTATTATGAATATATATATTTTTTTATCTGACTGCAATCTTTCATTGTGCGATTCCCAGTGGCCTGATCAAGCTCACTTATTGGACCTCACGAGCAAAAATTTGTGTTACGCACGAGAAACCAGTGACAGCTGCCTTGCGTGCCCTTTGCCCATCACGACGTAAGGTGTGAAGAATGAGCAACAGCTGATTCAGCACCAGCAGGATCGACTAGCGATCCATCGGGCTGTGGGCTGAACGCAAGGGATTGTAATTTCGCTGTCACAACAGGTTCGCTGCGCTAGTCTGCCGCCGAGTGACGGTTCCCAATCTGTTGCGTTCGACACTGCTCGTAAGCTTGATGTTCGGTGCTCTACACTCTGCCGAAAAAAAAACACACACACGGAGGCAGCCATGTCCCGCCAACGTGTCGCAGTAGCCCTGTCCTACTACGAGTTTTTCAGCCAACGCGTTTGGTGGCGCCGCGTGTCAGCATTAGGCGCACCAGCGCTGGTCCGCTATATAGGCCGTAAAGTGAACAAAAATTTGGAGGATGTTTAAGCTGCGCCTTTAAGAGGAAGCTTTATCTCGGGCCCAACTCCGACGCGGCCTATTCAAATACATGTAAAACGCAAAAACATTTTTATGAGATAACCTCTGGACCGATTTTGATGAAATTTGTTGCATTTGAAAGAGAAAGTGAAATTCTAGTGACTGTTGGAAGCGGAATTTCGATTTAGAGCTTGAATTTTCTTAAAACGATTTTAAAGTATTTGACCGTTTGAAAAAAATAAAAGCACGAAGTTTACAAATTCATAGCTCTGCATCAAAAACTGATATCGCGGTTCTGTAAACGGCATCCATTAGATCATTCAAAGCGGACAAATTCAATATGTCATTTGACATCTTACGTTAATTTGTTACGTTGGTTACAACGGTTTTGCAAAAGTTATATTTCCCTATGATTAAAGTTTTTTTATATTCATGTGTAACATATCAATTTTGTCCGCTTTAGATGTACTATTAGATGCAATTCACAGAATTGTATTATCGTTTTTAGTGGTTGAGTTACAGAGTTGTAAACTTGATAGTTTCGTTTTTGAAAATTTTCGATTTTTGCCAGTTTTTAATAAAAATTGACGACCTAACTCAGAAATTCGAAACCAACAGTCACTAGATTTTAAATTTGTCTTTCAAATGCAACAAACCTCGTCAAATTTGGTGCAGTGGTTGCCGAGAAAAACGAATTCTCCTTTTACATGTATTTAGATAGGAGCACTCGAGCTAAAGCTTCCTCGCGATAGCATAAAAAGACTCCTGACTGCGTCACACGCTTCCAGGCAACTGCAGCGTACGTAACCGTAGTGTTCACCGGCAAACGCTAGCCGCGACATCTATGGATGAAGGCGAGGTTTCTGGTAGAAACGCGGCCTATAACGTGGGCCGATCTTCTGCTATTGTTTCACACTTTTGAGATTTCAGTTTAAGACGTAGCATAATAGGCATGTGCTGTAGGTGTTCTTTCATGATATTCATTTGTAGGCTCCATTCTCCGAATTCAATAAAATTACAAAGAACGTAAAAGAAGGTATGAGCAAGTTTAGGGCCGTATAGAATATGCGTGCTACGGGAAGATTTCCTCCACCGCGGACGCCGATGCCTACGCCAACGCCGGATTGTCTCTGACACAAGGCCCTTAACGGTCTCGCGTTCAAAGAATTCGGCAAATACTTAAGAGAACGCTTTAGCTCGAGTCATCATCATCATCATCATGAGCATCATCATCATCATCATCAGCCTAGTCACGCCCACTGCAGGGCAAAGGCCTCTCCCATACTTCTCCAACTATCCCGGTAATGTACTAATTGTGGCCATGTTGTCCCTGCAAACGTCTTAATGTCATCCGCCCACCTAACTTTCTGCCGCCCCCTCCTACGCTTCCCTTCCCTTGGAATCCAGTTCGTAACTCTTAATGACCATCGGTTATCTTCCTTGCTCATTACATGTCCTGCCCATGCACATTTCATTTTCTTGATTTCAACCAAGATCTCATTAACTCACGTTTGTTCCCTCAGCCAATGTGCTCTTTTCTTATCCCTTAAGGTTACACCTATCATTCTTCTTTCCATAGCTCGTTGCGTCGTCGTCAATATAAGAGCCCTTTTCGTAAGCCCCCACGTTTCTGCCCCACACGTTAGTACTGGTAAGACACAGCTGTTATACACTTTTCTCTTGAGGGATAATGGCAACCTACTGTTCATGATCTGAGAATGCCTGCCAAATGTACTCCAGCCCATTCTTATTCTTCTGATTATTTCAGTCTCATGATCCGGATCCGCGGTCACTACCTGCCCTAAGTAGATGTATTTCCTTACCACTTCCAGTGCCTCGCTACCTATCGTAAACTGCTGTTCTCTTCCGAGACTGTTAAACATTACTTTAGTTTTCTGCAGATTAACTTTCAGACCCACCCTTCCGCTTTGCCTCTCCAGGTCAGTGAGCATGCATTGCGATTGGTCTCCTGAGTTCCTAAGCAAGGCAATATCATCAGCGAATCGCAAGTTGCTAAGGTATTCCCCATCAACTTTCATCCCCAATTCTTCCCACTCCAGGTCTGTGAATACCTCCTGTAAACATGCTGTGAATAGCATTGGAGAGATCGTATCTCCCTGTCTGACGCCTTTCTTTATTGGGATTTTTTGCTTTCTTTGTGGAGGACTACGCTGACTGTGGTGCCGCTATAGATATCTTCCACTATTTTTACATATGGCTCATCTACACCCTGATTCCGTAATGCCTTGATGACTGCTGAATCAAACGCGTTTTCGTAATCAATGAAGGCTATATGTAAGGGTTGGTTATATTCCGCACATTTCTCTATCACCTGATTGATAGTGTGAATATGGTGTATTGTTGAGTAGCCTTTACGGAATCCTGCCTGGTCCTTTGCTTGACAGAAGTCTAAGGTATTCCTGATTCTATTTGCGATTACCTTCGTAAATACTTTGTAGGCAACGGGCAGTAAGCTGATCGGTCTATAATTTTTCAAATCTTTCGCGTCCCCTTTCTTATGGATTAGGATTATGTTAACGTTCTTCCAAGATTCCGGTACGTTAGAGGTCATGAGGCATTGTGTATATAGGGTGGCCAGTCTTTCTAGCACAGTGTTCCCACCATCCTTCAGCAAATCTGCTGTTACCTGATCCTCCCCAGCTGCCTTTCCCCTTTGTATAGCTCCCAAGGCATTCTTTACCTCTTCCGGCGTTACTTGTGGGATTTCAAGTTCCTCTAGACTATTCTCTCTCACCTTATCGTCGTGGGTGTTACTGGTACTGTATAAATCTCTAGAGAACTCCTCAGCCACTTGAACTATCTCATCCATATTAGTAACGATATTGCCGGCTTTGTCTCTTAACGCATACATCTGATTCTTGCCTATTCCTAGTTTCTTCTTCACTGCTTTTATGCTTCCTCCGTTCCTGAGAACCTGTTCAATTCTATCCGTATTATATTTCCTTATGTCAGCTGTCTTACGCTTGTTGATTAACTTAGAAAGTTCTGCCAGTTCTATTCTAGCTATAGGGTTAGAGGCTTTCATACATTGGCGTTTCTTGATCAGATCTTTCGTCTCCTGCGATAGCTTACTGGTCTCCTGTCTAACGGCGTTACCACCGACTTCTATTGCGCACTCCTTAACGATGCCCACAATATTGTCGTTCATTGCTTCAACACTAAGGTCCTCTTCTTGAGTTAAAGCCGAATACATGTTCCGTAGCTTGATCTGGAATTCCTCTATTTTGCCTCTTAAAGCTTACTCATTGATCGGCTTCTTATGTACCAGTTTCTTCCGTTCCCTCCTCAGGTCTAGGCTAATTCGAGTTGTTACCATCCTATGATAAGCTCGAGTGCTCCTGTCTAAACACATGTAAAAGGAGAATTCGTTTTAAAGCGAGAGGCTTTACTAACCTTGTTGAGCCCAGTTTCGCCGCCGCCAGCAATTTGACCTTCATTTGAACGCAGCTGCGTCGTAGCCTCGGCAACGCATCCTGTAACTCGCCGCGACGAGTTCCGCCGCCGCCGCCGCCGCCGCCTTGGCGAATCGGCTCTCAGCAGCTGGGTCGCCACCTGACCACGTGACTCGCCGCGCTCGCCTAATCAGTGCGAGCTTGGACATGTTTGGGAGCGAGGCCGAACCGTCTGCTCTGAGCGTTGCGCGGGAGCAGGAGACTGAGCCGTCGTCGCAAAGCGCGTCTGACCTCCCCGCGGATCTTGCCCGGCGAGCTGCCTCACTGTAGAGGGTCCAGAATGCAACAGGAACCGCACCGTCGAAATCAATGTAGCGTTCGCGCCCTTTCCGTTTGTGCTTCGATGCTGCGCGTGTTCGCGGCGTCTTTTTGCATGTCTAGCGCTTCGCTTTCCTTGTCGCGCAACAGGCGTCGGACCGCCGAAGGATTCCTGTCTACCCGAGCCTAATCACAGTCATGTCTAGCCACCTACCTAGTCACATGTGTATCATACCTGGCTTAACAATGATTGTATACGGAAGTATAATAATTACAGCTAAATCAAAGGTTAACGATTTAAAACCAAGACTTAACCAGGCTAAACCAAGCTTTCGCTTTGCATATCCAAGTTTAGCTGAGCTAAGACGCAGCCAATTTTTTCTCGGCCACCAGTGAATCAAGTTTGACGAGGTTTCTTGCATTATAATAAAAACTTAAAATCTAGGGTCGGTTTGTTCCGGACTTTTAATTTATGTCATCAATTATTCTATAAAAAATGGCAAAGATGGCCAATTTTCAGAAAACGGAACTATCAAGTTAACAACTCTGTAACTCAGCAATGAAAAATGAGATCACAATTCTGTGAATTGCATTTAATAGTACATCTAAAGCGACCAAAATTGATATGTTGCACATGAATCTCAAAAAATTTCGTAATATAGAAATATAAGGCTTTGCAGAAATCTTGTACACAGCGTAAGGAATTTGCGTGCGACATGTCGAATTTGTCCGCTTTGAATAAGAAATAGATGCACTTTGCAGAACCGCGATAACTGTTCCTCATGCAGAGCTATTAGTTTGCAAACTTCGTGCTCCTTTGTTTGTTTTTCCAACTTTGGAATTTTCGAAAATGGTTTTAAGAAAATTCAGGCCCTAAATAGAAATGTCGCTTCCAACAGTCACTAGCATTTTACTTTGTCTCTCAACTGCAACACATGTTAATAAAACCGGTCCAGGCGTTATCTCAGCAAATCATGTCTGCGTTTTTCAAGTATTTGAATAGGCCGCGTCGGAGTAGGGCGCCAGCTAAAGCTTCCTCTTAAGGCCACTTTATAGTCCGACGTAGCCTACGCGTCAGCCAGCGTCGGCGCAGCTTGGCGACGTCAGGTTCGTCACGTTAAGGTGGCGCGAAAACCGACAACTCAGTAGTCCACCGCGTGCAGCGCGCGACATCAGCTAGGCGCATGCGCATTTTATACGAACGTAGGTCTTTCACGATGATAATAAACTGCGCGCGAGAGAGAGAGAGAGAGAGAGCAAGGAGCGGAAAATAAGGGAGGTCAACCAGGCGAGTGCCCGGTTTGCTACCCTACATTGGGGGTATTGGAAAGGGAGAAAATAATGAAGAAAGGAGGGTGAGAGTGAGCACTGAGTGCACGTGGGTTGATGCACTGGGACAATATAAGCGGTCTCTTAAACCAGTGCACTTCGAGTAGTGTACTAGTGCACGAATCGCTTTTTGCGCGATTCGTGCACTGCGAGCTCGCTGCAATGTGCAGGGGGACGCGCAGCCACCAGCGGCGAGACGCGGACGTGGTGCATTCTGGGTGACGATGCCGGCGCGGAATGCAGCATGCCGCACCTCGCCTCGGACTACAGAGTGTTCCGCTGGAGTGGCGTGCCGAGCGTGCGCGTACGTCAACGCTACGTCGGACTGTGAAGTGATTTTTTTGTCCGCGCATTCCTTGTCCGTGCAAGCTCTTGTCCGCGTTGTAACTGCGCCAGAGGGAGGGGAAATGAAAAAATATGGAGGACGCTTAAGCTTCGCCTTTATGAGTGGAACAGAAGAACCCTTACTGCTTCTCATGCTTTCCGCCAACTGCAGCTTATGTAAACGTAACGTTAACCGAGAATTGCTGGCTGCGAACTCTATGCACAAAGGCTACCTTTCTAGGAGAAACGCAGCCTCTTGCATGGGTCGATCTCCTGATATTGTTTCGCACTTATAATATTTCAGCCTGAGAAGAACTAACATAAAGGACATACGTTGGCGGTGTTTTGTTCCTTTAGACTTGTTTGTAGAGAGCCGTTCTCAAAATTCTGAGGAATAAGCTTGTCAATAATGAAACAGAAGGTATGAGCCACTTTCGTGGTTGAGAAGTGGTTGGGTATGTGTGGTTCAGAATTTCGTTGGACATTGTTTTTCTTTAAGCGACGTCTTACGCTGACGCTGGACGCCGACGCCGGAGTTTCTGCGACGCGGGTTCCTTAACGCTGTCGCGTTAAAACACGCCCAGCGTCTCAACGCGCTCGCTTGCCCGCGGGGAGTTCATAACTCCAAAGAGCGCTCCATGCCGTTCAATTGGACAGTAATGCTTTTACAGCGAAGCTGTTATTGGCTAGGTGCTGGCGGATCTCGTCTCCGTGGACATAGACCACCAATTTTTCATACGTCGGCCTATACTTAAGTGCAATACCGGGCCGGCCCGCGGCGGATAGTTAAGCAGGCGTTAAGCACTCCCCATACATGGGCCGATCCCGAAGACAGTACAATACCAGGCCGACCAGCGGTGGAGCGGCCTACATACGAAGGTTCGCTGGACGTCTTTCTTCACAGAGTGGAAGGGCAGTGATTTTTTTTTTTTACACACTGATTTTATACGCTCAGCCCGTGGTGCCACCTCCACCGCATTGGATGCGCCGTGCGATGACGCACGCACCATAGGCACCGCTTTAGTGAACGAAAACTGTGGAGCCGCCGTGGAATCGGGAAGCGTGCGCGTCTCACACCCCGGACGCCCAGTTTCCACTCCCACCCAGACCGAAATTTGCGAAATTTTCTTTTCAAAACTATTAGTTTACTTTGTTTGAAGGAACATCCCTGAGAAATTTGACGTCAACCGGAGCATTTTGGGACGTGTTTTTACTGTTTCCGTCGTTGGTCATTTTTCGTACAGTCTGTTCGGCCCGTCGACATTTTCACGTAATGGGTCCTATAATGCTTTCACATTCAAATAAAAAAAAAAGGGTGGTTCGTTCGCAGTTTCATTCCCGGTCGTTTTCATTATGGGTTCGTCAGTTTCCTAAAACCACCCCGTCCGCCGACTGCCAAGATCATCGCTCGCAGACGATGTGGTCGGGGGCTATGTGAAGCTCTAAGCATTACGATGGGTGCGCCGGCAAATAAGGGTTATGGAAGGGAAACGATTCTGATGAGTAAGGCGAAAACGCTTGAGCTCGAGACAGCGATGTAAGGTAGGATGAGGACAGCGGCGAGATGGCGGGGGGAGGAGGGCGAGGTGCAGGAAGAGTAAGGGGGAAGCCACGGGAGCATAGCCTGGTCTGTAATCACATTAAAGCTGGCCGCGCTTTCGCACCGGCTTCGTGCTGCGGACTCCTTCAGCTGCCGCGCCGTCCCAGGGTCGTCGGGGCGGCCGCGTTTGGCTGCAACTGTTGGAGGTCGATAAGTTCTCATGGGCTTAGTTTCACGCTTTGCGACCTGGACGCTTGAGAGTGGCTCGACGGGACGGAGAGGGCGAGGGCCGGCGAAAAGCCGGGACGCTGCAGTGGCCGCGCGTTAAGCAACTCCTGACAAACGTTGATGCTTGTTCTGAAGCCCGACGCTGGCCTTTTTCGCCCACTGGGCCTTGATGCTTCCTCTGGAGGCGGCGTGGTCGCTCGTTAGCGCTTCGGGCTAACGAGCGATTCTGGTTGAGCGGCGGAAAGGCTAGCGTTAAGTTTACTTGGGTGTTTTGTGACTGATGTGAAATCGCTCAACACCGTCTTTGCTTTACGTTATCACTTCAAGGTTTATTTGAATAGGAAAACTTAAGAAATGTATCGGAATGAGTCGGTAAATGATTACGAACGTAGCCCACATACGTTTAATTTTTCTGCGCATTGAGCAGCATTGAGGATGTCAGCTATAGACCTAGACCGACATGCAGATCTTTCCCAACACTAAACCAATCTGCAGTTTGTCTATCCCGGATAAATCCTTTTCCTCGGCAACAACTCGACCGTTTTGGGTGAGACTTGTTGCATTTAAAAAGAATGGTGACTGTGCCAAAAGAAGTTTTGATTTAGGCTTTCAAAGAAAACAAATGCAAGTATCTAGTTTAGAACTATGTAAGTAATCAATAAATACACAATGACAATTCTGCAACCTGCTTTTAATAGTACGTCCATGACTATGAAATGTACTACTGGCTTCATTAGTAAGAGTTTTACAAAACAGTTCGAAACATGCGAAAACTTCGCGCAAGCTGTAAATTGATACAGGGTGACAGTGACAGTGACAAGAACTTCATTAGAGTGTCCTGGAGAACTCGATTGGGGGGAACCGAAGGCTCCCCGATCAAGTTGGTGGCTCCGCCCACGACGGGACAGGGAGGTGGTGACTCTCCGCGACGTCGCGGGCCCTCTGGACGGCCTGTAGTTAGTTTGTAAAATGGGAGCTCTTCAGCAAGGCGTCCCACTTTAACTTGTTATGAAAGTCGGAGCCCGCGTTGTACGGGCACAGGGTGTTTCTTTTTTTTTTTTTTGAGAGAATACTGATTTTTTATAAGAAGCCTATAAGTGCAGTCAACGCGGCGTTTTCGCAAACGAGTTCCTATAGGTGAGGCGGGCATACCTTACCGCTAATAACGTCAGCTTCAGGAACCTTACTAGCAAGCATTAAGTCACTTTTGATTGCCATAGCGACTATATGGAGTTGGATTTCTGCCGTCGGCATCGCCGCCGCCTTGAGGTATAAAGTCCAAGAGCAGTGTAATCGTTGCCGTAAGTTGTAAGCTGTATGTGCGAGTGAAAGCGTACGAAGGTGTGCCGGCGCTCGCGGCTCGATCTTGCGCATGCAACGAAGGAAAGCGGGGAGGTAGCGGCCCTCTTCCGTGGTACGCAAGGCTTCGGGGGAGGGGGGGGGGAGGCATGCTATCATTCCGACTTCATCCTACACTTCCTTGCCCAGCGTTGCCGTCTGACGCGCTACGGGGGGGGGGGGGGGGGGAGGCATGCTATCATTCCGACTTCATTCTACACTTCCTTGCCCAACGTTGCCGTCTGACGCACTACGGTTAGCGCAATGTCTCGATATTGCCTGAATTTGACCTTCAATTTCGATGATGAATATCTCACATTAAATGCGTTTAAGACAGCGCAGCTGATAGGCGCCCGTTCTTGCGTTGAGCCTCGTCGTCGGCGTGACCAAGCAAACGAGCACAGCGAAAGATGAAAAAGGGAACGCTGAGTGCAACAAAGGATGAAAGATGGTGATAACGAAGAGAGCGTGAGGAGGAAAGGGGAGCAGGAGGGTCGAAGGCGCGACAAAAAAAAAAAAAAAACGTAGTGTCGCGAGAGACGAGCTCTGCAGCGACGACGGCTACGAAATGGCGCCAGAGCAGCACACCGTCGTCTGTTCGCGGATAGCATGAGACAACCGCATCCACCGTTACCATATTTGGAAACAAAGCACTGCATGAGTGGGGATCTGTCTGCGGCGGTTACTGTGAATCACGCCCAGTCGTGACCCACGCGTTGCCTCTCGCGACCTCCTGATTAGCGAGACAGTTGCACCAGACTTCGCTCCGTTTGCAATGTGCCGCACGAGACAGATTATTCGCGCCCCCAATATATCGGGACATCTAAGCATGCATGAGGGTGCGCTCAAATTTTGCATTAGGGAGTATCGTAATTGTGGGTAACGTTTTGTAATCCTGAAAAATGGTTTGCCATATATTGTGATGCCCTACAAGCTTTTCATATAAGCAACGGCCCTCAATATAATGATAAAAAAGGTTATTAGTTACTCTTCTTTTTTCATTATTCTTTTCAGAATAGCTTAAAGCGCCAAAGTATTTTCACATCAACCATAGAGCTCGTATGCGAAGACGACGGTTGTCTCATGGTCATGGCCCTTTTATAAAAAATCGGTATTGTCAGAAAAAACAGCACCCTGTAAATCACATTCGTCCGCTTTACGTAGTTTAACAGGTGCACATTACAGAGCTGCGAGCTCTCTTTTTAGTGCAGAATTACGAAATTGTAAATTTCGTACATCAATTTTATTGGAAGTTACTCATGTTGACCAACTTTGTTAAATCTTCGAGACCCTAAATTAATATTATGCTTTCTATATTCACTAGAACTAAACATTTATTATCAAAGTAAACAAATTTCGCTTTAACTGATGAAGCGGCTCTCATAAAATTATTTTTCCATTTTAGGTGCACATAAAATACACCTAAGTGGGTTCGATGGGCGAATCTGCAGGAGCCAGGACGATGACCATGCGTCCCGTTTTCTTCTTTCAGGCCATGCTGTTGCTATAGTCCTGGGAGTACCATCGTCGGAACCACTTGGATTCAAGCAGACGTAGCATAATGTGACCAGGAGCTTACGTTTTCAGCAGATATTCAAGCAGCTTCGAACTTTTCCGTAATTGGCGTCACGGCCGCTGGTGCAACGTTGTCGACGTGGACCGCTATAAAATCAGCAGCAGCGACGCATTTCGTCAATGAATTCGGTGAACCTACGGAAGGTGGGACGATGACCACAGGCACCGTCTCCTTCTTTCAGGTTGGCTATGCCTGCTCACACACAGATAAAGATAGATGCATTGTTGTTAGCTATCGCATACGATTGTGTTCATGTCTGCAAATTATAGTGTGATGATGCACGAAAAACACCGGTTCCAACACTTCTGTAATGGTGGATATGTTGTTAGATGTCAGTAGGCCACTGAAAAGGTCTTGCTGACGGGAACAAAAAGCTTGCCCAGACTGAAAAAAGCCTCACTGTATTCCGCGGACGGTTCATAAACCTTAACAAGGGTCCGGAAGACATCGTCGAAAAGACGGGAATAACTGATGTCCTGATCGACCGCGTAGAAAGGCTTCAAGAACTATTTCGGCCGCAGCGCCGAAAGGGTTCTGACCGATCTTGGAAGACCGTAGCCAAAGGAAAAACCTGATTGTCTTTGGCACTGCCGAATCACCCGGAAAAAAGGAAGCAATGCTGCGTGAAAAGAACAAAAAAGAAAATTTTCTCGACAAGCTTGGCGTTAGCTGTACGTCAGTCGCAAGAATTCATAGAATGGGGAAAAAAAGGAAAAACGCCCTATAATTCTTTAATTTGAGAACTACTTGGAAGTACAAGATGTGCTGCGCAGATAAAAAAAGAACTAAAGGGTACGCGCATTCTTTATTATTAATGGTTATTCGTCAGATACACTGAGAAAGCAGAAGTTGCTGTGGCAAAGTGCCAAACCAGATAAAATAAAATGCAAGAAAGTACCCCTTGTAAATGATACGTTATGCATCGATAACACGTACAACATACTGGGTGATGCTTCTAACAATCACACTGCGTTGAAACCTACTAGTAATGCCCTATGTGACGCCTAGCTAAAGCGAGAGTCTGTACGCAAGATGCGCATGCTTTCTTTAAATGCAAGAAACATCGCAAATGAAAATCATATGCTTGAGTTCCGTTTACTTTGTTGCAGCTTTCATGCAGTTGTAAGAACAGAAACGTGGCTGCATGATAAAATTTATGATGATGGAAGTGCACCCCATGGTCATAGCGTATTCATGAGATGAGATTTATGAAATTTATGAGGTGGAGTAGCAGTGACTGCTGACTGCTAGGTATGTTAGCCATAAAGAAGTGAATGTAGCAGCTAGACTCTCCGGAAGTTTCGGCGTGCTAGGCGGCTTATGAATTGACTAGGCTTCCCTAGTTTCAATTGCGAGACACGCCGTCGATGTCATTGCGTATGGACGTTCAACGGGAGGAGGTGGAAGAAAAGAAGGAAGAATAGGTAGGGAAGTGCTACCCTACACGGGTGAAGAGATTTCAGGGATGAAAAGAAAGAAAGGAGAGGTAGGGAAGAAGGTAATCTCAATCGGGACACAAGGGCTAATCCATCACTTCCCGCCTACAACTGGTCACCAAGGCTGGTCGATTTCATGGATTATAGTAGTGCCCGCGTCCCTTTGTAAGCCTGCGACGCGTGGGGCCATATCCCGACAATCTTAGTCTCTGAGAATGATCTGCTGTCTAATCTGTTTCACACCCTCCGAATAACGTCACGTTCGATGCCATAGAGATTACAAAACACAACACGTGCTCGATCGTAACTGCACCATTGCATGAGTCACAAATCGGTGTGTCGGACATTCCAATAAGGAATGAATAGGCCCTCGTAAAAGTCATCTCTAACCAGAGGCGGCACAGTAAAGTTGCATCACGGAGGAAGAAGTTCGATGAGATCTGCAGCTTTAGTGTAGGATCCAGCCGGTGG
Organism: Dermacentor andersoni; assembly: GCF_023375885.2. Taxonomy (NCBI): domain Eukaryota; kingdom Metazoa; phylum Arthropoda; class Arachnida; order Ixodida; family Ixodidae; genus Dermacentor; species Dermacentor andersoni. The sequence continues at coordinate 138,909,104 of NC_092819.1, forward strand.
AGACGGCGGCTGGAGAAAATCGGTGTGTCCCACAAAGTTAATCGGTTAATCGGTAAGAGAGCTGTGATTCTTTTTCTTTCTGCATTGTCTAAATACAAAACCGACCAATTTAATTAAAGCCCGTTGTTTCGTTTAAGCAGTGGCGATTCCCTTTACATGATTTCCGTTTACGGAGATTCTACTAATTAGTTATGTCTTAAAAAATAAAATGAAGCTCACCGTGGTTTCTTTCTCTATTTAATGGATTGATTTTGTTCACTTGGTTACAGCACAAGGACACGAAGGAAATAATTTATTGTATTAGTGACCTGGTCGGAATCAAATGGTAGCCTAGCTATTTATTATTTACCACGTCTTTGAAGGAAAAAGAAAACTTATGGTGCATCTCTGTGAAAATTGGTGGTGGTCGGGGGGGGGGGGGGGGGGAGCACAAAAAAAAAAGCACGATACCGGTACAAAACATGAGGAATAAAGCAGCATTACAAGCCTGTTCAACTTGACTGTTTTTTTCTGTGACCATAATGTACCCTAATGATCGTCAAAGCACATTGCGTCCATCAAAGAGCGCGTAGCACTTTCGACCAGTCCGTTAAAGCGCTCTATGTTTGTCAGCAGTCATTGAGCGCGGCTTGCGTCTGGACTCTCGGCGATCGAGTATCAGTAAAGTAAAATGACAGAACAGAAATTTCACTCGGCAACGAAGATCCTTCAACGCCACGTGCAACGACGCTTAGTCACCCCTTTAGCCAGAGTCAACGGTCACCTGAAACCAACTCCGACGACCCCCATCTAAACCAAACAGGGAAAAAAAAAAGAAAAGCTAAAAGAGAGGATAAAATCCAGTCCTTCGCTGTCTTGTACGACCCCTCTCGTCACCCACTCTGAAATGGGCGTCCGCGCTACTTCTCATTTTCCTAATATATTTTGGCTCGGTCCGGTAAACAACATGCAGGGGGGACGAGAGGCTGAGGTTCGGGCAAGTGGCTGGGCCCTGGACTTCAAAAACGAGAATGCCAAACGAGTACGGAAATTCGATATTGGAGTACAAGGGAAAGGGGGTGGGGAGAGAAATTACTCGGTGCATCTGTGGCTTAATGTCATCGTGGTTTGTTGTGGGGTCTGTCTAAACACACCTAAGCAAGTGCACGACATCGTCTCTGCGTTTTGAGTTCACGGATATACTTTCAAATGGACGATCTGTTTTCAATAACATGCACAAATAAGCTAGTGAACTGCGCAGAAAGCAGCGACGACGATCGCCAATGTAAGCGAACAGTGGAACACATCTAGAAAATTGTTCGTCTTATTAAAGCAATGATGCACTTGAAAGCGCAAGCATACTTACGTGACGGCGTTGGCGGAAGATAATTGTGCCTGCGCTTGAGGCCACATGCTCCGCCAACCAACAAAAGAAAAACAAAGGAAAAAAATCAAAGAAGAAGAAAACGGCGAGAAAAATCCGTATAATGCTGTTCGTTTTGAAAAAGCGGTATTATACTTGATATATGCATTCTGCCCTGTCGTGAACTACTGAACAACAGAGCAGTAGCAGCCGTCACGGAAAACAGTCTGTCAGGGTTCACTAAAGGGCCGTTCGCACCAGGCCGACTTCCCACCGATCCCGATAAGAGAAAAACACGACGCCGATTATCGACCGACTACGCTGTTACACTCTAAGAAAAGTTTGCACCCTTTGAGTCGTACCTTTGCCACACAACAATAAACGTCATCCGTCTCGTCCGCATTTCCTTTCTGTAAGGCTGCGAGCCGGGTTCTTTCCAGGAACGAACGGCATGCGCGTTACCAGCATGACATAGCATTCCCGAAAGGAAAGTAGCTGGCGCGGCGTTTTCAAGAAAGGAAACGCCAGAAAGGCAGATGGCGATTATTGTTGTGGGGCAGATATACGCCCCAAAGGCTGTAAACGTTTTTTAGACTGTAGACAAAGCTACACCCTTTGGGGTGTATCTCTGCCACACAACGATAACGGTCATCTGCCTTGCTTGAGTTTCCTTTCTTCAAAACGCCGCGCCAGCAACTTTCCTGTCTGGAATGCTCTGTCACGCTGATAACGCGCACGCCATTCGTTGCTGGGAAGTACCGCGCTTGCCGCGTTAGAGAAAGGAAATGTGGACAAGACAGACGACGATTATCGTTGTGAGCAAAAGGGTGTAATTTTGCTTAAGGGTGTATAGTCTGCCGACTGCGTCACTGTCACGTTAGGCCGACAACACTGCCGACGCGACCGACGTGAGGAAGTCCTCGCAACGTGACAAGATTTCGTGACGCAAGACACCGACGAAACCAGTTTGCAAAGTGTCGTTCGACCAGTCTTCGTGAAATCGGCCGCACAGCGAAAACATCACACCGGTAATGCGATTTTCGCAGCAGCTGTGCTTTCATACAAGGTGTTTCACGTAACATGAATCAATGATTTAAAATAATTGATTAACCACAGCTGGGTTAAACCAATGCCATATCGGTTTTCGTCATGTGGTGCTCTTCAAAATGTATTTTTATATTCCACTTAATTGGCAATTACCTGAGATCAATTATTCAAAATTTGTAAAATTCCCTTTAGAGCCAAGTACACTTCGTCACGTTGTACGGGGGTTCAAAAACGACCGATCCAAATTTTTGTTGCAACAGTACATAGATGCTGCGTGGTAATTTTTCTCGATGTTTAAGGAAAACCCATGAAATATGAAATAAAACCGCGTGACGGCGCTTATGCGCTATTGTATTGCAGCGCTTTCAACCGTGCTTCGAGCGAAAGGCCAGCCTATCGCTTAAAAGGGAAGATGGCGCTTAATTTCCATTTGCCACGGTCAAAGATGCTGACGCACTGTGAATTCAATGCCCGGAGCTGCGGCCGCTGCCTTCGTACACCTTCTGCTTGTCAGCCTGAAGTAAATGCCCGGTCACGCTGTCGGATACGACACTGATTTTGGTCTCTCGAATTCACTGTAGTTTACTTCAGCCCATATCGACATGAAATGGACCGCCCTTCGCATCGTTCACACTCGAGAAGCGGGAAGCGGCGACACGGCGCAGAAAGCGAGAACCGTATACCGAAATCAGCGGTGAGAGCCGCTTGCAAAGCCAGGCCGTGCATATCATGCGCAGCATATCAACTCCGTGACCCGACGCTGATTTCATGCGCATATCAGTATGTTTTGCGGCAGTGCAGCCGTATTTTGAGTCATCGCTCCATTTTTTCCACTGTATTTTAAGCAAACAACGAGTGGCGGTAAATATAAACATGGGGGCCCGTGCGCCACTGTGAGAAGTTGTGGCGCAATCTGTCGAGCAACGAAGAAAGAATAAATTCATAATGTATGGCCTCTGAACTCTGACAGCGCATATAAACTCAAAGGCCACGTCCAGCTTACATAGCCATCTTATGCGTAACGGGCCAGGAAACCGCGAATGGACCTAGCAAACAGAGCCAAGCTTTCGCTAATAGTCTGTAGTCGAAGCGCCTCTACTCAAATCAAAAGCTGATACGCGTGATTGTTGGGAGCGCTAGTACGAAACATAATAGTACGGGTTAGGCTTTCAAAGACACGGACACAGTGACGCAGGCCGAAAGGCAAAAGGAAGCCCTTTTCTTTGTGCCTCACTGTGTCGGCGACTTAGAAAGCGCTACACATACCAATGTGCAATTGCAACTCGTCCCAGAAACAGCACTCTTAATGTACGAAACTGTGCCGGACGACGATTTAATAGATGTGAAGCCACCGGCTATCCTCTCGAAGGCACCCGCCACGTTCAGTTGTGTATGGCCGTGTCTTTGCACTGTCAAATGAAAATCGCCCGACTCTCAGACGGCGAGTCCGTTCGCGCCGACGCTTCGCCGACCATCAGGGATCCGTCTGATGGCGACCGTTGGCGTCAATGCAGTGTGACAGGGCCGTCAACAGGACGGAAACGCTGTCGCGGGCAGTCGGGAGACTAATATCAGTGTCATGTCGACATAGTGTGAGCGGTCCTTAAGAAAGCTTCGCTTTATTACCACCATAATTACCACCACCAATGTTTTTCTTCCGTCTGTGTACACGACATACAGATACGTTTCAAATCTTGCAAACTTACACAAGCTGCACGCGCTTTCCGCTACCACGTCCAGCCGGGGCGGCCACACAACGCCCGCGCTTAAGTGCGTGAGAGACAAGTACAACCGAACTCTAACAAAGTGTCAAGTGGGCAGACGAAAATGAGTTCAGAGTGAACCCCCACAAAAGTTCTCGTGTTCTTTTTACCAGAAACAGAGGGCTTGTTGCAGATCTAAATGGATTTGCAGTATATAAATGTATGGGCAACAAATTCCTGTGAATAAAGAGCACAAGTCCTTAGGCATTATACTTGACGCTAAACTAACTTTTATTCCGCACACAAAATATCACAAGGCTAAATGTCTAAAAACAATGAACTTACTGAACATCTTATTTCACACATCTTGTAGCAGCAACAGGAAGTGTTTAATGAATCTTCACAAGAGCCTCATTCGATGACGATTGGACTATGCTGCCGGGGTATATGACTCTGCCGTGCTGAGCGCGCTAAAGAGGCCAGATCCCGTCCACCATCTAGGTGTCTGCCTGGAAACTAGTGCATACGGAAGAAGCGCTACTCAAAGTTTATATGCAGAATCAAATGAGTGGTTGCTCCATCTGCAACGAACTTACAGCGGGTTCACCTGTATTGTCAAAATGCGCTCTAGTCAGAAACATCCGTGTTTTATAATCGTTAACAATTTGACGTGTGCAACATTTTTTCGTAATTGGCCCTCTATGAGACGCTATTTCTCACTGCGTGTGAGGGAACTTAGCGAAGAAATGGATGTCCCACTTCCCGATCACCGCCTAATGCCTCCAACTAAACTGTAACCAATCAGGCAGTAGCAAGTGATAAAATGTGATATATCTTACGTAGGGGTCACAAAGCACGCTCCCGAGCTCGAAATCCCAATGCATTTCCATGAACTTCGACGGAAGTGCTCTTCTCTGAATTCTATACCGGCGCGTCAATGTCACGTGCTGGCATATCTTACGCGGCTGTTGGTGCCTCTTTCTCGAAATCTGACGTATTGAACCCCCCAACAAGTATCTTCCTTGTAGACGCCTATGCAGTACTATCTGCGGTGAAACTTATAAAGCAATTAAAGCTAGAGAAAGCAATAATATTCACAGACTCGTTAAGTCTTGTAAGCGCGGTAATATTTTTACAGAAGCATATGGTTCCTGTTTTTATTGAGCTTTACTCACTCTTGTGCAACATTCATTTATCTCATAGATACGTCATAATATGCTGGGTTCCTGGCCATAGGGGAATCGAGGGTAATGCGCTTGCCGACGAAGTCGCCAAATCAACAGCATCGCAACGTATTAATCGTTCAGCTGGTACCCCTGTCACAGACCTGAAGCATTTTTCTACGCCACTGGCAACGCTTGTGGGACGCCGAAACAAATAATCAGCTCCACTTGATTAAATCATAGTTAAGTTTCTGGCCTGCCACTATGAAAACACGACGAACAGATGTCCTATTCTGTCGTCTCACAATAGGACACACATATGGTACTCAAAATTTTCTATTGACTGGTAACGAGCATCCAACATGTGGTAGATGTAGTGAGAGGCTCACCGTGATCCACGTCCTCGTAGAGTGTCGGGAAGCCGAAAGGTAAAGAATGAAACAGTTTCCTCTGGTGTACCCCTGTTGTGTCCCTCTCCATCCCGCTATGTTTCTTGATGAAGAACCGCTTTTTCACACCAAAGCAGTCCAAGGTTGCTTGAACGACGCGGTCTTGCATGTTAATAGCCCAATAGTTTCGTAGCGCATCCTCTCTCTAGAGGATGCCGTTGTGATAGTACTCCTGGTATAGAGCACGCCTCCAGGTCCTTGCAGTTCAAGCGTTCTGTTAAGGCAGTAGTGACTTTTTCTAAAATTTTGGCCTCTGAGATATTTCAGTATATCGTCATTCTTTCACATTCTGCATTTCGTATGCAAAGCACACTTCATTACTCATTGCCATAATTTTATTACATACAGCTTTTACGCACTTTACAGTGACCGTATTTTAGGCTAATTTATACAGCCCTGTCGCGTCCACTGCTCGTTATTCATCGCTTCACATCGAACTCATTAACACTGGCCTGGCGCTGTTTGGTCGTACTTGCCCTTTGCGCAACTCTGCATTCATCATAATCATTAGTGCATTGATGGTTGCTGGTGAAGAGGCTTAAGTCTGTCATGCGGTCATGTATGCCGAGCAAGCGCCGAATATGCGCGGCAGTGTCTCTGGTACCCGACGATGGTTGAAATTTGGGCTGCTCTCACGACAGATGAGGTGCGCATAACGCCGTCTGAATGGCATAGCAAGTCGCATTCTGTCCACGAAACTTGTGTCAACATGCGTATATACCGGAGAGCTGAGGGGGCACTTTCTCCCACAGTGTCAAAAGTGTGCGTGGGGGTGGGGGGAAGTCAAAGTTTGCCATTTGCCCCTTCCCACATTTGTAAGGGGGCACTTCCGGCTGCACGCTGGAAACTGCAACAAAACTACAGATGAACCTAAATTTTCATGTTTAATAAAGTGACCGCGTAAGTCACACTTTGCTTTACTACATTTGCGCAGTATACTACTCCGCTTGGGCACTGAGGATTTTCTATTGTGCCGCCTCGGGACGACACACGATTAGGCATGCGATGCGATTCGCCATACACGGTCGCGATGAGGAGAAGGCCTGGCGCACGGCAGTATACCCGCTCAAACAAATACCAGTTTGCGCAAGTTGCATCATGCCCAGCGTTTTGGGAGCACTATAACCATGTTTGAAAACAAGCACAGCAACTTGCTATATTCAACCCCGGGCGAGTTGGAATTCCGGACAGAGTACTAAAATCAGGACAAACTGGTAGGCTACTTAGTTACACCTTTCTATACGATTACCTTGCGCACAATATGTGGACATAGACTGACAGAGTAAGGACACCACAAAGTCTTTATTCTGTCAATCCCTGTCGATTGATTGTGCGTGGTGATCATATATTCTAAATTGAGTCGCGCCCAACCAATGGTGTGCCTTACGGCATGAAATCATTAGATATTATCAACTGCTGATATTATCACGTGCTGGAACTATATAGATAAGGATATATTTCTATATATCTACATCTACATAGATATAGATATGTAACTAGATATATATTACCAAATGCTGACACTATTGCATCTCCGTACAGAAATAGCAGCGTTAGCACCTTATCACCATCAAAAATTTAATCAAACCATTCACAGGTATAACTCGAATCTCATTCTGTAATCACGACTTATGCTACACATGCTCGTGAAAATGACCTTGGTTAAACGTGTAGAGTTATTTCAACGCCAATAGAACACTGACTTGAGTTTTTCTAAAGTGATGTATCACGTCTGACTTCTCTCTTATGTCTATTTCATTTGCACTCTGTTTCTAAATTAAGGCTACACTACTACTTGCTTCCTGGCAGGAGCGAAACAGCAGATATTTCACCCTCGAAGAAATGAGGGCCACTTTTTGGTGACGTGTACCGAAAATTTTAATTGTGGCGGATGCATATGGGCTCTGAAAAAAAGTTACTGAATATTCGCTTTCTCCTAATTTTTATGCGTTATGCATGGCATTTAGATGTTTTGCCCTGGTATCCTCGGTAAACTATAAGCGATATGGTGTTTAAATTTGTCCGAAGTACGAAGCGATTTGCCAAGCGACCAGCAATAAATGTTTATTCTGTGGAGGTTCATTACAGGCTTTCTAGAAAATTACTCCTTGAAGCATTCCGGGGTGCCATACTGCCCTAATCGAAATGTCTCCCAGACACCTAAAACAACACGAGATACAAACTTGAAATTACGTGAAAATAGAATTTTGAGCGCAATGCGTTGACGCAACTGTCACTTTCCTGCTTTAAATGCAAGTGTTGCAGATATTTACTATGCCTTCGTTTTTCCACGTGTTTTGGTGCATCATTCGAGATTCGTAGTTTGTTTCTCCGGTGTCCTCGGGGAGCTAAACAAGGCATCTTGTTTATCTTTGGAGAATATTAAGGGCATGGTATGGGTAATGCCTAGGTAATGTTCCAAATGGGTGGGTTGAATGCGCCGTTTCCTGTAGAATACTTATTCAAGTGGTCAGTAGTGTTACTAGACTGTTGCAGGAGCGGTGTAAAACTTGGATGGCTCCGCTGACATATCTGCAACTATAACTGAGGTCAATTTTGGTGAACATAGGGTAAACTATGTGCCAAGTTTATTTGCGATAGTAAATGCGTGTTGATTAAACAAAGTTCTAAAATATTGTCAGCAATTATCACGATGCTGTCATTAGCTAGGTTTCCCAATGTCCCAAGAGAACTCTGCCTTTAAGATATTTTATGGTTTGAAGGAATCGGCAGCATCTTAAATGGAATGTTTTGTGTAGTTTTAGCGTTCCTCGCTTCTTTAAAAGCTATACGAATAAATATTAAACCATCGTTTTATTTCTATTTTCTTTTTCATGCGTGATATATCAGATTCGTCTGGTGTCCTCACTGCCCAGGAGGAGGTAGCTTCAGTTATGTTTGATGACTGTAAGGACAAGGTAATTGGTTATGGTTAGGTAAAGTTCAAACGAGATGGGTAATTTGGCCTTGCGCAAGCAATTATATATGCAAGCACTCTGGAGTGTTATGCGCCTGTCTAACGAGTGAGGCAGTATTGAGCGTGCTGCCTTGGCATAACTGTAAAATTACCTAGACCAAATTGAGCGTGAGTTGATGATAGGCTATGGAAACTCTCTGCGTGAAGTTAAATGTGATTGCATCGAGGAGAACCTTTGTAAAAAAATTCTTATTCGAGTGTTAGAGCGTGTTATATGGCAAGCTAGCTATGTTTCCGATTCTCCCGACATAGCTGGAGGTTATAACAAGTTTATGTATCGTGGAAAGGGGAGGGAGGTCAGGGAAAGTGCAATGAGCGACAAAACGTTTAGGTTCCTTGTACAGTTAGAAGCGTAACTGACAGATGCATTTCCAAGTTCTTTCATGTATTCTGATAGTAAATCGCAATATATATATATACATATATATATATATATATATATATAACAGTGAAGTAGACATCCGTATGAAGCGGTTTATTGACATTTCGGCCGGGGTCCGGCCTTCATCAGAATGATGAGGCCGGACCCTGGAATTCGGCTGCTCGCTGTTATGTCAAAATAAATCTACGCTTCTTAAGGTGCACCGATTCGTGTACATATCCACGGTGATCAAATTAATAAAAATAAAATCTAAATAATAAAGATAGCCTTTCGCAGATAACCTAATCCTAGTCTGGATTATTCATAGATGGATGGAGATGGATTATTCATAGAGGCGGACATGCACGTGCAATCGAAACACAAATTCAGCTAATCAGCAATATCCACAAATTATCTTCTCAAATAATTACTTTGCGGCACATATTGCAATTTACGAATTGTAGAGCCGGTGAGTTTGCAAGGCGTATCCATTTGGAATGAATTTTCAGAATGCCGCCAGCTGGGAGACATGCTTCATCAGACTTGTCCTAAATATTCACGGTCATTCCACTTAATTTAAAAAAAAAGCTCTTTATGTATTCAAGCACAAAAGTAACTGGAGCGACTATGTATTTTGTTCCAAACTTCCGGTAATGATATCGCGAAACTGGGGTCATCCTAGAAGTTCGCTCCAAGTGGATACACCTTGCAAGCTCCCTCGCTACAATTCGTAATTTGTAATATGGGCCGTGAAGTGACTAATTAAGAAATTATTACAGAATTTCTTTGAATTCTTTGAATATGCGTTTTGATTTCTCGTACTAGTAATGTCCGCCTCTTCGAATAATCTAGCTCAAGGATAAAAATTGTGCTACCTGCCACTGGCGATTTTTTAAAAATTCCATAAGAATGATCATCCTGTATACATATAGAAGAGAGAGAGAGAGACAGATGGTTTGCGGATTGCCTACATTCTCCCGCCTCCACTCGAGAAATAGTTGGAGAGCCACTGCTTTTGTCGCAGCGTCTGGGCGTAGGTGGCTAATATACATTGTTTTTGGTGTTGAACCTGTGCAAACGCCAGTTGTGATGGTCTGATTGCGCCAAACAACTGGGACGAAAAGCCCCGTGTCACATTAGCAAGGAAAGGGCTTGTATCAGGTCTTGAAAAAGCAATGCGTGCTAAGGTGCTATCATGAACGGCAACTCTTGCCACGGTTTCCGCAGCTTCATTGCCTTTCAGACCACAGTGCCCAGATAGCCATTGTAAGTTATCACCGTGACGACCTTATTGTGGATATTTCTGCAATGCCAGGAGCCAAAATGTAGGAAGGGCCTCTCCTTGGAGTGCCTGCAACGATTTGCCACAAAGAATTACAGTCACAAAGCACCGCCCGCGCACAAACGCGCTCCAGCTAATAAGACAGGGCGCAAGTGCCGCTTGGAGGAATCAAAGAGCAGTAAAATACTACCGGTGTCTATTAATAATTAGTAGCACAATTATTCCTTTCAGGGATTGAGGGGTGTAAATGTATCCGCTATTGATATGCAAAACCAATAATAGGCCTCGAAATCCCTCGTACTGAAAGAATGGCGGGACAAAAAAAGGTGACCACAAAAAAAAAAAACATACTAGGAGATGTTACTTTTCAAGAAAATGACAGATTGGTGGGCGAGTTGCAGTGCATTTTTGCCGCGCGTTGATGGTTTCATCATTGTCACTTAGTTCTAATACTTTTGTTTTTGCCAGCTTCCGTTGCACTTAAGCACTCGGTTTTCAGTTGTGAGAACAGCGCAAATTGCGCCCGTTCTTTCTCTCTTTGACCTGGTATTTTCACAAAGTAATCGATACAAACATAGAGATGGTCGTATCGAGCTCTCCCTGACGTTTCTTTTTCTTTTTCTTTTCTAGGGCTGCGCAGACGAGTCCAAGCCCTGTCTGATATTCTCTGCATGCCCAGCGAAGTGCGCGTCCTTCAAGCGCGGCCGAACACGACTACAAAGAGCAACTTTAACAGCAGTGCGAGTGCGAACACGCCGCACTCTCTCACGCCTTCATCGGTCGTGCATCGTCATTTTCCCCTAAATGGCCTCGCGCTGCTGGGCACCACTGGCCCGATGAACTCGACACGTGCGACACGCTTCGGTGGAGCATCTCTAACCACGAGGGGGAATCGAGGGTGGGAGCTCACGCATGTGTAGAACCACGAAAGCTACGCGTTCAACTGCGGCGGGAGAGAGAGAACGTTTCGAAATCTCCACCCCGTCGCTCCTTTCACGGATTCATCAGAGTGAATATGCAGCAGAAGGAGCCACATCTATAGCTTCCATCCACAGAGTCGACACCGTAGAGGTGTACGGTTTAGCGCTTTTAACGCAGCGATGCCACCTGTTGTTTTCATAGGATTGAAAGCGCTGCGAACAGTAATCATTTCATCTCATTTCCCCGGACCCTGGGAACAAGGATACACGTAGCATCCATACAAAGAAAAATGCATCCAGAATACAACAAAAACAAAAAACAAGGGATAGCAACCGTGCTATTAAAAGATTCTACACACCGAATATAATAATGGGGAAATAAGGTACACTGACACCGCCGGATACGACGCAGGGATATATGTTGCCTGCGCAGCCAACAAACAGTACGAAGGGATGGCAGCTATATCAGTAGTTGCAAGGCACATTGAGGTGGCCGAGCAGGTCACCATATCATTGGCCACGCGGACCGGCCGAGGGGACGTGCAAAGATCGTTGTCCCAGACTCCCAGGCAGCCTGTCCCCATTTCCGAGCAAGAAGAATTAGCAAGACATCATTTAACACCATCAAGAACCAAAACATCCCTACACGTACGTTGCTTGGGCCTCGGGACATGAATGCGGCACTTTTGAATCCTCAAATTTAGACCATTTCCCAGCAAAAATTCAATAAGAACCCTTAGAACATCACGCTGACAACATGGTCACGTAGGTCTTGCATATTATGGACTAACTGCTGCACGAAAAGGGCCCGCTTTGAAGAGCGGTTATGCACTATTGATCTTGAAAGCAAGCTTCACGCATTCCAATTGCTAAGACAGGATACTTGAACGAGGACGATTGAATTTGCAGTAGGCTTGACGAGTATTCGGTGGTCGCATGAAGAAATAAAAATGTATGTGACGTGGAACATGACCATTACTATGCCAAGCAGAATTAGAGCGTGGACCTTGATGCCGTAGAGGTCTGTCACGTTGTCCAGAGCCTCCAGAGTGGGCGCGTGTTCAATATTAGAGGCTTAGACATTCGTTCGGGTATTGACTCCTGTGTTCTTTATTTCCTTAGGTACCAGTGCCTCGACAACTATTGCCGACAGCGCGCACTAAAACCTGCCCAGCTAGCTAACGTACTCCAGTGCCTCGAGCCTTACTGACACAGATTGCCGGTTATGGCTCCTCCTATCGCCCGGAGGAGTCATCGTTTCGAATAGACATCTGAATATTCAAAGTTTCTTTATAACGCTTCGGCTGAATAGTGTGTTTCAATGAGTGACGCGCACTCCAATTTAAGTTCGTTTTCCGCAAGGAAATATGAATGTTTTGAGAAGTATTCAGATATAAGCATCAATATATGCTGAACAAAATACGGTAAGTTTGCGGTAGTGTGTAAGTTTGCGTGTCGGTACACCTACAAACCCATACAGTGGAAACCAACGTGCTGGAAAATTTGTCTAAATAAGGAATTTTCAATGTATTCCATCACACGAGACGCTGCCACCTACTGCAATGTTAAAAGTAATACTGTTTAAATTTTTGAGGGGACACACGTATCCTAGAAAGCTTTTTTTCTAAACTTTTCCTAAATTTCGTCTTACCGAGGAAAGAACGCCTGATTCCGCGCGTTTTTTTCGATACAGCTACCGACCATCATCCAACGGTCTAGAAAAACTACACCGAAATAATAATATCGTATTTCACATTGTGATTACGTTATCTGAGCTCTATATCATAGCATGTTTTCTCAGGAGTTCCACTCAACCGCAAAAAAAGTGAACGCGGGGAAAATTACTTCACGCTCTGCTGAGAATCACATCGCAAAGTGGTTTGGCACGCAAATACAAACATCTGTCTCAAAACACCCGTCCCTTAAAGTACCGTTTCTGGTGCCGGCTCAATTCACGATGCGCTTGGGGGAACACGAACGACGTTATTCTATTTACTTTCTTTCGCAGAATCGTTTTGGGTGTTGCATACGCTCTGGAGAAGGCTTCGAGCGTTTATTTGCATGATGGAATACGCCTTGGGGTGAACACTCCCGCACGACGAAGTTTTATGAACTTTCGGGCTGATCGAAGATAAACTGCTCGGTTTCTTGGTCGATCAGGGCCATGGATACACATACACAGCAAAAAAGAATGTGTGATGCGTGTGGCAAAGGCAACAAACATTTTATGCTGCATTTTACAATGCCTAAGCTCACTCGAAACCGTTTAATTTGGTGCGCGCCCACCAGAAATTCTTTCTTGTCATGCACCTTCTTCAAATTAACTTCTCTGGGACAATGCTGTACACTGTGGTCCACTGTTAAAGGGAACATTCATGAGCACCCTTCTCTTCTCTGGCGGCCTAGCTGCAATTGGCTACGCAAGCAATGACAGTGCATTGCACAGGTGTACGGAATGAAGTCCGAGTTAGCAGCCGCAAGCTATATGCAGTAAATCTAGGCGATTGTACTCTTGGAAGAGAGCAAAATCCTGACAAGTTCTAGGCTCAAGTGTTCCCTTTAGCAGTGGACCCCTCTGTACCATTGAGCTCTACATTGTGTTTTGCAAGCGACGGCAAACTACTGGTACGTCTAGTAAGTCTGAACATTTCTTCCACGTACTTTATAATGATATTTATTGCGCCGACACTTCGCGACGGACCTCTTATGTGAAAAATAAGTGACAGTGAGGCATACACTGTTGCCAAATTGTTTTCCGCCACATACCAACACTAATATATGTCACAATAACAAAATATAAGAGATTAAAATATACAATGCCGCATTGATTCGGGCTTAACTTGGCACTGAAACAAGTTTTGGACATAGCAGGAATACATTCACAATCTGGTAAGCGATACTGCGGTCAGTGTGCGAGCTGACTATTATTCCGCTGAATGCAGCAGCTAGCCTACAATCACGTACGATAGCTCACCTACTCTCTCCCGCGGCTTTCTAGGACCCGCTCTTAATACCGCCGTTTGCTTCTTGTACGATGACGTTTAAGTCAACACAAGTGTCCCCACACATCAGCCATGATTCATGATCACGAGTGGTTGCTCGTGATCATCAATTATTCGCACGAAAAAGCTCGCATACGCACGCGCACCCTTAATTTCCCATAATATACGGCTGTTCTTATAGCTTCCTCCCCGTCCTGTCACGATGGTGCTTGTGAAGAACCATCTTCCTGTGCTTCCAATATTTAGGGATATGAGCATTCGCAGCGCCACATTAGTGCCCTGGTATTGGCAGGGAATACTAAACAAAATATGGCAGCAAGAAATAGCCCTATATGTCAACGCCATCTTGTTATGAACTATAAGAAAAGCGCCAGTAGCAAGCGCCAAGTTTAAATCGCCTGTCGCCGTTTAGTCAACGTTTGTTTCACATTTCTCTGGCCGTATAACGTAAAACTATTCCAATATATTTTTATTCCAATATCCTGACGTGAAATTTGCGTAGCCGCCGACGCAAGCATCGGGCAGTCACCCGCAGCGCTTTCTGAAAAAACCAATCAAAAGCTTCCCTCGTTCATAGGAGGTCACTTTTGTTTGCTTGAAACACGAATAACATTGCCTGCACTGAGCGGCTTGCCTTATCTAATTGGCTCACAAGAGGCGAGGACCATGCTCAAGTGGAGATGGATTCGACGGAGCCGAGCCACTGCACTGAATATCGATAACCGGATGAAGAGCGTGGTGCCGGCGTCTGCGATTGGTCCGCTTTCTCTTACTTAGCTTGCGGTGTCTCGCCGACAATCGCGGCGGCATGCAACGGAAGCTTAATAATGGCGCTAAAACGGATCCTCAGCAAAGAAGAGTTGGCAGAACGAGGTCGCAAACGTGCCGAAAGTTCTGGAAAACATTACATGGCCCCGCAAAAAGATTTATTACACGCAAACAAACCCACGCTGTCCGGCAGGAGCGAGTAGCTAGTGCCCGAGCGATCGGCGGCAACCATCTTTTATTCCTTTCGGAACGGGGCAGCCTGCGACTATTCAGAAGAAAATTCAGTTTTGTACGGCATATTAATGAATCTTTAACGCGTACGCGTCACTTTGATGCGGTAAGTTCTTGCGGTTTTGTGACGTCGCGTGAGAGGCAGGTGAAGTGGGTGCAGCCCGAAACCTTTCGACGAATAGCCGAGGGCTAATGCAAAAAGCGTCAAATCAGAAATAACTATTTATGTTTTGTTCGGTCAAATTATGCATAAACAGTGTGCACACGTCATGTCAGATGGGGAGCTATCGCGGTTTTCGTGTCGTCGTGTGACAGACAGATGAAGTGGGCGTGGTGGAAAAAAGCTTTTGACCAATCGCGGTGGGCTGATTGCAGAATTGGAATAGAAAAGTTTGGAACAGTTTTACGTTATAGCGCCCCTGGTTCCACTCTTCACCACCATGCAGATCCAGAAGCTGGTAGCACAGTGAATGACTTTGCATTTCTCTCATTAGATATACAGGAAAACCTTGTTATAACTTTGCAAGCGTTTCAAAGGCTCTCTGTAAGAATTTCCCGACATTCACATGGGCAAAATTGTAAATTCACACGCAAAATAAGTGTCATACAAGGATATATTGGTTCGTAATTGTCGACTTCTTTTTTTTTTCGCCTTAAGTTTCGCAAGCCCTGAGTATTTTTTTTTTCAAATATAACTGCCGTCTTTCTTGCGGCCTGCCGATTCATTGTGTGATCCCATAACGCAGTCGGAGATTCATTCCCGCCGCTTTGGGGGCAGAAATATGTGCATCGCGAGCTCTTCCTGAAGCTTTCGCAGCCCTGCATAAAACTGTTGGGCTGAAGCAGAGATGTTTAGATAAAAACTAAGAGCGAAATGTATATGACCGATGTCACATGATCCGGTACGCTTTAACTTTGACTAAAGTTCAGTTGTTTTGAGCACCTTCTCATTTAAGGATATAAAAAACGGCACTGTAATGTCTGCTAGAGTCCATTGACGTACTCGATGGCCATGCTGATGCCGAAACAAATATTATAGCCAAGAAAAAGAACATGACTTCACGTATAAGTTCTTATGTGATAATCATCCTCTACGTGATTCGAACTGATTGGACTTCTGGTTTTGAATAAAATGTAGTTCTATACTTTGCGCGATATTCCACGAGGCCAATAGTTCGCTCATGCAAGTGAGGTGACCACTCCAAAACTGCCGTGCAAGTAAGATATATCGTAAGTTTCTTCTGTAGAAATACGGAAAGAAAACTACTTTTGTGGCGTTGTGCATCACTGGGCGCAGCCAGAGGAAATGGTTTCTGTTAGCTCATATACTAGAATTCGTCCAAGATACACGGCGAGGTACCGTATTTCTGGACCTGCTCCTGGCAAAGAAAAAGAAGGCCTTTCTTAACGCTCCTGCTGCTGTTGCTTGAGAATTCTCGTAGGTACATAATAGTAAAGAGTTGTAGCTGAGCGGGTTTATGGGCCAGCGGTACGAGCTGGCGAGTGGAGACGGCAGCCGACCGCCGCACGAAAGGCAGACATTGAGCTCAGCCATTCCCAGCCCGGTCGAGCGGAGCTCTTTACTTCGCCACTTTTCAAACAAGGTTAGAGTTACTGCACAAATATCAGTACACTCGCTTGAGATTCCCGATCCCGGTCACCCACGTCCAATCACCGCCGAACGGCCTCGTAGCTGAAACCTCTCGGAGGTCATCTTCAGTCGTGAAATGCCTCCGAGTCTTTTTCGTCTGCTGTCGAGTCAGCGCCGCGCTTGAAGAGGATGCCGATGGCAGGCCGCTATAGGGACCGAGGTTCGGTCCACTGCAACCATGCGTGAGTCAGCGAGCGAAAAAATTTTGTACCGTTCAGACTGATGAAAGGAGCCGAATAAGCTTTCTTTCTAAGTCTTCTTCTAACCTCGCAGAACGAGGCACGAGACGCACGCGCCGGAGCGCGGAATATATAAAAGGCGGCCTAGGCAGATCACGATAACTGCTAGAGCGTGTCCCCCCCCCAACACACACCTCCCTACCCTAGGAGAAAAGCAGCGGTGCAGTGGTGCCCAAGAAACAACCTTTCATGCCGGGTGACTGGGTAGATCCGTAGTATCAGTGGTTATAAAGTCGTTGAAAGCGGATAATGATGATGAGGCCGCTAGGTAGGCTGGTTTCACCCTATCTATCGTCATGACTTTCTCAAGTTCATTGAGGTCAATGGTCAAAGTTTTTTCTGTCCACTTGAATACCTATAAAGAGACGTCATAGGGGGGCGTAAGAGATGATCGGATGCTTTCACGCCGTCCGAAATCATGGCTCACTGTAGGTACGTCTCTGCTGACAAAAACGTGACTTGAGGATGCAACCCCACTAGGGCGAGGACGAAAGCGTGCAAACAGGGAAAGGAGCTGCTGAACATAGCTGTCTGGGTCGGGTGTGGAAACAGTAGCTGCTGCGAAAAATTCACCGCGGAACTGCATCATTGTGCCATACACCAGCTCCGCAGCTGTGAAATCGAGATCTTCCTTGAAAGCCCACGCCTACCAGGGCGAGAGGCAGACCTTCAGCCCAAGAAGAGCAAGCCTGGCGGCCATCAAGACGGCTTTAAGTTTACGGTGAAGGCGTTCAACCGTTCCGCTTGCCGATGGGTGATGAGTGGTAGTATGGATACTATGGATAGTTACTTCCATAACAAAACGTCGTTTTATGCATTCAAGCCCAAAAGTAACTGCAGCGCCAATGCATTTCTCTTCAAAGTTCGGGAATTAATATCTCGAAACTGGAGTCATCCTGAGAATTTGTTCCAGGTGGGTTAGGCTAGCGAACTCCCCTGCCATAATTTGTAAATTACAATATAGGCCATACGTCAATTAGCTAAAAAGTTAATTAGTGAATTTTTGTCAATCAGTCGATTATGCATTTCAATTTCTTGCAAGTAGTGTCCGCCACTTTGAGTAGACCACCCCATGAACTAGAATTTTATCTGTCACAGGCAACCTTTACTTACTCATAGAATTAAAGAAATTATTAATTAATGGCAGTGAAATGGGATGAAAAAAAAAGACATGCCGCCGGTGGGGAACGATCCCACGTCTTCGCATTACGCGTGTGATGACGCCTGTGGCAGAAAGGATGTTCCACATCCGCCGCCAAGGTTTGTGAGTGATGGCGCAGCCGAACACTCCCATGCTTAGTACGATAGTTCGAGTAGCAACACATAAATAGCCAAGAAAGTGGATGCGCAAAGCGCGCCGTGGTAGCTCAATTGGTTAGAGCATCGCACGCGTTATGCGAAGACGTGGAATCGTTCCCCACCTGCAGCACGTTGATTTTTATCCACTTTCACTGCCACTAATTTATCATTTCTTTAATTCAATTAATAAGTGAGATTTCCCTTATGCCTTGCTTGATGTTTTTGTTTGTTGGCTTCTCATATCATGATTAATAAAAATCGGGTTCCTCTGCTAATCCCCTTTCTTCTCGTTCTTACAGGCAACCCTTTAATAATTTTTGAAAGTATTCGCTGAAAGACCTTGTATACCTCTAGTAGCAAACGCTCGGCGCTACTGCCTACTATATTTTCTCTCGCTCTTTACGCAGACCCTAATACAAGGCAAGGGCCGACCCCCAGGCGCCGGTCGACGCTCGAAGAGGAAAGGCTGAGTCATTGCAATACCGCCAGCAGTAACCATGTTATCAGAGAAAAAAAAACTGAAGAGATGCATTTGAAATATTAATGCTTGCTTTTAGTTTTAGCCCCTGAAGAATTTGTCAAGTTCTCAGCTTTTGTTTTGCGCAACTATACCTCTATGATCCAAACAGATAGCACGCCTCCAACAGTTGCGATCGCCTCGAGCGTGCCCTGTGCCGACCATCATAGAGCGTGCATTGAAGGATACGAAAATTCAAAGCTTCATTGGCCTCGCTCATCTGTAGCTCTCGGGCAGCTTAATTTTGTCAGATGGCGGCATCGAAGTGTAACAAGAACACCGTTGAAAGTGGAAAAATGAAGGAGCTGTACACGGGGCATTGTTATCCGTACTGCTCAAGCATATAGGAGCTCATGATGTTAGGGGAAATTGGGGAAGCAAATATTGTTCGCATAATACTGGCATTTTTCATATCAGGCCTGCGCAAAAGTTGCTTCGGGAATATGTTCGTCACAAACCATCGCCCTCATAGCAGCGCGTTACTCGGTTTTTTAGAAACGTGTTTCAGCAACATTTACGAAATTTGCTGAGAGACTTGCAAGCAGGTCCCGACGAAAGTTGAGTTGAAAGAGGTAAGACACTTGGTTCTGAGATTTTCCGTTTTTCTTTTTTGGTGAGTACGACGAACTTGAAAAGAAAAAGCCAGGTTATTGAAGCAATTTGGATAAAAAACTGGTCCTTCAGGTTGCGTGTTGCTGCTGAAGGAAAATGGATATAGATATAAGCTTTCGTTGAGAAATAGGTGAACAAGTTTTCATCAGGGCCAACTTGCTGAACGATGGCTTAGTGTGAGGAAGCAAATGGCACAGCGATATAAACAGTAGAAGTAAGCAGGGCAGGGCAGGCACTACGGACATGTAAGCTTCTTATAGGAATTGTGCTCTGTCCTTCCCCATTAAGCCTTCCATGACACTTAACGTGCAAGGCAAATGAGTTGTGCTGAAATACACAGGGTTGAAGAAGTTTAAAAGAAAACATTGCTGTTTGTATGAAACTTGCTCCGCATAAAAAAATGTCTGCGAAACTAATTTTGCTTGACTGTTATGTAGAATATAAACTTCAAGATGTCGATTAACTCACCCTCGTTCTGCAATTCGCTAGGTCCTCGGTTAGTTTTGAAGTGCACAGCCATCGCCTCATAAAGGCGTTGGTCCCCGGTTTCTTCCACGGATTGGTCCAAATTTTCTTCAATGGCAAACCCTGCTTCCTAAGAAACTAGTTTCGGTTATCTTTCTATATTCGTGAAACTCGCCAGGTGGATGACGACTTTTCTCTTTCACTTCACATAAAGCGTGAAAAACTGCAGGGCAGTTGCACAGCTGTCTTGTGACCTTTGAAAAAATGAAGGCGCAGGAACAAAAGGGTACTATCCTGTTCTCATTGTTTGAGAGACCTGAGGTTGGCAATTTGACATGAAAACAACAAAAACAACAAAAGTAACCACAGCAGTAGCTTCGGTTGGAAATAATGGACCGGCGACTATTTGGGACGGTTTCGGTTTGATGTTTTTAGGTTTGATTTTCTTTAAGTCTTCAGCTACGCTGTTCTGTTGTCGCAGAACGTTCCACCCAAATTGGCAATATGAATGTTTCTCGCAGATGCAAGAATTTTCACATGACTGTTTTGAGTCCTGTTTGCTGCCTAAAGTCTTTTTTTTTTCTACTGATGAAGTACCTAATGTTAGAGTGATTGCACAAGCGGCATGCTGTTCACTGTGTTCTTAAATTGCATATCTTGTAAAAGAAAGTATCGACGACAGTGCAGCTTTCAGACACGCTTAGCTATCATCGTGATTGGAATACGACTAATTAGTCTTTGAAGAAAGAACACTAACCTCAGTGCAGGATGCCAGCAAACTGCCATCACTTGGCACTTTTACTTTGGCCAGTTTACTTGTGACTACTGAAACCAGTTTACTTTTTACTACTGACACACTTCTGAAGTCCCACTTCTCATTTTATAACGAAAGCATATTAAAGGAACATGCACAATGCGCGCATGGGCCGTTGGGGCTCGTCAAGCTATACCGACAACGCTGTGAATCATCGCAATTTTCAAAGTAAAATGTAGCAAAACAAAAGCAAAGAGAGAAAACCTACAAAAATTACTGAAGAGCGGGATAAACTCATACAAAGCCTAAAATCAAGGCGCATGCACTGCTCGTGAGCACCCCTAAGCAGCCGCCCAACGCAGCTTAGAGGACACACAGCCCTGCGTTCAGTTTCAAACAATGAGCCACTCGGTTATGAAACGACCGCCAAGAGCACGCGCTCGAGTCGCTGCAGGGCCAGGCGAAATGAAATTAAGTCTATCCAATGGCGCGTAAATGGCCGTGGCAGAGGCAGTGATCGTGAAGAAGAAGAGACGCCTTTTTCGGCAACCCTTCAGGGAGCACGACTCCGGGCAACTGCTACACCGCTTAGGTGGTTCTTCCGCCAGAAACGGCGGATGAGAAGAAAGGGGTTGCCCAGTCATTGCTGTGTTCGTGGATTTCCCTCTTCCTTTCCTCGGTCCCTAGGGGTGCATTCCTTTCTTCCACCGGATCTGTGGAGCGAAGCATGTGTCAGTTTTCTCACAGCGGTCAGGAGACGAGGTTCGAGAGACTGTTTTCGTGCTCGCTCTATCCCCGCTTATGGCAGGAAGGGGGGGTCTGGGCAGAGTGCTCGCTGTTTACATCAATGTAGCGAATGCTGGGCCCTTTGGCAAACCTTTGTTGCAAAGGAAATTAGCCATTTCCGCGGTGTAAGGTTCAGCTTCGCTGTGCTCGCGACCGGGGGGGGGGGGGGGGGGAGGTGTAAATGTGTAAAGTATCACAAAATACTTTACACATTTTGCATAGCTATTTAAAACCCGCGCTTAATCGTCTTTTTTTTCCTCTGTTCACTTAACGTATGGTTCACTTAGTTTTTCTCATTTGTTCAAGAGATCCCTACTGGTGGCTTCGATATCGCTCAAACTACAGACAATGCATAAACAGTATGAAGCACAGCGAATGATTCGAATTCAAAAGGACTCGTAACTTCAAACCTGTTCCCCCACGCCTATTTTCTCCTTGAACAGGCACTCCTGTCGCCAACACTCCTGCAGGCCTGAAAGGAACGTCGATTCTCCCTGTTCTGAAACTGTCTCTTCTCATAGCGATTTGTTGAAAACAATGTCATTGATAAAATTTTACGCCCCGCAGAAACTGAGAGTTGCTTACCAATGTGGCACCCTATAAGCACTTGCAACAACTACCCTGGTTCAAATAAACCAACTTAGTTCTTCTTTTCCGCCGCATTGATGGTACGCTGTAAAACGAAATTTCTTTCACCTTACTAAATTCATGCGAAGGACAGAGTCCACCGCAGAATCTTCTTGACACCATGGCTTTCACTCGACAGTACAGCCGTAATGTGGAGTATACCCTGTCGCGGTAGCCAAGTGGCTATGGCATTGGGCTGCTGAGCTTGAGGTCGTGGGTTCGATGCTGGCCCGGCACCCGAATTTGGATGTGGGTGAAGGCAAAAAAAAAAATCGTTCGTGTACTTAGATTCAGGTTCACGTTAACAAACCCCAGATGGCGAAATTAGGTCTGAAGCCCCCCCTATGGCTTTGCCTTGTTATCAGATTGTGGTTTTGACACACAAAACCGCATAATTTTTCTTTAACGTGGACTTATGGGTGACATGCTCTTTGCAGTGCCTTTAGTTTAGGCATACTGAAGGCACATTAAAGTCACTGAACACACTATGCGTTGTTGTGTGCTCGCTCTTCACAACTACTCGGCAATTTCGCTTTGAATAGTGCGTGTTGGCCGATGCGGTGGACGAAAGAAAGGTCCCTATAGGATTCAAGAAAGACTGAAAATAAACGGAATCGCCCTTACAAATTTTCTTGCTTAACCTTCTTGCACTGGGAACATTAGGCGTTCGCTAGCCTCAGTTCATGTTAGGTGCTGTATATACACACGACCGGTACAAGATCCATAAAACGTAGATATGTCAACTTTATCGGTTAAGCTTCCTTCAACGGCAGCGTTTCACTCAAGGGGGAAGATATTCCTTCGGATAATCGACATGAGAATGACTTTGGTTGCCGTACGTTTCAAATATTGCTAGGCGACGCAGTTTGTCGAAGAAGACCTAGTATTTTGGGGATGTATCTGAGCGCCACTGCGGTTGATAACCTATTTAATGCAGTGGCCCTGATTGTCTTGTTTGTTGTCTAAATTGAAGGCGCCCTAGTTTCTATAGATAATGCTTACCTCAACCATAGTTTCTGTTATAGCCCGATTACCAGTTCACTTATTCAGCTATTCAATGGCGCAATATTCAAAGAACTAGACTTCTCAGCTGATTCTAATCTAAAGTTGCTTAGACTTCGCTATTATAATTTATTGTTCTTTTGTAGTTGACGTTTATACTTACGCGAATCGCTGCACAAAGTTATTCATGGCTTTCCTTGTCTTCTTGGAATGACTATACGTTTGCCTTCGTCAGGATCAACCGCAATATAAGGGAAGAAATGGCGACAATTTACCTTTCGGTCTGGGAGGGCGAAGTGTCATCTACGTATGTTATTTCATAGTCATGTCTTTCACCTCTGTCCTAAATTAACATTGCGCAGAGACCATCGATGATGATTGCTAATGTAAGCGAATAGCCGAACGCTTCTAAAACATCTTTATGAAAAGACTGATGCGTTCGAAGGCTTATATTTGTTGTAGTGATGATATTTAGGTAACTTTCTTACTTCGTTGCGTAATTCCGCAGAGAAAAGAGCCGCTAACCAGCACGTGTGTAGTGGCAGTATGTATGGCTTCATATAAGGCTGTGCGTCGTATGTGTGTTGTCTGCAGCGGCCCGAACGCCGACGTAGAATTCAATTGTCATCCTCCTCTCCCTCCTCAAGAGCCTTCTCATGCAGCACCAGACGGAGAGCGGATGGCGGGAGATGAGGACGGTTAAATTGATCGCCAACCTCCGACAACTAATAAATATGGCGATAGAGCTTATGAATGCTATTCGCTTTAAAACAGGGTCATGGAGTTGGGAAGTCTGGAAGGCAGCTTGAATGCACGGTCAATCGCACGTGCGTATCCAGAAGTCGTGGCCACAAAGTCCAGTAGGAAACCCTGACGCTAATAAAATTTCCTGGAGTAGCGCGGCCAGCGAAGATCCAGTGCGCCAAAATTTTAGCAATGATAAGCCAGAGTCCTCGAGACCTATAAATTTTGTAAATATGTCTCGTCAAAATAACGTACTGTGTAGCTGTATACTGCTCAGTCAATGTACTGCATGCGTATAAGCATCGTTGTATCATAATGTTTAACCTTTTTTCTCATTTTATCACCGTGTAATAATACAAGATATTCCGAAATAACATTTCTGTACAATTTTCATTCCAACTCTGTTACACAATACTGTGTTTCCGAGACCTTCAACGATATATTGGTCTTATCAGTGTTTCAACACTAGGGTAAAGAAATCTTTCGCATTCCCCCTTTTATTACATTAGTGCGTCGTTTATTCTCTCACTACAATAGCTATGTGAGCCCATACGTACTTATTTTGTATGCCGAGCAGGACATGGCTGTATTTTGCGGTTGCTCAAGGGAAGATATATGTTAGCAATAAATTATCCTGGAGTTGAATGTTTGAGAACGCCTGTTGAGCAGCGCTCGTGTTCCGAAAGAATGACTTTACGCTAGAATTGTGCGCAGAAAACAATGCGAACCCCTCCCAAAGCTGCACATATTATTAGCGAAGCCGATTTTCCAATGCCAAATAGCACTTAGGAAAGAAATGCTGGATGAATTCAGCCCCAGAGTCTTTTACTAACGAAGCTATCTTAGAGGACGCGCACTGAACCTCAACCCTCGTCGCCACCTGGTGTGACGGCCCCACCGCAGGAGCTGCGGGTATTCTGAGGGGGTAGATGACGACAAAACCATGACGAGTGCTTCAATTTCCTACAAGAATTACTACAGCGAACTCTGGCGCTAATGACCATGGGAGCTGCAAGCATGGGGCTTCAGCCAGCATGGGAATGAAGGCTGAATGAATCGAAGGACGTCGGGACTTTGAAAATTGATTAGTTAAAAAGAGATTGCGCTGTAAGTGACAGATTTCACAGCGATTATGCATGTTAGCAGAGTCTGGGTGGCATGTGTCTGTAGGAAAGCATTATTGCTTCAAAATTTAGTGAAATAACGGTTCAGAAACCGTGCTGAACAAATCCTCAAGAACTTCTTAAGCCACAAGCTTCAGAAAAACTTCCATTCACTAACCAACGTTCGCACGGTAGCTCACCGATTGCAGCGCCCAGAGTTCCCTCAATGTTAGCAGGAAGCTCTTTCGACGAGCGCAGACATAGGCCGAAAGCGTCCCGTAAGAATGAACCGAGCGCTATGACTCCATCTTTGACGTTCATTTTTGTATTCTTCCTTTTTCGTCACCCCCCCCCCCCCCCCCCCCGAAGCGCAGAGTAGCCAACCGGGCGCGTCCTTGGTTAATCTGCCTACCTTTGGTAAATTGCTTCTCTCTGTGGCGGCCGCTCGTTCTGTTAGTATATTGACACGTGTACTTATATTTAATGGGCAACCACGTTTCGCCGCCTAACAAATGTTATCGCACAGCGCGGGACGCGTCTGCATGTATCCGAAGTTTCTGGAAAGTTATCGCGATGCTTCTATCCGTTGTCTGTTGTCGCCGAACCTTGTATTATCTGATTTCATCGCGTGACTCGAATGTTGTAGAACTTTGTGGAAGGCATGCGGGTCCCAACGATTAGTCTGGAACATTTGACGACTGTTGTATAAAAGCCGACGCGCTTGACCCGCTGATCAGATTTTCGACGATCGCCGACCGTGTTCGCCGCTATCGTTGTGCTATAAGTGTAGCCTGTTTTTGTGGGCACAGGTTCGCCCAATAAAAGTTAGTTTTGTCTTTGACAGTATTGCCACTGTGTTCTTCAACGTCACGACCACGTGACATCTGGTGGAGGTGCTGGGTAAGTCCGGTCATGAACAGTGATTCTTGCCGTGCAGATCCCAGTCGGCGTAATCAGGTGTCCTCCAGCGGTCCGAATTTGAGGGCCTTCCCACGCAGTCTTAACTTTCCTCAACTGGGCCGCGATGGGTCCACTCATGACGGAGTAATCGGCTCCTGTGTCTACTAAGGCGGTGACTGCGTGGCCGTCGAGAAGCACGTCGAGGTCGGTGGTTCTTTGTCTTGCGTTGCAGTTAAGTCTCGGCGTCGGATCATGGCTGCGTCGTGTTGAACTGAAGCTCGAACGTCGCGTCGTCAAGTCGTCTTTTGTCGGTGTAGTCTTGGCTTCCTGACTTCGTCGGGACGGCGGCGTGTCGTCATTAGGTCGTCGAGATGGTTTCTTCGTCGTCTTCGTCGGCGGCGGAGGATCTTCGTCAGTTCGACGAACAGCAGCCGCACCTCCATCGGTTGCTGCTTTTAGTTTTCCGGATACGGGCTCGCTTACCGGCCCCGGGCTGGGCCAGTGTATGGACGGCGCTGCGGCGACAGGTAGCGGCCTGGTGACGGCGAACGGGACGGTCGTCGAGGGCTCCACTGAGTAGCGGCGAGGTAGTCGGCGATATCTCGAGGGCGTTCACCTTGCTGCGGGTGCGGAGCGTTGACGGCGAAACCTCGCAGTCCCATCTCCCGGTATGGGCATCGGCGATACACATGGCCGGCTTCTCCGCAGTGATAGCAGAGCGGGCGGTGGTCGGGGGCTCGCCAAATGTCCGTCTTCCTCGCGTAGGTACGCTGGGCGACGGGTGGGCGTGCTGGCGGCGGCGACGGCGGACGACGGAATTGCGTCGTTGCAGGGCCCTGGCGTGGTCGCGGAGGGGGACCTTGACGGCGTGCGACGGCCGCGTATGTCGTCGCTTCTGGCTGGGGCTGCGGTAATTGTGGTTGCAGCTCGGGAACTCCAAGCGATCGGTGCACCTCTTCTTTGACGATATCGGCGATCGAAGCCACTTGGGGCTGCGACGAAGGCAGGACCTTGCGCAGTTCTTTGCGCACAAAGGCCCTGATGGTCTCCTGAAGGTCTCCGGAATCCAGTCCCTGGATGGCGTACTGCGGCGTGAGCCCCTGGCGGTTATATTGCCGGGTGCGCATCTCCAGAGTTCTCTCGATCGTCGATGCCTCAGCAGAAAACTCAGCTACGGTCTTCGGCGGGTTACGAATAAGTCCTGCGAAAAGTTCTTGCTTGACGCCCCGCATCAGGAAGCGGACTTTTTTCTCTTCTGACATTTCCGGGTCGGCGTGCCGGAAAAGACTGGCCATCTCCTCCGTGAAGATCGCGATCGTCTCGTTTGGCAGCTGCACTCTGGTTTCTAGTAGTGCTTTGGCTCGCTCTTTTCGCACGACGCTTGTAAACGTTTGCAAGAAGCCGCTTCGGAAGAGGTCCCACGTCGTTAAGGTGGCTTCTCGATTCTCGAACCAGGTCCTGGCGGCGTCTTCCAGTGCGAAATAGACATGCCGCAGCTTCTCGTCGCTGTCCCAACTGTTAAACGTAGCGACCCTCTCATACGTCTCGAGCCAGGTTTCCGGGTCCTCAAATGTTGATCCGCGGAACGTCGGAGGTTCCCTGGGCTGCTGCAGCACGATGGGGGACGCTGGGGCTGCCATTGGGGTTGCCTTGTCCACAATCTTCTTGGTCTTCTCAGGTAGAAGTCCGTGCTCCGGGGGCAGCTGTTGAAGACGGCGGCTTGCTCGATGCTCCGGGACTACGTTGGTGTTCTCTTTGCGGTCCGGGCTTGGATCACGGCTTGTCGGGGGCGTCCGGTACATGAACGAAAATCACCTCCACCAGATGTCACGGGGTGGTCAGTGATTGAACTCCGGCGTAGCTTGTTGGCTTGGTGCGTCGGTCGAGAACATTTTTCGTCGAGAAATTTTTCGTCGAGAACATCCTGCTGCGACATGGTGCCCCAGAAGTCCTCATCACCGACAGAGGAACGGCTTTTACAGCAGAGCTCACCCAAGCCATTCTGCAGTACAGCCAGACAAGCCACAGGAGGACAACTGCCTACCATCCGCAGACGAATGGTCTCACGGAGCGCCTGAACAACACCCTCGCCGACATGCTAGCAATGTACGTCGACGTCGAACACAAGACGTGGGACGCGGTCCTGCCGTACGTAACCTTTGCGTACAACACGGCGGTGCAAGAAACAACGCAGATCACGCCGTTTAAGCTGGTTTACGGCAGGAACCCGACGACGACGCTTGACGCCATGCTGCCGCACGTAACTGACGAAGAGAATGTTGACGTCGCTAGCTATCTCCAGCGCGCCGAAGAAGCCCGACAGCTCGCCCGCCTGCGAATCAAGAGCCAGCAGAGGACCGACAGCCGACACTACAACCTCCGACGACGCTTCGTCGAGTACCAGCCCGGTGACCGTGTTTGGGTTTGGACCCCTATACGCCGACGAGGACTGAGCGAGAAGCTCTTGCGTCGCTATTTCGGACCGTACAAGATCATCCGACGTATTGGCGCCCTGGACTATGAGGTCGTGCCAGACGGCATTTCGCTGTCACAGCGGCGCCGCTCACGACCTGAAATTGTCCACGTTGTGCGACTCAAGCCGTACCACCAGCGTTGACGAACTTTGGGACTTCGCGTAACTGACCTTTGGACTTGATTTCTTTTCGTTGTTTTGTTACTTATGTTTAATAAGTGTCCTTTTGTGTTTCGTTCCTTTATATTTGTAGCATCGGGACGATGCTTTTTTTAAGAGGGGGGTATTGACACGTGTACTTATATTTAATGGGCAACCACGTTTCGCCGCCTAACAAATGTTATCGCACAGCGCGGGACGCGTCTGCATGTATCCGAAGTTTCTGGAAAGTTATCGATGCTTCTATCCGCTGTCTGTTGTCGCCGAACCTTGTATTATCTGATTTCATCGCGTGACTCGAATGTTGTAGAACTTTGTGGAAGGCATGCGGGTCCCAACGATTAGTCTGGAACATTTGACGACTGTTGTATAAAAGCCGACGCGCTTGACCCGCTGATCAGATTTTCGACGATCGCCGACCGTGTTCGCCGCTATCGTTGTGCTATAAGTGTAGCCTGTTTTTGTGGGCACAGGTTCGCCCAATAAAAGTTAGTTTTGTCTTTGACAGTATTGCCACTGTGTTCTTGAACGTCACCACCACGTGACAATATATTATGTACACACTTATAGACAGCATATTCCGTCATATATGACTGCCACCTAGAAGCGCTGAAGATTCTGGTCTGTGATGGGGGTGAAACACGAAAACACCCGCGTACTTAAATTTAGGAGCACATTGAAGAACCCCAGGTGGTACAAATTATTCCCTAGTCCCCCCACTACGGCGTCCCTCATCATACGATCGTGGTTTTGGCACGTAAAACCCCATAATTTTATTTTAATTCTGGTCTCTACTGAAGAGCCCAAGCCGTGTTCTTTCTCGTTTACATTTTTCTTAAAGAAACTTCGCTGCCTTTTTTTTCTTTGTTTCTTTTTTTTCATAAGCTTGCATTCATTACACTGCATTATTCGCTTCTTGGTAGCGGTGATATTTTGTCGACGAGTAAAAAAGCGCCTTTGCATAAGATTCACTTTCCGATGCATTCACAAGCGCTGAAACATTACAAATGATGTGGACACTTCACTCTTTCTTTTCTTTCCCTCACATAATGGCACACGCGATTCGTGGAAGAGTACGGGTCTGAGAAACTCGCTCAAAAGAAAAGGGTGTATCAAGAGGGCCTACAACGACGGCATGTGCAATCGTCGACGAAAATGATAAACGCTCTGGGGCAGGTCGCCGGGGTGAATTATTTTAGAGGATCTGCAGTATTTGATTTTTTAGTTTCTACGTACCCGCCTTCTTATTTGAATGGCGAAAGTCTCCGAAATAGAAGAAACTGGGTTCGCAGGAAAAAAAAAGAATACAGTCTTTGTGCATAAGCTGTACGCTCATCTTCTACTGTCTAGTCCCCACATAACGTTTGATCTCGTTTATTTTAATTTCCTTTCTCGTTTTTTTCTTCGGGTATACACATTTTTTTCTGCAATGTAGTGATTGCGGCAGCGAAGGCGCTGGGCTCTTGTGGGAGAACTGTACTCCCACAAACGGAACAAAAAAAAAAAGTAGGAATAAATATAGTGGGGGAGTACTGGTGATTAATGAGGTCGCCGAACAAAGTGGGAAGATGTCACGACGCTGTGCCTCCGATCGTTTATCAAGCGTGGTCGAGAGGTCTCTGATGACGGGTGCTGTGCTTCTGAGGTACGAGCAGACATCATTGTGGAATGACACTTGCAAGAACAAAAAGAAACGAAGGAAGAAAAGACGGTATTCCTTTGTGTGCGGCTGACCCTGCAGAAAGTTTGATTTCTAAGAAATGGAAAAAAGACTGCGACGGGCCAAACTTCGCTTTTCTTTCCGTCTTTCAAAAATAATGGGTGCAGTGCGTGACCAGGGGCCCTGAAAAGGCCGAAAAAGAAAGTGAATCGCTTCAATGTCGTTGTGAAACGTCGGAGAAAACAGTGAGAAGTTCTCTGTGTTTTCCGTGGAGGCATTTGTTTCGGGGACAACGTGAGCACTTGCTTATGCTTAACGCTTGCGACAACCACAGCGGGACGTAGCGAAGTGCGTTCTCACGCAACGCCAGCGCGTCAACGTCGGTTCCACACTCGATAGAGGGGCACCCGGTTCCGCCCGTGGGTCATTCGTATGGTGACGATATGTTCGCGAATGCCGTGCTCTCGTTTCATGTCTAGTTCAGCTAGTGTCACTTACAGTTTCCATTTTCCTTTCTCTTTCTACGATTTCTACAAACCTTCCACCGGCTTACGGCTGCATAGTTCCTCTGTAATGTGGTGAAACTGACGCAAAAACTAAATTGGAACAAATCCGTCTGTAGGCTGCCTAAAAACGAGCCGTTCTTATTGAATGACTGGAAGGAAGGCATCCAGCTGAAGGTATCTTCGACGCGCTGTCACTGAGCGTCTGGGGACCCTTGCGCAACAATCACATCTATCCGGCAGCCTAATTATTCAGAACGGTCCTCGTATCCATACTTATTCAGAACGGTCCTCGGCTTCGATACTTCGATAAGTGCTTTCATCATTTATATATTAGAACGAAATGAATATCGACCCCTTGAAACAGGGAATTATACATATCGAATAGCAGATACTATTCGATTCGTATTCGAATTTTCGGATATTCGCACTGCGTTTATTTAAGTGCTCTTTGGGCTCGTAAAATTTCCTAAGGCCTCGGGTTACGTATTACAATTCAAACCACCCCGCGCGTATTCACTTCACGCCGCGACCGTGGATACCTTTATATCCTCAGCCATAAAGACAACACCATACGCTTCGCGTATCGTATCATCAGCGACCGGAGCCTATCTTGTATACGCGCCGCTGCGCACCATTTACGAAGTGAAAGCGAGCGAAAATGTAAGAGCTTAATATTCGCGCACCGCGGCGAGGTGACCTGTATTCACCAGCACGGACTTCCTTGCACAGCTCGCGCTTTGTGATCTTTTACGTTGTGTCCCCGCGCAAGCTTCATTAGCATTACGCGACACAAAAGTGAGCGAGAAATCGGTTGCGAATTTAGAAAGGCCGGGCGTAGCAAACCGTACATAACATCAACAATGTCGTCGCCGCTCTCGACTCTCGCTATTTATCAGCCGAGAAAAACCTTGCAGCCCAACGCAGCCGTCGGTGCAGTCTCGCCTGCGTCGTTCAGTAAACTGCGGGGGCCGGGGTGCATGTATCTTTTTTTTTTTTTTTTGCTTTCCTGTTCGCCGCGCCACCGCGGTTGAGCCGAGCTCGCATAGCAGCGCGCAAAGTTCCGCGAAAGGTCTCTTTTGTTTCGCTCCCTCGGTGAGAGCGCCAAATTGAATCGCGCGCGGAAATAGGATTATTGCGGGAAGCCGCCTGCGGCGCTTGTTTGCGCGAGCGGAGCGAGCGTTAACGCGTCGCCGTTCTGGCTTTTTACTTTTACGCTCGCGCCTGTCGGCACGCTCTGCTGCATGTTTAGCGGGAACGTCTTCCCGCAACCTCTCGTGGTTATAATGGCGCAACGCAATTTCGTTTTTTTTTTTTTTCTTTCCGAGAGGGGTCCCGCGAAGCGTGGCGTTACGCTGAAGAGGAAGAAGAGAGAAAAATGCTATACAGCGCTGTTAGTGGGCGATAAGTTTCGGAAGGATGGCACCAAGCTGCGTTCTTTGTCTTCCTTCTGGAGCACGCCTCTTTCGGGCCGAGCGTTCCGTCGCTTGCATAAGTTATTCAGCCCGATTAGTTTCGGATCTGTAAATGTACACTGGAACGTCGCGGCTCTGTCACCCCGCTTTTTCTGTGCGGATGGAGCGCATCATGCCTGCGCGATACGTGAACTACGCGGTGGTGTTGCTGTCACAATTTCGTGGGGAAAGAGTTCGTTCGCTAACAGTGAGGCTACACAAGAGAGAGAGAGAGTGCGAAGATAGACGGGCTAGCGAAAATTCCCAGGCAAGCGCCCAGTGTACTACACTACAATAGGCAAATAGGAAAAGAGGATGAGGGGAAGAAGGGGAGGGGGTAATCGACCGATAGTCACAAGCAAACGTGTAGGTGAGCTCTAAGTCTCTAAACTGACTCGTCTAGATCTCTAGAGATAAGGAACTACACTTCATGATACGCGTTTTAGCTGATTCTATGCGCAAGCAAGTCGTATAACCGAATGAGCAGGCTATTTCTCGCCGATTTGACCTCGATTACCGCTTATCAGCGTTCATCGACGTCATCTTAAGAAATGGCTGTCTTCGCAACGCTTCTATACTATAACTCTATACTGATCACTAAATAAATAGTAAAGTGGCACGTACTCAAGCATTTGATTGATACAGTTTCATATCCATCACAATTTAGCCCACAGGGTGGGAATGTCGTCATGTTCTTTTCAATAAGCGTTATGTGCGCCCTCACCTTTATTGCATTATCGTTTGCGTCTTTGGTTCAGTAATTTGCTGTGTTTCGCACTGTTTCTCGGTTCTTCTTGAGCAGAACATGCTGTTAAGCTGTAGTGCACGGTAGAGGTTTAGATAAGAATTACCGAGGCCTAAATTTGGGTGTGATTGATTTGGTAATGTAATCGACATGTAATGAGGAAGGAAGATAACTGATGGTCATTAAGGGTTACGGACTGGATTCCAAGAGAAGGGAAGCGTAGCAGGGGGCGTCAAAAAGTTAGGTGGGCGGATGAAACTTAAGAAGTTTGCAGGGACAACATGGCCACAATTAGCACATGTATGACCGGGGTAGTTGGAGAAATATGGGAGAGGCCTTTGCCCTGCAGTGGGCGTAGCCAGGCTTATGATGATGATGATGATATTGTATAGGCGTCTAGCTATGTTCTTACGTGCGAGCCTTTTGGTTATGTGCGCGATATTTCACCGTAAATAATCTGCGTTTGTATTTTGGTGCACTTGTCTATTCTCGCGGTTATTTCGCTCCATGTGTTTTCAAGCCTTGAAGTTGCTATATACAAGAGCTTACCTCTTTGTGGTTTCAGGTTCCCACTCGTAGTTACAAAATAATTCTTACGCTGAAACTCTTCATAACAACAGATGGCAACGGTAATCATGATGTTATGTTCGCGAATGCGGTTGACCAAGAGCAATTAGCCATATATGAACGAAACACTCTGTGATTCCAGCCCCCTGATGAACAGCTGTAATGGAGGCCTGTGAAATTACTTTGGCTAAGGCTGTTTTTCGAAGAGCTTTTCATGAGGATTGTACACCGGCGAGATAATGGCATTGTACCTATATACTGAGGACTGAGGTGAAGTGCGGCTAAGCCCTTCCGCGAAAGCTTCTAGTGGAACGAAGTGTTGTTCCCGAATTGGAGCTTGTATAACCCAGCAAGTAAGCGCAGAGGCAAGGTGTCTCGCGAGCCAAAAACCAACCACGGTAGACGATACAGTGCATTTTCTTTCGTCCGAGGACTCGGTGGGCTTGCAGCAAGACACGAAACATGATGGGACAGAGAGCAGTGGCAGAGACGCAAAGGGAAATGACGTACAGTGAGTTCCGCCGTGCTTTCCATCATTGCGGCCCGGGCCGGGCTAATGGATCCGCTGGTAGAAGGAGAATTAATGAGGCGCCCAACTGGCAGTCGCGTGGTCGTTAGGGAGCCTTCTCGGCCGTAATTAGGCCTCGACTACAGAACGCCGAGACGACGACGACTAGGAGTTAGCGGGCGTGCGGCTTGCGGGCCGCGCTTGCTGGCTCCCGGTGCTGTCATTCACCGGTGGGCAGGTACGCGCGCGCTGTCATTAGTGAGAACAATGACCGAGACTCCGCCCACCTGGTTGTTACCACGGTGCCACGCCCCGTCGGTGCCTGCCACTGCACCAGGCCGTCCACGTTCATTTAGGTGCGCATGCGCAAGAGGGTGGTGCACGGTTGCACTTTGTTCTTTCGGTCTAGCTAGAACTTCCTAACTTTTATGACAGTAAAAAAAAAAAGTAGAAACTGTGGTTTGACGCGCATTGTTCATGCCAGAGGGTCTACGACGCAAGATCCTGCAATAAACTTCGACGTTATCGAACGTAGCAGCGTTCACTGCGGTGGCTGCAGAACCACCGAGGAAATGCGCTGGCCTCGAGTAAAGAACTTGATGTTTACGCAGTCTAGCTCTATTTTGTGATACATTTACATACTTTAATTACACATACTTTAATGACATTTTTCGTTGCTAGGCGATGAGCAATAGCCGGTGGCACCTAAAGGTGCCTATTGCTTCTATGACATCGTGTCAATGATAATAACAACAAAAAAAGAACATGCATACGAACCGAGCTTCAATTGAAGTCGCGTGTTGATACCTATAAGCCAAACAAGTTCATCTGATATGCCATTCTTATCTTGTGGCAGGCATGATCGTAGTGCAGCCGCAAGTCTTCATAAGCCGAGGCAGTCCAGAAAAAAAAACTAAACCAAAGGCTATTCGCATAATACTGCTTCTGTAAAGAGTTGCGATAGCAAGTTCAGGTCTTTCTCGAACACGACGCCACTATCGTACATGGCGGTCTGCTTTTAAAGAGAACCCATTAGTGTAGAGCTCGGGCGAAATTCATTTTTTTTTTTCTCTGGCCAGCGTGCAATTACCCTGCTTGGCAGTCGTCACCCGACTTACCCGGCTTGCGGTCATCATCTGCTGCAAAATCGGGTGATTGATAACTGAGTGCACAATCACCCGAGTGAGGGCGAAGCACAGGAAGTTTCACACGCAGAACTCAAACGACATTGCCCTCTTTGAGACGTCACTTGAAATCTTTTCTGAGATGTGCATGAAATGTCTTCTTTAATCGGGCAATGCTGGAATGACGGTCGCAGTGACGCGAGATGAACCTGGCTGTTCTATTCTGATTGCCTTCGAACAATCCTGTAAGACAATCTTGATATGGTGACCACGTGATTCAACGGAAAGTTAGGACTTTCCTTGGTGCTTTCACACTTTTATGTGAAAGCACCTTTGTCCGGGTAATGATATTATGACTTCAGAGCCCACCTCTGCTGTTGACGCTTAGGAGAGTATATGATAGGAAACAGCTCGCGCTCCCGCATGAATGACCACCAGAGCTTGTTTACAGTGCAGCCGGTTTCTACAGACGCAGCGTTTTTTTTTTTAAGCTAGCTTAGAGCCTAACTCACACATATTAGCGGTGATCAGCAGCCTCTTCGCTGCGCGATAGCTGGCAGTCACAAGGCCACCTTCCTTTTAGCTCAAGCACTACGCCAATGTAAGAGGATGTCAACGGAGCTCAGCTTTAGCCGACCTCTCAGATTGGTCTTTTACACAGCACGCAACTAGGCAAAGGACACCAAAAATTTGCGCAATTGAAGGGGGGGGGGGGTAGCGTGACAAGCGCTACGTCTAGTCCCCCACCCCCATTTTTTTTTCTTTGATTGCAGCCTTTGTATAGTTCCGTACTGCGTAACAAAATGGAGCTCCAACTAGCCTAGTCTGATACCCTGCTTTCCGATTCGGTGGCGCTCAAAAGTGGCTAACTTATCTGCGAACTTCGTTCCGGTGCCCGCAATCAGAAGCAGCGTCCTATACGTACACTCGGCGTTGTAAACTTAAGCGACCGTTGTGTTTTTGATCCTTTTCATTTTACGTAATCATCTAGCTATGAAAGGTTTGGACTTCCTCTCATCGGCTTTCGCTATCGTCTCATATCGCGACCGCACGCGCGTTCACATCACCAATACCCCAATGCCAAGCAGTCCCGCACCCGCCTTACTTGGGCCTGAATCTTCATGAATCTTATGAGCATATTTCAATCAGTAGTTATACTCGTAAACAAATTCGCAACATTGGGAGTGGGATCATTTCATCAACAGTGCGCACGACGACCTTCTCGATTTAATGCCTCGGCGGCAGCCAAGGGCCATTCAAGTCTCCTGTTGACGGTCACCCGTCGATGTGGACACCGAGCTATCTATGACAGGTTGCAGTGTAAGTGGCGTCTGGCTAATGCAGATCCATTTCTTTGGCCCCCTGTACTCAGACAACAAGAAAGGAAATTTTGGTGGGCTTGCAAGAATTCATACTTGAAGCACAAAAAACGAGGACAGAGGAAGGAAAGCAAGACAGTTTCTTCAAACTACATTCTAGTAAAGACGCCCCTATGTACCTTCAAACTACATTCTAGTAAAGACGCCCCTATGTACCCGTCGACGCAGAGATCAAAAGCAAAGTACATCGTTCGGCAAGCGCACTCCAACACTTCCCACTCCCCCCCCCCCCCCCCACACACATACAAAAAAAAAACTAAAGGTTTAACAAGTTGAAAAAGTGAAATTTCACACCACTATGCTCATAAAAAACAGAAACAATAAGATTATGAACTCTGAAAGTGTAAGACTTAAAGAAACGCGCTCTGACTCACGCCTTTATCATTTGGGCACTGATAGTTTTGAATTTGCGCGCGAAAAGCAACCTTATCGAGGAATGCTATTTCACTTGTGTTAAGGTTTATCGAGGGCTTGCTCAGACACGCGGAGCCACCTTTTCCTTTGATCTAGAAGGCCTCTATAACCTCCTTACTTGTCCGATCTTGGTGCCGGAGAAGGAGCGATTGTCGGCAGTGTACGGCAAGGTGCGAAGATGGCGGCCCTTCGATGGAGCTGTGGTGCCATATGAGTATGATATTTAGGCAGCGGCCTGTCTGCCCGACTTATCTTCGTCCACATGAAAAAGGACTGTGGCCCACATCGCTGCCTGCACAAAGAACGAAGGTTATGCCGCTACACGTGGTCTATACTGAGCTGGTTCTGGCATCACCTTCCTGCGCATCACCTTCCTGCGCATGCGCTTTGAAAGAGCTGAACAAATATCGCCTAGCTTCTTCTTAGCAGTCAAAACAACATCATCGTTATGGCGGGAGGCCACTTTAATTAGACGATGTGAAAGTCCACGAATATTGTCGCGTTGTAGTGATGGTGAAAAACACAGCAGCAGAAACTGCGAACCACGAAAGTATTGGGTAAATCAATGTCCAGAAAAGTGGGTTGCACTCAAAGGAAAACGATAGCGGCGAGCTCAGTCGGTGATCGTCGAAAATATGATCAGCGGGTCCAGCCCAGATCAGCCGGCTTTTATAAATAACTCCTCTAAAATCTCAGTGGGATTGCTGGTGCCCGGGGTGCCTTCCAGAAAGGACTACACGATTCGTGTCGCGCATGCAGTTAGATTGCACAAGGTTCGGTGACAACATACAACAGATAGAATTATCGATAACGTTCGAGAAATTTCCGATACGTGCAGGTGCGTCCTGCGCTAAGCGATAACGTTTCACCATTGCTACCCGGTGGGAAAGCGGTAACCGGAGGATGGAAAACACGCATACATGTCAATGTGCGATATTACCGCACATTTCTGTTTCCTATATACCACTACCTTTGGTGCACACCTCGCTCCTACCTTGATGGCCTTGAGCCGTACCTCCAAGCGCTCGCCCTTTCTGGTTTTCCTTGATGCGTTCCTTCTTTCTTTTGCGCTTTAAGTCATATATGCATATAGACTAACCCATTCGGGTCTGGAAATTGTGCACAGGATGAGGGCATCTGTGTAGCGTCTCTGCACATGAACGCTGCGCACGCGCAGTTTAGAATACGAAATACCAATTCACACCGGCTACATCAGGAGGCCTCGCGATGAAATTGGTCAAAATAGTCGCAAATGGTCGCTTTTCTCGAAAAGCAACTGTGTCGGGTCAGTCGCTCACATGCTCGATTTGTCAGTCGCGCGATCGCAGTCACGTAGCTTCTTAACCGGTCCTGTTCGCCGGAGAAGGGCGCTTGCTTACGCTGACGCTTATTCTTGAGTGGCGAGCTGACTTGAACGGCTCCAATCGCGCGACATTCCGGTGTGAACATCGGTCACCTTGAGTCCTTTTTCGGTCGCCAGTCGCCATCCGCCACGCGACCTTCCTAAGTCGCCCTCTGTGAATGAGCCCGAAACTTGCCTTTCTGAAGTATTCGTCAACATCCGACTATGCAGAAAGACGATTCTCTGGGACATACCGGCGAAGTACGGCCTGTGGCACTTGGAAAGTACTAGCGTGTTCAAACAAACGCCGTCATGTAAGATCAAAGTAAATATCCTTGCATGATTGGCTGAAACAAAGACGGCAGACAACGGACTCACGTAGGCAGACACGCGGAAAGAGAAAAAGAAAATGTAAATTGTTACGCTTTGAGTACCCGCACAGTGCGTCATCTCAACTGAAGCGGGGGAAAACAAAGAAGCACGATCTCTCAGATTAAAATTTTCAAAGCTTGCGTTCGCAAAGCGCAACCTATCTGAATATAGCAGTAAAAGTAACATGATAATTGAATATGAATTTTAATCACAGGACGAGTAGCATCACTGGGATATATGGACATTCTGGGTAGAAAAGTATTAAGAACTAGCATCTACACTTGTTGTACACTTGAGTGGTTTTGACGCATACCCACAGTGGGGAATTCGCCATAAATCCGGTGGTTAAATTAGGTGTATAATAAACAAGGGAACTAAGAATTTCAGTCAGAACTTGGAAAGTAGAATTTTTGTGAGAAAGAAAACAAGAAACATGTACTGTTATGCCGGGAATGCGGGTAATTCCTTCTTTTCTGAACATGCATGCAGCGGTACTTTGAAGAACGCGACACTTTGAAGTGTGTCTTTTGTTTTTCTTAACAAGCTTGCACTGTGGCGTTGCATCATTAAATTTTGGATTGCAGAAGTCTGCTCTGGAACGGTCTCGCAAACGTTTTATCTGCAAATACGGAAAACTCATATAGCAGACTTTTTCTATACTGTCGATGGTTTAGCATATAAAAAAAGCGCTTGTAATGCTGGCTTAACATTTTGTAGTCCCGTTGTGCATTTCGGCTTTGGCACTGTGCCACAGGGACGTCTCACAAGCGATTCACGGTTACATGTCTAAAAAAATAAAAACGAACAAGAGAGCCTTGACAAGAGTTCTTTTATTTTATTGGCCCCCCTCCATACTCCTAATGATTTTGTTTTTTATTTCACCCTTCTATCTTCCTGTAAATATTAAAAAATGTGTGTTATATTTGTTGTTTATGTTCAAAGATATTGCATCTATTCTCTCGGATTCTTTGTTCCTTTTTGTGGCTTGTGTTTTCTTTCACTCATATGTTCTTGTGTCTTGCATGGATGACGACTTTTTACAGATTGATTTTATTCGGATAATATTTATTCCTGACATTTAATCTTCTTGTCATTTAGTTTTGCTACTACTAATTGTTTCTTGGGCTATCATTTTCTCAGGACAAATCATTAATTTATCTTCCTCGCTACCCCCATCACCTCCCCCACCCCTACCATCTCCTTTCTTCTTAATTATCGTCATCCATGGTGTTTCTTTGGCCACCTTCTAACCCTTAATGTATTCAGAAGCAAGCTCATTGCACCAGAAAGCTGTAACGATGACTTTGAGGGCTTTCCACAGAAAGGTATGAACACTTCCCAAAAAGGCCGGACATAAAGTTGAAGGTGTATTTTAGCAAATTAGCAAAGCTTATTATGCAAAGACGACGTATGTCATCGGGGCTATTTATCGGCCAGCCGCGACTTCCACTGATGTTCTTTAACAATTAAATAACTATCTTGTTGCATGTGTAAAGCCTGGAGCTCTGATTATCTTGGCCGAAGTTCTTAAATTGCCGGATGTTAATTGGCCATCCGTCTTTTTTTTTAAAACAGCCTAACGATAATATCGGCGAAGAAATTATTGATATCGCGTTTTCTTTGGCTCATTGCAAATTGCCAATGAATTTACCAGAATTCAGGGAAACTCTTGTTCAATACCTCATCTTTTTTTTCATAGGTGGGGCAGTTGCTGCCCAAGATATACAAAGCATTTCATTTACACGGCGGTTAACTATTTCATCACCACGGTTGAACGCAAATTGTGAAGAGAATTAGTTTCTCTTGAGAACACTACTACCAAAGAGGATTCTCACTTTGCAGCCTTCACACGCCACACACGCACGCAGGCAAGCGTGCACGCACACAGATACATAAACACGCGCATACAAGCATGTACACGCACACAAATGCACACGCACGCACGTGCACACACACACACACACACACACACACACACACACACACACACACACACACACACACACACACACACACTCTCTCTCTTTCTCCCTCACCCCCCTCTCTCTGACATATGCAGAAACGTAAACATTCAAACGTTCATTTTTCAGGTACTTATGAATGCGCAATCAGTGTGCTTGGCAAGTGTTTGCGATGGTTTGAAGCGGATGTGAGGATGTTTTGCAGAACGCTTGGAACCTAAAATTAAAATTGGCACTTTTGTGGGTCTACAACCAGTATCAGTATTTCTTACTCGAGTTCCCTCCGACATCCTCCATCGTAGAGCCTTGCTTATCCTGCCAAGAACCACTGAATAGTTTCTGGTTCACAAGCGGCATAAAAACGCCCGAAAACGCCGGCACGTCGTTGTCCGCGCCTTGAGAAAGCCTGATTAATGACGGTTGCAACGACAGTGAGTAAACAGCGCGGCGTGCGCTTCCCCGAAGGACAGGGCCTCATGCCGAAAAAGAACCTTGATGAAGCGACCGTAAATCACGTAGAAACAACATGGAACCGCACAGGGAATAAACACCGCTCGAAAGAGATGGGGAAGGCGGACAACGCCGGGCGTCAGGCGTTGAAAGAGCTCCCTTGTCTCGCTCGCTCTCATCCATCGAGGACAGGCTCACACCGCCTTACCGTCAGGGATCCGAGCTCTGAAAGATCGCCCGCTGAGCCACACGCTCCGGCCGTGCCGCTTCAATAGAGACTTCTCCGTCGGGTCCGCCACGGACTTCCGCATAACACTCCGAACGTGGCAATGCTGCCGCCCTCGAGAGTCGCAGACGTTGCTGACGTGCGAAGCGAAATACAGGCTCCGCAGACAAAGAATAAAAAAATAAGAGGATGGGGGAGGGAGGACGTTCTCCCTAAATAAAAGAAACGGCCAGGGAATGGAAACAAGAATTTGGTTTGCAGTGCGGCCTTTTTTTCTCTTTTTCGAATCCCCCACGGACGGAACCGGGTGGCATGGATCATCTTGTGAGAAAAGAGCAGGTGCAACGGTCGTGCCTTTCTTATGCTGCCGGCGCGGACCGATCTCGTTCGCCCAGTTCGACGTATACCACAGTCGTTTCTAGACAGCCGGGAAAAAGAAACGGGCGTATTGGCTGCCGGGAGAACATCGTCTGACTACGAGACCGGTTATCGCCGTTCGCTCGGCCGATGATTTCGACCCTCACCCCGCCTTAGACGCTCCAACTCTATTTTTTTTTTTTTTTCCCGTTCATGTCTTGCTTCTCGTTCTGTGGTTGTTATGCGCTTTGTTTCTACATTTCGCTTTTATTATCCGCTTTTCTTTTCTTGCCACTTGCTTGGTCGTTCACACTGCGTCGATGGGCCCAAGCGAATCAACTGTACTCTCCCGGTGCCTTTTCTTTTGGTTTATTGTCTGAGTGTGGGCCCCTGCCTGCGTCATGACTGCCTGCCGGCGTCGAGGCGGGTCACGTCGGGAAGGCTGCTTAGAACGTGGATTTGGCTGTCGAGGCCGTCGGTGGGGCTGAGCCCACTTCGCCCTTCCGTTGCCTTCCGTGATCCCTGCCTATAGGAAATGGTTGTGTGAGACGGAAGGAGCGACGTGATCCGTGGCGACAGCAACGAGGAGTACCTTTGGCGTCATGCAGAGGCGCGTGGCGTGCCTTCTTCGGCAGTCTACATAGTTGGCGAACCTGAAGGAAGTTTTCGTTTTTGTGATTTCAATGTGTTTGTGTTGTTGACTGTGTCGCAACTTACGCTTGTATTCTCCCATCCCACTGAGTAGAATATCGAACACATGTCCGGTCGCTGAAGCACGGTTCCCTCTCCTTGGCGTGCTCTATGATCCCTGGTGTTACAACCCGCCTGGACTTTGCCCGCTCTTCCATGTCACGACCCGAAAACATGGTGGTTGACGCCGTTTGTTTGGCTCTGCTCGGCATCTACAGGATGTCTCGTGACGAAGGTTCCTTTTTTTCGTTTTATCAGTTTTCTTTTTCTTTTTCGTCGCGAGAATGTATTGCAGTGTTCATGGTCAGGGCACACGATATACACTGGAAAGGAGCCATGGAGAAAGGTTTGCTGCGGCAACTGCGCTCTTATCCCTCCCTGTTCTCCTGTTTTCTATAGCTTTTACAGCAGCTTGTCAAGTTAGCCGTGATCCAAATTTCTTGGTCTCGCTGGTACCACTTGCCTTGTTTTCTTTATTTTTCTTTTGCTTCTTGTGATTCATCTCGGCAGTACTCCTGCTAGAAGGAATTTTCATCTGCTGTCGTACGCTTTTATTGACACGCTGTTCACGCGTCGCGTCTGCACTTCCGTGACCACTCATGTCACGGCTTCACGTGTAGCTTAATCAAAAGATGATGTTACCTATGTATTTGGCAAGCGATATTTTTTTACCTGTGTTGACGCACACAGGAGTGAAAAATTTTTGCCGACATCGAACCATATATTTCTTTTTTATTTCGTGTGTACATTTGCGAATGCGCGTGGCCATTTTAATATGTTGCACCGACATAGGAGTGCACTCAGCGTTTCCTGCACTTCAACAGAAACACTTGGTCATTTAATATTGTATTGTCCATCCTAGAGCGTGCAGCGGACTGCACTTTGCAGAGGTACCATTTACTTGGCTTACCTTGTGCTACAATGAATGACATTATGTATCCCGTTGGTCGCGCATCCAAACGTCACCAAGTGCACCGAACACTGCACCTGTCATTCTTGAAGGCGACAAATGTAGACTCCAGAGTATAGCCTACATTTTCGGTCCAAT
Organism: Dermacentor andersoni; assembly: GCF_023375885.2. Lineage (NCBI taxonomy): Eukaryota > Metazoa > Arthropoda > Arachnida > Ixodida > Ixodidae > Dermacentor > Dermacentor andersoni. The sequence continues at coordinate 138,952,480 of NC_092819.1, forward strand.
TTTTTCTGCTAATCTGTGAACAATTTGCCGCAAGTGCCACGCGTGAATGCGTGACACACATGAGTGTTTTATTCTTTTGTTGTTGTCCACCCATTTTTGTTATTCGCTCTCATTTTCTGCACTCACTATGCCCCTTCCTGTTAATCTATCTCTCTCCCGTCATTCACTCACTATTATATTTATCTTTTCTCTTCTAGACCCGGTAGATGTTGCGCCCCTCCATGGTGGCAGTTGCCTAACTATCTCTCTTTGTCCTATGATTGTTTTATGTATTCAAACCTAATATTAGCAGTAATGATTTAATTTTCCGCTGCGAGGAATGCTTGAGTCTCGCCGTTACTTAATTATCTTCTCGGCAAGAGAGACAACAATCCAGCTTCGCTGCTTTCGGACACCTGCTAGCAATGATCGATAGGCTCATAACAGTTGACTGCTGGGCCAGTTACTTCACCGGCTAAGTTTCTACCCTGATTTGTCTAACTAGTTCTTCGCCCTTATACGATGCTTTGGCTACTAAACGTTTTCAATGTACGTCCAGGCGTATCTGTTTTTGTTAACCAGACTAGGCACTCGTCAGTGTCAACTCAACCAAATGCGACGAGGTTTATTGGCGTTGTCGAGCGGTAGCCAGGAACACGGCGGCAGCAACGATAGCTCAGCTGGATGGGCGAACCAGCAGCGCGACCCGCAATGGCGACGGCTTTTGCTAGGATACCGGTCGTCTTCTGGCTCCGAGACACGCGATGGAACTCTCTAGTGCCGTTCTTCTTCTTTACATAGGGTAAGCCAGATAAAATTAGATAAGTTTTGCGTGTAAATTATGCTATTTCAATCTGGAGATGAAGTTGCCGTCAAGTTGAAGTGCCAGGACGTCCATCAACTTGGCCATACCTTCCCTTCAAGAGGGAATATGTCCGCTTCACAGGACATCTTCGCGCTTTTAACAAGTTCCCGTTGGGCTTCCCGCAAGTATTGCAACGAGTCATTCTGAGCAACGTGAAGAATGCGTTCGAAGCGCGAGTAGTTTTATTCTTACCTACTTGCTATAAATCGTGCTGTTTTACAATACATGAATATCAGCTTGCCCAACTGGCCACTCCTATGGGGTACAGGTGCGAGTACGAGCACATAAAGAAATTGCACCGGTCCTGCAACGTTCGTCGCTCTGCAGCGAAAAAATTCTCTGCTTTTATTTTGGGTCTCTTCGAGAATTTCTTGAGCAGTTCTCGTAAATGCAGGCTTGACGAAAAAGAACATTTTGAAGCACATCAGACTGCCCATCAGTCAGATCTGAGTTTTGTAATCTGTCTCTCTACTAGCAGGTTATAAATTAGCGTTTTACCTTTGCCACAAGGATCCTTTCGCCAAGAATCTTCTCGGGACCTGACCATGGCTACCTTTATAGCGAAAGTATTTATGGCTAGGGTTCCGCGAATTTTTCTTCTGCGTGTGAAATAATCGTGGGTCCAGACCGACCCACTGCGGAGGTGAAGCAGGCTTCGAGAACTCCACCAACTTGCAAAAAAAAGTTTACATTCTTGGGTACAAATAGAACCCGTATCAGATATTAAGCTGATAATGACAGATAGACTTTTACCAGGGTCGGCCATCGCTACATTCGCACTGCCCTGTCTTTATCGGCGTTTCAAGCGCTTGCGTGTCTGATTTCCTTCCGCTCTCGCCGTGGTGGCGGTCCCGTCGAAACGTCGCGCGTGTCTAGTTTCCTACGGCTCCCCAGGGTGGCTGTCCCGTCGTCCACGCAAATGCATATAAAAATCACGATAAATGAGTTCACACCTTTGTTCAAAATTATCTGTCACCTCTGTGTCGTATGTTAAACAACTCCACTGGTCATCCACCTTCACAGAGTGGAATGACTCATGATTTTTTCACTTACCGCAAGACATGGTATCCATTCCTCTGGCGCTAAGAAGTTATCTACGGCCGCCATCACTCGAAGGCAATACATGCAGCTCTGATTGCAACGTGAGATGGCGCCTTCGTGGGAGAGACAGCACCCGGCAACTTGAAGAGGAGGGGAGTGATACGGAATGAAGGACGTGTCGAAACCAGTACTCGTAAAAAAAGCACGAGAGGGGAGGCTGCAATGCCGAAAAGGGAAAAAGGCCAGAAGGTGCGGGGCGTTCGATTCCACAATCCGGAAGCACCTAATCCAAAATCCAAAGAGCAGAACGAAATACTTCCGCTCGCCACCCCGAAAGCAGCGGGGGCTCGTGTCAGGGCGCATTCATCGCGCAAATCGAAAACAGCGTCGCGGCGCCTCCGGCGAGATTCACGAAACGCGGAACGAGACGGGGATCGCGGCTCAATTAAAAGGTGCAGCCGCGCGCTTCGCCGAAGCTTCCAAAACGGAATCAAAACGCGCGGCGCACGAGATGCGGCGGGGGCTTAGGAACGATTAATGGAAAAACAGTGGGAGAAGTAACTAAACGCAGACGAAGCTTACACTACACGCCGCTGGCAAACGGGAAGAGGCGAACGCTATCCCGACAACAATGGCTGCTGCTAAACGCGCAATCGTCGTCGTGCCGGTTTGCCCACAGAACGAGAACGGAGCACGCGCTCGAGGCAGGTGAACCGTGAACATGCGGAAAGGGGGACGGGCAGGAGGACCGCCGAGGGGGGAGGACGAGGGGGTTAGCGTCTAACGCGGGGGCACAGGACGGGAGGGAGTTGTTGCAGCTGCGGTGAGTTAACAGAGCTCCCAGGGGCTTTTAATGGCCGCGAGGCGGACACGCTCGGTTGCGGCTGCGGTGCGGAACAAGGGGTCGGGGCGCCAACCTGTATGTACGCACACTCGCGACGACGCAGGGAGAGGGAGAGAGAGAGAGAAACACGTGCAGGGGCCAAATGCCACTGGGGGCTTTAGATGCGCTGGACGCTTGCTCCTGTGGCGGCGAAAGCACGCTGCCGGCGCGTGGCACTTTGTACTATACAGCGCGGTGCCCCTCGCTGTCGCTTAGTCCGCCGTGAAACGCTACGACCGCGAGCACCTCGTGGCCCCCCGTTTTCCTCCGGGCGCAGTTGCGTGCGCACCCTTATTTTGGGTGCCCCCTTGGTGCTCGACGCGCGCAGTGAGTTGGGCAAGCTGCTGTGACGTCATGGCGTGGTTCGCGATCAAGTGTTCCGGGTCTCAAGCCAGTGACCTCAGACTGAGGATTGGGTTCCCGTCGGATCTGTTGCGTTCGCGGGGTACACGACGGCCGGGCAGGGTGGTCCGGGCACGCGCATCGACGGGGTTCGTTAACGAAGGGAAGCGAAGCAGTGAAAATAGAAACAGGCGGAACTTTTCCGATGTAGAGGTCTGGAGCTTTTGCTGTACGCTTTTATTTCTTCTTTTTACGCTCTCTACTTTCGGTGGGTGGACCTGTCCCGCATTCGATAAAGGTTTCCTTGTTCTATCTTTACTGAATAATGGTTATGGTTTATGCTGTATATAAGGGACCCTAAAAGGGAGAAATTACTGAATTTATACTGATTATTGTTCTTCGAAAAATGCGTTTTGTTTTAAATTTTGCGGTAGGAGGATGAAGATTAGAGCACAGAATGAAGGCTAAACTCCATGTTATATTTAAATTTCTCACAGGAACGCCAGCGCAATTCGTCTTTGTGACGTTACTGATTTCAAAGTTTTTTCTCGTATTTTGGTTGTTATAACTCAGTAAACGTTCTTAACACTTGGTAAGTTCAGTCTTTCCACTCCATCTTTACCGATAACTAATTAACTACGACGGAGCACACACCATCCAAATGAATCACGTCGCGGCAAATTAGTGTGGGAAGTTCAAGGCATCGTTGCCACCTGCCTTTCGTATTTGTTTCTCTTCTGGCTTATTAAACCTCCTAGTAAGGTGAGAGTGGCGGCGTTTATGGTATGACAAAATGGTAATTTACTAACAGAGACCAACCACGTGATAAGAACAAAAAGGAATCAATGCGAAATAAATCAAGGTGGACGCACGGAAAGCCTTCGAAGAAGTATTTATTGGCCCAGTTCACTGGCCCTCGCTCTCACTACATGAGTCATGGCACAGCTGCCATGTCAGGACTAGTCAGTGTGAAAAAAAAAAAAACAGCAGCAAAAGAAATAAAACAGTAGTAGCAGCCCGCTACAAGTGCGTAGCGGGCCGCTCCCACGTCCGGACAGAAAGACCTAGCCTCTCCGCCCCGTCGCGGGCCCGTTGGACTGCCCGTAATTGGGCTTTAAGATTGGGACTGCGTAGGGCAGCCTACACAGTCCCGACAACGTAACGTCTTCGCCGTCCCGTAACGCGGGGCACCGCCAGAGCATGTGATCTAAGTTGGCAAAGTCTGAGCAAAGCGTGCAAGTGCTTGACGTTTGAATTTGGGGATATATCCGGTGTAAGAGGGCGGGGCTTGCGCATGCCCCGACTTGCAAGAGTCTGATTGTCAACGCCTGAGGACTGTTCAATTTACTGTGTGGCAGCGGATACTTCTGCCTCCCCGGATAAAAGTACTTTGTGAGTTCGTTGTACGAGGCAGAGGGATCCCTATATCCCTGTTGTCCGGAACGCTTGGTGCTCTCACCAAATACATGATGGTCGTGCTTGAGGGAGGCATAAATGGGCAGGTTTGAGCAGGCTTAAATGTAACAAGAAATGAATATAAAGACCCACATAATAAAAACTGTGCCTAATAATCTCTAATTATCATTTGAGATTCCGTTTTTATTCATGATATTTCGCTATCGTGCGCATCTGCGATATTTTCGTTGACCATGAACCCACAAGCTTCTTCAATGGCAGTGATCTTCATCGACGCAGAAACTGTCGCAATTGCTTTAGCGATAGCGTTCACTGAGGCTAAAATTATCTTTAGCGACTCAAAAACTGCCATAAGAAATTTGACAAAAAGGTAGAATACGCTTGGCGGCATACCTAATCTTCCAAAGACGGAGCGGAACCAGACCGCTCAGCTAGAGTGAAGTTATATGGGTGCCTGCGCACTCGTATCATCCGGGAAACGAGGCCACACACAACCCGAGGATTTATCGGCCGGGCAGCGGGCGACCCGGATCTCAGATCGGTAAGGACCTCATGGTCACATACCATGAGATTACGAGGCACTATAGAAACTATAGGTTGTATTACCCAATCTAAGACAAAGCTCTAGACAAAGAGGAACAGGTAACATAGAAACAGCTCCAAACAGACACACAAGCCATATAAATGCTCAATGATATACCCCAGACATATAAACTCTCATACATGCCAGCTTTGCTCTCATCCCAAGATAGATATTCCCCAAATATTATACGAATGCCCGTGCAAACCGGGTCGGGAGGGACTGAAATACTTCGCAGAGTGGGAGGCTGCTGTGACCAGCTCGGACCCTCACATCCAGAAGGCGGCCTTACAGCGCACTTAGGAGGCCGCAAGGTGTCACCTCACGGAGCTTCGACGCCAACACAAAACGAGTCCTTAAGGAAACGAAGGACTGAGGATGTCTGGGCAGCCGCTCTTGCTCTTGCAACAATTTCGCCCAAGTTTCATTCATATTCCATCGTGGACACGCAGTTTTCTCAAGAGCTTTTCATAACACGAATAATAGTTCCCACTTTGTAGGACAAGCTCTCCTAGATCTTCCTCACATTTTTCACGTGCTTAAATTGGGCTCATTCATTCATTCAAATAACTTTATTTCGTGCCCTGCGATTTGGTGGGGTGGGCCTGGACCCCGCCTAGGTTTCAGCCAAGGGTTGTTGGCCCTTGGCAGCTTCCTCGGCTCGCTGGACGGCCCAGAGTTGGTGCGGTTCGCTTTTAATATTCCGCATAAGAAGAAGTTCGTGTGGGCCGTGCTAAGTCGTGATACATATTTGTAACTGTTTCTGCCGTGCGGCGGACTTTGATCGATGTAATAAACTTCATGCTTACATATCGCTCGCTAATGATGGGGAAGGAGGAGCGCTATTTAAAGGACCAAGTCTTTCTCGTAACACGCGCGCGGATGTTCTTTAAAGAACAATGTGCGTCTATTTCAGACAGAGGGAGCGGCGATCTCGCATCCTTGTTACGTGTCCCACGCGCTATGACATCATCATCATCACCAGTTGTAATTGTACAAATGCATAGCACCCACTAGAGTAGGATAGCGTGATGCTGTTCTCTTGCTGTAGGGCATGCCTTTGGTAGCTCATATACATAAACATTTTTCTCTTAGCGTATGCTCAGGACGTTATGTGAAGATATCATGGCCATTATTCGTTCGCAAAAACGTCTCATCTTAGAATTGCTCGCAAGAGAAAATTTCAGCCACTCCCGATTCTGGGCAGATCACTGAGAGTGCCGGCTGTCCAATCACAAAACGATCTTACGAACGAGAAGCTTTGTGGACTCAGCCCTTGTTTTCGTACACTGGGATAAAAAATTGGGCGTTTTATTTTGACGGCTGTGTGGTCTTGTGTCTAATTTCGGTTGCGCTTGAGCACTGTAAATATGTGACGTTATTAAACAATTTGCTTCTTCCGCCGGCATGCTACAGGTATACAACAAGTCCTCGCTGTTTAGCTGAAGCAATCTCGGATGCCTAGAATCCTAGGAGGATGTCACGCGTCCGCTTGCCAGTGGTGAGGTATTGGTTCGATTCGTTCGGCTATCAGCTATGCCGCTACATCGGGCCAAGCAGCGAGTAATAGAAGGTAGATTACAGAGCGAGCCATTACGCTAGGATTTTTCGCAACAAAACATTTCAGCCAATACTAATGCTGGACCTATAGGGAAACACAACAGGCCACTGTTAAAAAACATTTTCGAGAGAAAACTTTCGTGAATTCAGCCTGAATGGGGCTGTTCTCACGCCACCAGTTCTTGCCTGATGTTGAAACGACACGTTCCTCCCCTGGAAAACAAACAGAAAACTGTTTCGTACGAAACCTGTCGTAGCAAATTCTTTACAGCTTTCAGGGGCTCGCCAGTACATCTTGTAGCGCTTCGAGGCGTATGACCTTCAACTAGCGTAGAAAGAAAACGCACTCTTTCTAAGTAATCTTCTACGTCTTCCACAGGCATTCCTTTTTCGTTTTCTTTTCGCAGGTGACAGTTACAGTTTATTCCTCGGTGGAATTACATCAGTCAAAAGTAATTACTGCCTCGCACGATGCAAAAACAAAAGTAAACTGAGGGGCATGCCCCACCCCAGTTTATACATTACATTCATTTTGTAACAATGAGCAAAACGAGAACACAGTAAAAGCGGGAGCCAATGTTTCGACACGTGGACTTGTCTTTTTCAAGGCCAGTCCTGTGTCGACAAGTCCACTTGTCGAAACGTTGGCTCCTACTTTTACCTCGTTCTCGTTTTGCTCGCCGTCTTGAATTTCCATCTCCCGCCATTCCCGTGTTTTCCCTGGATTCATTCTCGAAGGTAGACAAAAAGAAATTATGCCGCTTCCAGTAAAGGCGATTAGGCAATCTCTCCACGCTGCGTGTTCTACTGCATATTGGTATAAGCACACTCAACTCCCCAGCGTGCCCTGTGGTTGTAAACGCTTTTTAAACTGCGCCGCCTGCAATGCCTACTTCTTCTTGTTGTTTTGCTCTAAAAGAAAGCGATCGACAGCTGTCGGGCCTGCGGCACAGCGACGATCACCGTAGACTACTACTGAGCGTGCTGACCCGTATGCGTGCCACACGCTCCCAATGCCACCGCCCCCAGAGTACACGCCTAACACAACCTCCCTCTATTCGTCTCTCCGACTTCCCTCCCTTCTGTGCACGATGGCTTAGGCTAATTAAGTCCTTAATGAATCGGTTCGCGTGCGCTACCACGCTTGGTCAACCTCACGGGGGTTTCGTAACTGGTTTGCTCACGCTCCGCTCAAGCAAGCGGGCTGTACGGGCACTTTGGTGGCCCTTGTGTGCACCGATTCTCCCCTCTCAGTGCGGGCTAAACGATGATGCCCGTCTTGTACACGGCCGACCTCTTTGCCTGTTGAGGCACTTCGCCCTTTCCTTGCGCCTGTATGCGAGAGCGTTTCTTTTTTTTATTGTTCGAGTACTTTAACAGCGTGGAAACGTTTCATCATGATCTTGCAGTTTCTGTGAAGACCTACATCTCTTGCGTACTAGCAAAGCTAATACACCATATATCATGAACTAGTTAGTTTGGGGACACACACGTGCGCGCGCGCACTCGCACACGCACACAGACACCCGCACACACACGCACACCCACGCGTGTGCGCACTCGTTGAAACACGCACACACAAGCGAAGGAATAGTAGCGTCTTATGTGAAGAGATCCTAACCGCATAAAACCGGTTTTATTGCATTGGTAATGTTACGCGTTATCAAAATCACTTCATGTTAATTTGCGACATTCCTATTGGTGACGTGATTGCTACGTAATCTGTACTATTATTTGATGAGCGTTCGCACTGTTTAAGTACAAAACAAGAACATGTTGTTGATCGATCCACTGATCCAGTCAAGCTGTGTTTTATATTCTTTGTAATATTGAAGTATGTGTCCTAAATTAGGAAAAATGTTTATATTATAATTTGTACTTCGCCCGACAGGAAGTCTGGGCCACCGTACCTTTTAAAGAAAAGCCGTTGAAGTCTGGGCCACCGCACCTTTTAAAGAAAAGCCGTTACTACCTGCCTTGCTGGAAATCGCCGAACTGCGTCATAGCGCACAGCGAAGAGGCCGCTTTGTCCCTTTTCAACGGGTGCCTGACCACTGCGATGTGATTAGTGATAAACTCGATCACGATTAGGCAAGATCGGCATTCTCTTCCTTCGATGAAGTCCGGATTGCCTACTGACGACTTAACACTGACTCAGCGATGAAGGCACTCATGCAGGATTTTACGAAGACATACAGAGCCCACGCTGACAGCATCCGCAGGCACCTACATGTGATCGACCCTGATGGTAAATTTCGTTTGTCCCCGAAGGTTACGCGGATCAAAGCCTCATTGCTAAGCAGGATTGGACTTGGCGTTGCGTTAATTCGCCGCTACGCACCCCTCATTGGCCGGACGAACAGGCCCGTTTGTGAAACCTGCCAGACGCCCGAAACGCTGCAACGAGTTTAATGTGATTGCCCAGCATATATGCTGTAGTTACAGATGCTAGTCCATTCCTGACACCAGCGTTGTGAGGCACTGATGATCGGCGGACTCTATTCTCGGACCATCGGTTGACTACTGCAGCTGCAATGCGGACAACAAAATCGCTGTTGAAGTTTCTGCATCACACGGAACTAAACGAGCGGCTCTAGAAAGGTAAGTGTATAATGTACATAAGCTTTCCAAACTTCTATTATTATCATCATCATCATCCATCTCAATACTACCACTTCCCTTCCATAGAGAGCGCACCAGACAGGTCGACCTCTCTGTCATTCCTGTTCGTAAAATCTCGCTCTCTTTCTGGCTCAATAATATCCCTGATGTCTGTGGTCTAATAATTTCATTTGGGTAAAAAAAAACGTTCAGTGACGTACCACGAAATTTAAATTTAAAATATTATACAACGAATCAATAGTAAATACTATATGTACAGCCCTGCAGTGAAAGCTATTAGCCTACTTGAAGAATATAACCGCTCGTGCTTGAGGAATGCTCTGCTCTTTGGTGGTTAAGCAGCTTAGGAACCATTTGTAAATAGCAGGATGGCTGCTGATGTCTGATCACTGCAAAGCGAAACAACGGAACAGCTACAGTACAGGAAATAGCCTGATCGCGGGAAATTGGACTCGGTCACTATATCCTCCAAGAGCTTTTCTTTAGGGTTTATTTGTTTTTATTTATAAATACTGCAAACCCCGATTTGGGGTTTTAGCAAAGTGGAGTTACATTTGTTGTGTTTGGCAAACTGAGAAAGAACTGTAACAATAAAAGAAATACACAGAAGGAAGTACATAGCTTGACAATTTAAACACAATGGTGTACCGAAACCAAACACAAGAGCATATAATAAGCTTAGCGCGACATACGAGACAAGTCACTGCTGCAGGTGTACAGCAAAAAAGGTTACGGATGCTTGTGAAACGACTTCATTACTAAGTTTATTCCATTCAGGTATTGTCCAAAGAAAAAACGAATACTTAAAAGTGTTATTTCGAATGGAAAAGGGAGTTATGGTCAAGGCGTGTCTCTACCTTGTGGCACATCCTGCAGAAAAAAAAGTATCTGTGATATGTCTACATTATAATAGCCTTTAACTAACTGAAACAAAAATTTTAATATCAAAACAAGATTTCCCTGCGTTAGCGTTCGGAGGTTGGCTTTTGCTAACTATTATTTGATGGAAGTTCGCCCAAAGCTATTATAAATAAATCTCACCGCTCTCTTTTGTATTTTCTCAATTTAGTTAACGGCTTTCTGAGCGTACGGGCACCAAATTATAGATGCGTAATCTAAAGTTGACTGAACAATTGTCTTAAACGCAATAAGACGAACAGCGGGAGTAGAAAGTCTGAGAGCTCGACTTAGATGAAAAAAGTTTAGAGTTAGATGAGCTCATTACAGCATTTATGTGTTTCGTCCAGCTAAGGTCATGTGAAATCCAAAGACCAAGATACTTGTAGTGATTCACTTCCCACAGAAAGACGTTACAAGCTGAATATGTGTAATGAAGAGGATTACTTTCATGGGAAATTTTCATGAAAACGGTATTTTCAAAAATAATAGACATTTGCCATTTATCACACCAACGAAAAACCCTTTGAAGGGCTTGGTTAAAATCAGTTTCATCTTGCTGGCTTTCGACTTCCGAGTAAAGTATGCAGTCATCTGGATATAACTTAACATATTCACGCATGTCTTGTGTTATATTATTTATAAATAAAGGAAACAAAAGGAGCCTGAGAACAGAGCTCTGAGGGACACCAGAGACAACTGGTACTGTGTGAGAAAGGCGATCATTAAAGGAAACATAATGTTTTGGATTTGAGAGATAAGCAGAAATGTAATTTACAAGCTGAGACTGTTTAAACATTATATCGAATTTAAAGAGTAGTTTATTGTGAGAGAATTTATCAAAAGCTTTAACAAAATCTATGAAAATCGCATGAATCTGTTTTCCGGAATTTATAGCTTGAGCGAAATCATCTACGGTAGTTACTAATTGAGTGCAAGTAGAAAACTCTTTTCCAAATCCACGTTGAGAACTTGACAAAATATTATACTTGACGTAATAGTTATGGGGAAACGCGAAAGGCGGAAAGAAGTAATTATGAAAGAAAAATGAGACATCTAACCAATGGTAGCAATTGCTGCAAAGGAAACCCATAAGGGTTCCTCGAAATGAAAGCCTCACAGTTGAAAAACTAGTCATGGTGCGGGACCCGAACCCGGAACCAGCGTCTCTCTGGGGCAGCCGCTCTACCATCTGAGCTAACCAGGCGGCTAGCAGATGGCAGGGGAAGGCGAATTTGTCAACAACTCGAAGCAAAGAAAAGAGTTTGACGTAATAGTCCTGCGGAAACCTGAAAGGTGGAGAGAAGTAATTAATGAAGGGTAAATGAGACGTCTACCCAATGGTAGCCACAAAGGAAACCCATAGGGGTTCCTTGAAAGAAAAGCCTCGCAGTTCAAGAAAAACTCGTCCTGGTCCGGCACTCGAACCCGAAATTACCGCCTTTCCGGAGCAGCCGCTCTACCATCTGAGCTAACCAGGCGGCTAGCAGATGTCAGGGAGAAGCCGAATTTGTCAACAACTCGAAGCAAAGGCAAGCTCTTGACGTAATAGTTCTGCGGAAACCCGCATGGTGCAGAGAAGTAATTAAGTAATATTATACTTACCTAAAAATTTCGAAATGTGCCTATGTATTATATGTTCAAAAATGTTACACGAAGTGGAAATTAAAGAGATTGGGCCATAATTAGTAACGTAATGTGTTCTTCCGCTCTAATGAAGGGGTTTGACTCTGGCAGTTGCCCAGTCGCCTGGAGCTCGGCTCTCACTCAAACATTCAGAGACCCGCCGTGGTTGCTCAGTGGCTATGGTGTTGGGCTGCTGAGCACGAGGTCATGGGATCGAATCCCGGCCACGGCGGCCGCATTTCGATGAGCGCGAAATGCGAAAACACCCGTGTACTTAGATTTAGGAGCATGTTGAAGAACCCCAGGGGGTCGAAATTTCCGGAGTCCTCCACATACTGCGTGCCTTATAATCAGAAAGTGGTTTTGGCGCGTTAAACCCCGTAATTTAAATATTTGGCCTCATACCTGCAGCCCACCCGCCACTATCTGCTGCAAACACTTGCGAGTCGGTCGCATTTGGCCCCTCTAGGCTACTTTGATTGGCACTCTACAGGTGTAAATAAACTCTACTTTTCGAACATGGGCTTCTTGCAATATATGTTTCGCTGAAACAAAAATAAACTTAAGGAATCTTACACCGCTTTAAAAGACGCAAATGTTAGGAAGGAAGAAAATAGTGAAAGTAAGAATTTCAGAATATTGATGCGTGATAACGCCATGAAATATGACTCAAACGGCGTTTGGAGATAAGCAACGAGGCCGTTTTTATTGGTGCAGATAAGCAAGAAAGAATATCATGCCAGAAACAGTAACCCTGTAAAAAGAAATTCGAGCATAGCTGCCTGAAAAAGAAATTCAAATACACGATCCAAGAACAGAAATGTTAGAAAGCTAGCAAAGCGATAAAAAAAATGCTTGTTTCCATGCTTCGCCTAAGGTATGTTTGTTTCTCCACGACTTCTCGCTGAGCTCCACAGGCCGTGTCTTCCGTGTCGACCGACGTGCACCAACAAACTGCTTCCCGCTGCTTGCTAGCGAGCAAGCCATTGCGACACTGCTTCGGTCACCCGAGCAAAACGAAAGACAACAAGGCGGCACGGTTCGTTACGCAGTTTAATTCGACACCGGGGCTAGCAAGGAGCAGGACGGGGGAGGGCTGTGGGGCAGAGAATAGAGCGGCGTAGCCTCGGCGAACGGAGAGACGCATCGGTGTGTAGACACAGCTCTTTTTCCCTTAACGACCTCCCCGCGTAAACAAGAGGCCGGAGCCCTTTAAGCGCTACGGGGATCAGTCGAGCGTCCACTAATTACCCGGAGTTGCCTGCCCGCTTGCGGTGGCCCCCAGGATAGAAAGAAAACGAAACGCGGGCGAGAGGAGTGTTGTGAAGGCAAATGCTTCTCACAGGACGGGACGTGTGGACCGGGTAATTTACTTTGGTGCCTCGTGGTGCCGTTTGTGGTCCTTGATTGGTTTGTTCCGTTTGCTTTCCCTCCCAAGTCTACGCGACACCGTCGGTCGATTAGGCACGGCGTCTCGAAAGTTCGGTGCAGAATAGGCAAAACAGGTAGGCTATAGGACAGAAGGATGTTTTTTTGTACGGCTACTTTTGAGTCTCCCGCCGAAGTGAAAGCACAGAACGAAAGAGTTACGTCGAAAACTATGTTGAGAGGTGCACGCTGAAGACGGCAAGCAGAAAGTCGGCACCTAGGCTTGTACCTGTGTGGAGAATGTATATACTGTACTGGTCATTCTTGAAGGTTTTTCTGTTCCCGCATGATCGTTACGAAACCCCTCTGCAGGCCTTCAGCAGTGCTGCACCGATGCATTCCGCCAGGTACGTTTGGTCGTCACGGTGTTACCTGAGTCGGCCACCCAGAAATTTCTGGGGGAGGAGCGTAGTTGAGTGTGTAGGCGCACTGTAAACCTGCTGCTGCAAGTGCGTGCATGTGCGTTTAATGCGAGGTCGTGCTCTCCCAGCGACATCCTGAGAACAACATGCTCAGGATACTAAAGGCCAGATTAATCAGTATGCTCCCCATACTGTGTACCATTTCGATCATTTTGTTAACATATTTAAATAATTGCCTAAGGATAGCATTTCCTGAGAGAATGGCAATCCACAAGGAAAAGACAAGAGCGGCATATTTATCATGTGCGTTGCATGTCTCACTGTGACTACATTGATGCCGTTACAGGCTTTCACTGTGACAGATTTAGTCAGCTAGCATGTTCCCCGCTAAGTCAAGGGGGTTCAGCGTCAGAATGGGTTCGTGTGTAATAACTCGTGGCGCAAGCGCTCAGGGTGATCTTTACCGCAGTTTCCCACGCTCAATATTTTCCTTTCGTCGTCGCAATGTTGGAAATTGTTAATATCGCAGCTTCCAAATACAAGTGGCGATAGAGCCTCTATGCCAGCGAGCACATGTTCAGCGCTGACAGCAGATTTGAACGTTCAAATGCAATGACAAACGAAAATTAATTTTGCAATGCCTTCATTTGGTTTTTCATTATACATGTACAAGCAACCATGAAATAGAAGCATGTTTTCTTTATGTCCGCAAGACAATTCGCTATCTCTATGAAAAGTGCACAAAAAAAAAATCCCAATATTTTGCACACAGCATTACGACTCCATCATAGTGGATAACGTGTCTCAAAATGTCTTGCAGGAGAACCTCCGCCGCAGTGTCAATGAAATCTATAAGGACCTCGTGGAAAGGTCCTTCGTTCAGGGCCCCATTAGCTCACGCCACGCGACGCCGCTCCTGCGGCTTTGAGCTGGTCTGCGCAGTGTTGGGGTCTCGGTGCTGACGCCCGTTATTGCCAATGGGTCGCAAGCCCCAAGGGTAGCGTTGGCCTGGCGGCCTGGGGCACTGGAAGCATCCGAAGGTCCCGGCGAAGCAAGAGTAGACTGGTAACAGAACAACTTGTTTATTCTAACATTGCAAAAGAGCGGCCGGTCAGGTCGACCGAAGTGGAGAGACGGGAGAGCACGTAACTTCAACAGAACAAATCGGAGCGTCTCTCTCGGCGTCCGGGGGCAGCTGCTCTTATACTCTCGGCGTCGTGGGCAAGAAGGAAGGCCACGGGATGAGCCCACGCGACGGCGGAGCACGGAGCCCACGCGACGGCGGAGCACGGAGCCCACGCGACGGCGGAGCACGGCCGAGCTGAGAGACATGTTGAGACGAGTGTAGTGACGCATCGCCAACCCGCCGACGGACAGACCTCCTGGCTCCTCACTTGGGGACCTCCGCTCCCCGGCTGCCGCGCTTTGACAAGCGTGGGCACACACACACACACGCACACACGAAGACACGTGGCACTGAAACACGCCTGGACACGCTTGGCGGGGAGGCGTTGTGGCGGCGTCGAACGGGCCAAAATGTCCGCCGCTTTGAACGAAGCCCCGGCGTCCGTTGCATCCGCGCCGGCATTACCGCGCGTTGTAGGCGAAACGTAACAGACCGCCCCGCCGGGGGAAGGAGATCCCGATGGTCAGGGGACTGCATCCGCTGTCCGGAGGGATGTCGCTCGATGATGCTCATAACCGAAGTCGGGCGTCCTTTGGCGTTTCTTGAGCGCAGCGCACAGAGAAGGCCTCGTTCTCACGTTCAGGATCACACAGGACACTGCAAAGTGACTTCGGGAGAGTTGACATTTTTGTTCTCGTTTCCGGCAAGCGTTAGAACCACGCCTGAAAGTCAACCGCTCAGTCAGCAAGCACGGCACAACCCTCACTAAGCCCTGCCAGGCTCTTTCCCCTTTTATACTGCTGCCTAGTTCCTTACAGTAGTTTAGCAGCACTCAGAACGACTGTTTGCGGCTCTGTCTTTCTTAGAGCATCCGTTAGGGGAGCCGCGATATCAGAGTACCTGGGGATGTACCTCTGATAGTAGCCGGCGACACCTAAGAACGACCGAATATCGGTCTTCGTGCGCGGTTGCGGGAAGTCTCGCACAGCGGCCACCTTTATTTCAGAGGGGCGGCGACGACCCCGACCAATCACGTGTCCGAGGTAGACAACCTCGGCCTGTGCTAACTGGCACTTGGGAGCCTTGACTGTCAAGCCCGCATCGCACAGGCGGGTTAGCACTGCCCGCAAGTGCGCCATATGCTCAGGCCAGGATGCGGAGAATATCGCTACGTCGTCTAGATACGGTAAAGCGAATTCTTGCTGTCCCCGCAACACTTTATCCATGAGGCTTGAAAAGCAGTATGGCGCGTTCTTCAAACCAAAACTCAAAACTTTAGGACGGAATGTCCCCATTGGTGAAATGAACGCCGCATACCTACTAGCCTCTTCTGTAAGTGTAACCTGCCAATAACCCCTGACAAGATCTAGGGTGGAAATAAACTGAGCGCTACTCACTCTCTCAAGGCGCTCCTCGATGTTAGGGATCGGATAAATTTGATCCTTAGTGATGGAATTAAGCCTGCGGTAGTCGACGCAAGGACGAGGTTCCTTGCCCGGTACCTCAACTAAAATCAAAGGGGAGGTATAATCACTCTCACCCGCTTCAATAACACCGAGCTGTAGCATTTTCTTTACCTCAGCCTCCATAATATCGCTCTGGCGGGGTGACACCCGGTACGCCTTGGATCGTACTGGCTCTGGGGAGGTAAGTTCTATGTCATGAGTAAGGACAGAAGTCCTACCAGGCCTCTCAGAGAACAGACCTTGAAACTCTTGTAAGAGCTGGTGTAGTTCGGTTTTCTGCTCAGGCGACAGCGATGCTTTACTTATTAAGTCACTAATGACTTGATCGGTGTCTTTCCTGTTCGTCACTGAGCCTAGTCCCGGAAGCTCGACCGGAAGCTCTTCGGGAACGTTTACCATCATGCACACCACTGCTTCCCGTTGCTTATAGGGTTTCAGCAGATTACAGTGGTAAACTTGCTGTGCTTTCCGCTTTCCTGGCAGACTCACCACGTAGTTAACGTCCGACAGTTTTTGAACAATCCGTGCTGGGCCCTCCCACTGCACGTCGAGTTTGTTCTTTAGCGATGTGCGCAATATCATGACCTCATCGCCCACCTCAAAACGACGGGCCCTGGCTGTCCGATCATAATAAACCTAGGCCCTCTGCTGGGCCTTTGCCATTGCTTCACCTGACAACTCCTGTGCCCTTCTTAAACGTTCGAGGAGCCTAAGCACGTACTCTACCACGACTGGGTCGTCGCCCCTGCCTTCCCATGATTCTCGAAGCATGCGAAGCGGAGATCGCAGCGAGCGACCGTACACCAGCTCAGCTGGCGAAAACCCCGTAGCCGCATGCGGCGCGGTCCTTAATGCAAACATCACTCCAGGCAGACACAGCTCCCAGTCAGTTTGATGTTCAAAACACAATGCTCTCAACACGCGCTTCATGACGGAGTGGAGCTTCTCAACGGAATTCGACTGGGGGTGGTGCACTGAGCTGTGTAACAGCCTTACCCCGCACCTTTCGAGAAAGGCTGTCGTCAAAGCGCTAGTAAACACTGTGCCCTGATCTGACTGGATTTCCGCAGGAAAACCAACTCGCGCAAATATGGACAGTAGTGCATTGACTATCTCAACTGAGCTGAGTTCTTTAAGCGGCACTGCTTCAGGGAACTTTGTCGCTGGGCAGATCACAGTCAAAATGTGTCGGTACCCTGTGGCTGTTACCGGCAGAGGTCCCACTGTATCAATAACGAGCCGTCTAAAAGGCTCCGTAATGATAGGTACCAACTTCAACGGCGCCCTCGATTTGTCCCCTGGCTTGCCCACCCGCTGACAGGTGTCGCATGTCTTCACAAAGTGGTCTGCGTCCCGAAAACACCCTGGCCAATAGTACTCTTGCAAGAGACGGTCCTTAGTTTTCTTAACTCCTAGGTGTCCGGACCACGAACCCCCATGCGACAAGCGCAACAGATCCTGACGATAGCATTGAGGCACGATCAGCTGATCGAACTCCACTCCCCTGCGGTCTAGATACTTCCGGTACAGGACCCCACCTCTTTCCACAAAGCGAGCATTTTTCTTGGCGATACCTTCCTTGATAATGCAGCGTATGTTTTCTAGGCTGCCATCCTTCTTTTGCTCGGCTATCAAAGCCGACCGGCTGACTTTTAGCAACCTGTTAAGTCCGTCTGACGTAGGCGCGATGAGCAAATCTGGAGACAGCTCTTCTAACCTTCCCGTGTCGGGATTTTCCTCTCCAGTATCTGGTGCCTTTAACGCTACAGGCTCAATTTTATTCAGTTCGGGCGTGCTCTGAATACCAGCTTGCTGCGCCTCTGACCCTTTCTCATCGTTCAACAACGTCGGTCCCGCAACTACCGCCTTTGCAGCGAGCTCCCGAACCTTCGATCTGGTTAAGGCCTGAACGCTAGCCTCACCAAACAAAAGCCCCTTCTCGCGCAGGAGGTGATCGGACCTGTTCGAAAATAGGTACGGGTACTGGGGGGGGCAGCATAGATGACACTGCGGCCTCCGTCTCAAGTGCTCCGAAAGGTCCTTCAATAAGCACTTTTGCTACCGGCAGACACACGCTATGAGCTTCCACTGCTTGCTTGATCCATGCGCACTCGCCCGTGAACATATCGGGTTCTACGTAAGAGGGGTGAACTACATCCATTGTAGCTGCGGAATCGCGAAGCACTCGGCACTCTTTCCCGTTCACGAGGAGGTCTCGCATGTAAGGCTCGAGAAGCTTCATGTTCTCGTCAGTGCTGCATAAAGACAAAAACACGACTTTTGTTTTTGTTTCTGGACACTGCGCCGAAAAGTGACCCGGCTTCTGGCACGTATAACAAACGCGCGCTTGCCTCGTCTCGAACCGCTTTCTGCGTTCGGCTTCGGTTGCCGCCGTCTCCTTACGTTCGGTCGGACTGCTTTCACTCGCATCCGCACTACGTGTATCCCCCTTTGCTCTCATGGGTGTGAACTTCGGCCTCTCAAACTTGGAGCCAAATTCACCCTTTTGACCGTCCTTAGCTCCGCGAGCCCGACGCGTCACAAACTCCTCGGCTAGCTCAGCGGCTCTAGCCACCGTACTAACGTCTGGCCTATCCAAGACCCAGTACCGCACGTTCTCAGGTAACCGACTATAAAACTGTTCTAGCCCGAAACACTGCAGAACTTTCTCGTGGTCACCAAACGCTTTCTCTTCTTTGAGCCACTCCTGCATGTTTGACATAAGCCTGTAGGCAAACTCTGTATATGACTCACTTTTGCCTTTCTCATTTTCCCGAAACTTCCGACGGAACGCCTCCGCTGACAGCCTGTACTTTTTTAGCAGACTCGATTTCACTTTGTCGAAATCCTCTGCCTCCTCTCTCTCCAAGCGAGCGACTACGTCGGCCGCCTCGCCGGGTAACAAAGTGAGCAAGCGCTGTGGCCACGTTTCCCGAGAGAACCCCTGCTTCTCGCACGTTCGCTCAAAGTTAACCAGGAACAAACCAATGTCCTCTCCAAGCTTAAACGGCCGCATCAGGTCAGTCATTTTGAACAATACTCGTTCTCCTGCACCGTGTGCCTGACTTCCATTACGAGCGCGTTCCATCTCTAACTCGAGACGCTTCATTTCCAAAGCGTGTTCACGCTCTTCTTTTTCTTTCTGTTCTATAAGTTCGCGCTCATGTCTTTTTGCCCGCTCCTCAATGGTCTCAAGGCAATCCGACAGCTCGTCATCCTCAGCTTCTAACTCAATAATAGCCCTTAGCAGTTCTGGTTTTCTGAGTTTGTCTGAGACATCCAGACCCAACTCTCTTGCAAGCTCCAGCAATATCGGTTTGCGCAACGACTTCAAATCCATGGCTGCTCTGAATGCTGCTTTCTCTACTGCCTACTATTGTCTTGCCGCAAACTAACCCGGCAGCAACGACAACCACAATTACCAGCTCTGTTTCTGACACTAACAAAAGCCTGGCAAAACTCAGAAGAAGAAAGTCCCGCACTCACCAAACCTCGCAGCCAAGAATTCAGCGCAGTCGTTCCGCTGCAGGCAACCAGTCATCACACAGGGCTCGTTGCACTGCTCCCGGATGGTCGTTGTGCTGCTCAGCATACATTCAACCGCATCTCTTCGCTGCTGGCCTCCGTTGTCGCGATCTCACCGCTGGCAACCAGTTGTTGGGGTCTCGGTGCTGACGCCCGTTATTGCCAATGGGTCGCAAGCCCCAAGGGTAGCGTTGGCCTGGCGGCCTGGGGCACTGGAAGCATCCGAAGGTCCCGGCGAAGCAAGAGTAGACTGGTAACAGAACAACTTGTTTATTCTAACATTGCAAAAGAGCGGCCGGTCAGGTCGACCGAAGTGGAGAGACGGGAGAGCACGTAACTTCAACAGAACAAATCGGAGCGTCTCTCTCGGCGTCCGGGGGCAGCTGCTCTTATACTCTCGGCGTCGTGGGCAAGAAGGAAGGCCACGGGATGAGCCCACGCGACGGCGGAGCACGGAGCCCACGCGACGGCGGAGCACGGCCGAGCTGAGAGACATGTTGAGACGAGTGTAGTGACGCATCGCCAACCCGCCGACGGACAGACCTCCTGGCTCCTCACTTGGGGAGCTCCGCTCCCCGGCTGCCGCGCTTTGACAAGCGTGGGCACACACACACACACGCACACACGAAGACACGTGGCACTGAAACACGCCTGGACACGCTTGGCGGGGAGGCGTTGCGGCGGCGTCGAACGGGCCAAAATGTCCGCCGCTTTGAACGAAGCCCCGGCGTCCGTTGCATCCGCGCCGGCATTACCGCGCGTTGTAGGCGAAACGTAACAGCAGTCTTCCATAAAGAAGGCGAGGGCGCAGAAATTGGGGAGTAGCCTAGGGGGGGGGGGGGGGGGGGGCGTATTCCCAGGCGCAGTGGTATGCTGTGTGTTGTGCTGCACAGAAGGGACCGTATCAGCAATATTGTGCGGGAAGAAAAGAGGTGAAAAGTAACAAAAAAGGCGAATGAATTAGTCTGTAGTTGTCGCTACGTGACGCCTTCGTCTAAGTTAAGGGAATAAATAGTGTGGTGGTGGGAAGTGGTTTCGTGCTATGTCTTTAACGTTGTAGCCTTTCAGTGTAGTTCAGTGGTTTCCTTACGCGAGCTTTCGCCAGGAGAAATTCATGGTCATAAAAAATCATCCAGGGGTTGGCACATATGTCTTGATGCATGCACTGGTTATAACATTAACGAAGGCGGCCAAAAAAAGAAAGGGGAGGGTCCTCTGAAGCCGCCGAAGAGTGTAGCGTTTCTTACTATCATTTGAGTTACCGATCTATTACACGAAATTGGGGCTTCTCTGCTGCATGCCGAGGAATGTTGTTTGGATCACATGTTGGTGGCAACACCAATTACAGGTCGTGAACGTTTTCGTACCATGTTCAAAAAGCCTAGCAGTGCCACTCTAGACCTGAGCCGCGGCGATGTCTAAATACATATATGTGAAATGTCACGAAGCATCAGGTTCTTTTTTTATTGCGATATCAATTATATGGCCTCTACAAGCGAATTTTATTGCGATAGTGCTTTTAAAGACAGGCCAAGCGAACTTTCGCCGTCCTCATCGCCGTCGCCATGTGTTTCAGTGTATATTTAGGTATATGCATGTTATATGCTATGCCATGCTATACGACATGCTGTATATGTGAGCTATATTGCCAAACCATTATATCACTAAAGTTGTTCATGTCAGGTCCTCTATGTTTGACAAAATTACTCCTCAGAATTTAGAGAATGGCAGCCCGAAAAGAAATCTCATGAAACAAGAACACCGACAGCACAAGCCTTTTACCTTAAATCGTCTCTTGACATAAATATTCAATGTGCGAAAGAAAAGCATAGCGGAAAACAGGCAATGATGTAATTTTACTTCCGCGGCTGTGCACTGCCTCCATGATCAGCCCGCGAAAGGGGTTTGAAAAATACGCGATGTGGAAAAGTAGTAGTAATGTCACTAAGAATGACATTGGCTTTCATCAATAAAGATAAATGTAATTGTCTGATGGCAGGATTCAGAGAAAGAGCCCCTAGCGGAACGGCTCATTTTTACGTAGGCACCTTAGCTTTACTTCAATTCATACTGCCACTACAGTTACAAGTATTAAATTATTCGTAATATTCTAACGTGTTGCTGTGGCACTAACTGCATTGCTCTTACGACAAAACTGTGATATCGTTTTTTTTTTTACTTCGCTGGCATCTGCACGAACAGTTGTCTTTATCATCTATGTCCTACGGGACACTCGCTAAGTCACACCTCATTTCTCTGTCAGGCAATCAGAAGCACTAAGCGCACGGTAGATGGGACAGGTCCTCAAAAAGGTACCACGTCGCCACTCACAATCGCGATTTCGTGCGTCATCGTAATTTGTCCTCTCTATTGTTGCAGTGCGATCCAAGCGCTGCATTCGGTTCTTGTCCACAGCCATGGCTGTGTTTTCGCCTTTCCATACAAAGCCAGAAATTGCGACCCTATATGCGCACGTGCGACCGCCTAGCCAAACGCCCCCAACTTTGGTCAATACCTCTTCGACATCGCTGCTCCCAGTCCAGCGGCAACCGCTCCGACTTCCCTAATCGCCTTGCGCGTGAGAGGCCGCCGCTTTTCCCTCGTGCTTGTTTCCCAAAGGACCGAAGGGAAAACGCCGCAGCGCGTGCGAGTGAAAAGAAGGCTCAGTGACGTTACGGTGACACGTGCAACGACACGTGTTCGGCTCGGTGGTCGCCCGACCAAACTGCACGTGCGCGATGTAATCCAACGCGTGAAATGATGCCCTCGAAGAGGTGCCCGACACGACAACGTTCTACCTCTCTCAAGTCTCCTCCTTTGTTATTATCTGCCCGAATTGACTTAGCTGTTTCCATGGTAAAGTGAGGAAAACGCTAAAAAGCACCGAAGTGCAGTTAGCACGGCACGGTGGCTATGCCACATTAACGCCCACTTTGCAGCGAAGCCAACTTTCTGTTGAGATAGGATAGTAAGAGTTATTCTCATCTACTTCTATAAGGGCTGCTACTAAAGAAAAGTGTTAAAGTGTTAAAGAAATCAGTTGGGTTTTAACACATGGGAAGACGCTGCTTTATTACTGAGAGTAGCATTTGTTCACGAGGCTTATGCGAAAAAATCGCGCAGGAACCATCGACTTGATTGTCAATGTAAGGGAATAGCCTGAACGAACGAACGAACGAACGAACGAACGAACGAACGAACGAACGAACGAACGAACGAACGAACGAACGAACGAACGAACGAACGAACGAGCGAACGAGCGAACGAGCGAACGAACGAACGAACGAACGAACGAACGAACGAACGAACGAACGAACGAACGAACGAACGAACGAACGAACGAACCGACGGACGGACGGACGGACGGACGGACGGACGGACGGACGGACGGACGGACGGACGGACGGACGGACGGACGGACGGACGGACGAACAAGGGAGCCAACAAGCAAGCGAATGAACTAGCGAACTAACGAATGTTTTTCTCGCCAAGGGTTCACCAAAACCATGCCCCTCTCTCCCGCCCCTGCAAGCAACTCCATTGCGCAAGAACATGTGTCATCTGTCCGACCGCCGACCACTGCCTACCACAAACCACGAAAACGGGCAAATGAGGCAAAGAAACCTAGTCGATCGCTTTCAAAGAAATGCAAACTGGCAGAGCTTGAAAGTAATCCAATAACGATAGATTACTTACGTATCTCAACACTGTAATGATATATATATATATATATATATATATATATATTCACGTAGTAGTGATGGGGAAGAACACGGAAGCAAAACTTTGAATAACTTTATTAGCTTGTTAATGATTTATTAAATCGAAACTTGGCCGCCGAGACGGATATTCGATTCCGCGACCTCGTGCTTAGCAGCCCAACACCATAGACACTACGCAGTCACGGCGGGTGAAAAAAACTTCGAGGTTTTCATGCGACTGCGCAAGAGTTATGCGGAACCTCTTATCTGTATAATAGGGAGAATGACGAAACGCCAGCCAATATGGGGATGTCCGAAAATTATTGAATGTTTCAGCTTACACACGGTAGCTTTGTTCACTCTGTATTTCTTTTTCTCGAAATTTGACTTTTCCGTGTATGCTGAAATACTGCTTTCTTCGGTAGCCTATCGAAGGCTTACAATCAGATCGACGCTGTTTTGAAGTTAGATGCAGCCACTCGAAGGCACTTTAAGCAGCCTCGGAGAAATTCTTGGGCAATACTCTGCAGTACGCTAGAAGCTCATAACGGCTCACTAAACATATGTAGGATATTACGCGCCCTTCGCTTCCCCGAAAAATGTCAAAACGTTCCAGCAGCAATATGCATTGCCACAAATCAGTCAGCATGAGCGCTAGCACACAAATTTGCAGATCTTTTTGCTTAGGGTGCGGCTACGACATGTACAGATATAGCTTCACGATGTCCGCTGGGAGAAAGCACAAGGGAAGACGACTGCAGTCCGAAATTCTGTACTGAACAACTACGACATTACCCTTTACCTATAGAAGTAGCGCAGTAGCCCATGTGAAGTCGCAATAAGATATCAATAACTAAGGAATGCGGATAAATTGATTCACCAACGAATATAATATAAATACAATGGCATTTGGCGGCCTAGTAAAATAGCACTGAACTGAAAATCGCCCGTCGTCATACCTGGGCGTAAACAAGGACGTGCGGCCAACCTCCTTAAGTCTTATCCTCGTATCTGTTTCTCAACTAATGCTAGAATTCCGCAAGAATGCATGGTAAACCACCACCTTACTGATCTATACTTCTCAGAAATGAATCCTTCCCCAAATTATCAGTGGTTTTTCTCAAACCGCTCCGCAGCAGATTCAAGTGCAGACCCCTGGCATCACTGCAATCGGCACCATACAATCATCTCTGTGCGTCAATGCTGTTCCTGGGTACCCAGCAAGCCTTCGACTCTCTCACACACCTCGTCATTATCGAGCCCTCAAGTATGTTGGTGTTCAAGGGCATGCACCTGTTTGATGATGATGATTGGAGTTTTTTGGCGCAAGGTCCAGAAGTGGCCAAATAGAGGCTTTAAGCACACCTGATTACCTGATTTAAGCACTTACACCTGATTTAAGCACTTATCACAAAGAACAATGAAGGTAGGCGTTAATAATGTGGCAAGCGATCCTCGCCCTGTTACATGTGGAGTTTCTCAAGGCCGGGTACTATCACCACTTTTTTTTAACTGTGCGTGGGCAAGCCTGCCTCACTGTCTACCTGAGAGGGAGAACTATCGCGATATAGGTGTCGCAATCTACGCGGACGATATCGCCCTATAGATTACTGGCCCTTAAAGCGCTGCACCGCAACTGCGAGCAACAGTAAAAGCTGCACAGGATCCGACGGCGGGATATTTATATGAAATCGCCGGCAAGCTTCTCCGTCTAAGTTGGCATGTATTGCCTACCATTCTTGACACAGCATGACCGTCCCTGAAGCGTTTGAGACGGTACAGTTATCTTATACCATGGGTGCAACAACCTAGATACCTCGGTATAATCACATAGATGACCACATCAGCTAACGACCGGCTGTTAGAGCTGCGCGTACATCCTCCCGGTCTCCTAAAATATGGCAGCGCTGAGAGCTGCAAGCAATAGCTGTGATCAGCCAACAGCTGTACTAGCTTACCAAGCAACAGTGCGGTCGAAAGTTTTTATATGATTTGCCTTTTTGGTCAATGTTCCACCTCTACAGAAGGAATGGTTGTTCGAGCAATACTCGGGCTGCCACAATCTGCCCAATCAAGAGCTTTACTTGCCGAAGCCAGACAACTACCACTGAGACTACAGGCTCATCAAGGGCCTTGCACCACATAGTTTGTGTCTGTTCAGCCCATGGCGAAATCAAAAATTTTGAGCGACTGGTAAGCAGACCGGAGCCACGAAGGGGGATATGGCGTCTGCTTTCCTTGAGATTGTCAATGGCGGAAAACATGCGGCACTCGACCGAAAGTACAAACGTCTTCTGCTGCTCGTCATGCACTTAAGCGTGCTAGGGGTTCGAATGAAAACAGCGGTATGCCTTGCAGGTCTACGCCAACAGACAGCGTTCCTTCTAAACGACGCATATAAAACTTATACTCTACTTTACATCAATGAAGGCCGTACAAGTGCTGCATTTTATTGCACATACACCTGCAGCACAGCGTCCTATTCGAATAGCTTATACGACGTCTTCAACATCTGCAGGACAATTAAGTGTTGACATAGCTTTGAAATATGTGTTAGTCTATAACCAAATTTGTCAAAGGCTGTTACTTTAAGCGATTCCCGCGGAGCTCTCAGCCGACTGTTCAGTGCCAACGCTGATACGCCTCTTCTATGCGAAGTATTCGAGATGATCCATGAAATCGCATCTGACGGAAGAACAGTGATGTTTTAGCGGATGCTAATATACCTTCGTATCTCGGGAAAAGAGGCCGCTGATGCTTTCGCGGCGTCGCCATGCAACCTTGATTTCGCAGATGACAATTTATGCAAATTCCACGAAACTAGACTGCTTATACGTCAACACCTATATATATGTAGCTCTCACACCCGGGCGAATACGTAGTCAAGGAACCGTACCCTAGACCAGTTACTACACGTGCTCTCCCTTGCTGCAGTAAGCTCAGCTTATAGCTGAGGTTACGAACCGGGCATGTAAATATTGCCCATCGCCTTAACGGACAAGGACATGCGCCGAGCCCTTCGTGCATCGCGTGTGGACACTCCAGCGAAAGACTTGAGCACTTGGTGTTAGAATGCCAAACTTTTGTAGCTGTTGCTACGTGCTGCTGAGCAATTTTCAACAACTTATTCTTGCATGGACTACACTTAACAATATATCGTTTCCGAAGGGTCGTGCGTCAATTCGATACGAGGCCCACGAAGCTGTACTGGAATTTTTGTCCACTGCACTAGCCGACGGGACTAGACTCTTGTCTGTAACGCTGGAATTCTGCATGTGTCTGTGGGACGCGTTGGTTATTCGTCTCGCTTTCTTTTTTTGCCTTTGTTGTCTTTTTCTCTTTTACGTTTTTTTTATCTGCTGTGCAAGCGGGTCGGCGTGGCGTCCCTTTTAAGAAACAATTGCTAGGCAACCTTTTTTTTCCTTTTTTAAGTGTATGTATATATATATATATATATATATATATATATATATATATATATATATATATATATATATATATGTTCACGTGACAAGTAATAATAACGGCAATAATAATTATCATAACATCGCAGACTATTTGCAATGCGCTATGCGCCTGCATTTTCAACCCTTTCTGATTTTATATACGGTCGAGTTCTTTCTTTCCGCGAGAGAAGCGGGCGACTTGTTTGTTGCCGACGCATCCACTGCCAGGACATATTAATCAATCAACGAGGCTTCACCGCGATTCCCGCCACGAAGGGCGCGCTGTTAGAAAGAGCGGCGGTTAAGCGAAGCGGTTGAGGCGATGAAAGGAAAGCGCACCGCCCTGCGCATAATCACATTAAAGCCTGGCCGCGAGCCGAAGTTGCGGCTTGGCGCTGCGGATTGCTCCAGCGGCAGCGGCCAGCTCGGCTCGTCGGCGCGCGCCGCCTTTGGCTCCAACTGTTGGAGGTCGATAGGTTCTCATGGGCCCGGTTTCGCACTGCACGTGCGCTGGGCGCCTCCGCCGCCGTAACGAGCTGCCCGACGCGGGAGGAAGGGGGGCAAAGCCGAGCGCTTGCGCTACCGCCCGGCGCTGACCTTTCGCCGACTCCTTCCTCCTCGCCTTCCAACTCGGTTGCGCGCTCGCTCCCTCTTCAGCGTTCGGGCCAAGGGCTTCTTAGCCGCCTGCGCGCCTGTTGTGGCTGAAATTCAGGAGTGTATCTCTCTCGCTTTCCCTTTCCCCCACGCATTTTTTTCGGGTGTATACGGCAGCAGTGAAGGTCGCAATGAAAAGGAGAAAGGCCGTTCTGATCAACTTTTACTCGTGTGCCATAACACACGGAATGAAGTGTGTTAAGTTGTGTAAAGAGAGAAGTGGGCAAGCAGACAACAACAACAGCCACAACAACGACGACGACGATAAATGGCCAAAGTAAGAAGACTGGTAGAAAAACATTGCCCGACTCTTTTGGTCTCTTTGCATCAATCGTCCTACTCATTTGTTCGCACCCGACATCGTGTTGGGTCTGCATGCCTTAGCCCAACACTAAGTACTTACCGTGACCAGAAAGCATCTCCCGAGGGATACATGCTCAAACTTGAAAAAGATACGCTGATGGAATCGGTAAAGTTCTGCTAAGGCTATACATCCAACTTCCCCATTTCGCGTTGCCAAAAATGCATTAAACACCACATTGTCCTGCCATCCGCTAACCTCTATCTCTGCGCAATGCCTCACTCTGCTATAGCACTTAACTCTCTGAGAAAAAAAAAATTTGCGCAAACGACGGTGGCAAAAAATGTGTTTACACACGCGACAGGCGGTTGCAGATTGCTGTTGCTGTGCATGTGCACGGCACGACACATTGAGGAAGACTTAGAAACGCAAATTTGCGAAACCGTCGGCATGGCATAAATTCGTCGCTTGGGAGACACGATGTAGTTCGTGCAAAAAAAAATGGTGAGTAAGCTTCCGAACTTATGAATCAAATAAAGGAGGCAATGTCATTAAAAAGGGACAAGCACTGCTTGCTTACTTTGACAGTTCTCAGTTACGATAAATGTCGTAAAAATATTTTCGCCATGTTGGTAAAGCATAGCATGGAATAAATAGAAAGAAACGCTTCTTCACTGTCGTACGAAGTCGAAACGAATATGTTTAAGTGGCAAGCAAATAATGTATAACCAAAGCGAGAACGCTAGGGTGGCGTCCTCTATTGATATACAAGGACTAGAGAGAGACAGGAAAAAAATATTAATAACCGGACAGGTTGGCCCAGCGAGAGACGTGGAATGCTACTCACTGTGAGGGTGGACAGAAAGAAAGATAAAAAAAGGAACACACGTGTCAAGACATACTCATATAATGACACAAACACAAATATTACAGGGTTTGATTAAGACATGCATCCCGTAAGAAAGTGATAAGTGCTTCCGTGGGGCAATACTGAGATGACGGACATTTCCACGGTTCAACAACGCTTCAAGCTCACGTCGCGTGCCGTGTCGCTCCTTTTAAGCGTTTCTCAAAACAGCAGTTGAGGTTGTAAAGGGACTACAAATGTAAATTTAACCTTTTAGCTAGGACTTCGTCAACACCAAAGGTGGGACACAATGGCGTGCTGGACAAATGAAGTTTAGATATATAGTGCCTTGTGTAAGCGAAACTCTGGTGAATGCAATGAGGCACGTCCAATCACGCCTATCAAGAACACGTGGCATACAAAAAGTGAACTTTGGGTTGAAGCAGTTACGCGGACAGTATTGCCCTCCCGGATCATCCCAAGGGCTCTACTGAACTCTATGAAATAGTTGACACAGGCGCTACCACGTCACTTCTTGAAAATTGTACCAGGGTCAGCTTGGTTCGGTCCGTAATACCTGAATGCGGCAGCTATTAATCCATAACTAAAGCTTGGTTGTTGATACCTGAAAAAATTGTGCGAGAAAGTATGAAGTATGTGTGCTAGGATTCGCTTATCCCATAGTAGCTCAGGCGTGCATTCTACGCGTTCTTCCGATCATGTGATTTTAGCTCACCTACGACATTGTATCAGATACCAATGTTCAGTGCATTTCACTTGAATCCTAAAGCACAGCTTGCTGCTGCATTGTATTGAAGGCCTGCAGGTAGTTCTGAGCGTCTTTGTCGGTAAACGAAGACCCCAGGAGGGCTGCCGACGCTGGCGTTCGAAAAAAAATCTAATGCATATCGATTCTCGTAAACTCTCGTGCTAAGCCAACTCTCAAAAGGACCACTTTCATGACTGCTGCATGAGCATTAACTTACATCCCGTTATACACGGCGAAGTTTGGCAACGTGAAGGCCGGTGGAAGAGAGCAGCCTATAGTATCATTGCGCTTGGTTGAGGCACCGCAATATTTGTTTCAGTCGGCGGGACTCTCTTCAGCTATAACAAATTAGCTATAACAATCAGTAATAAGAATAGTTGGTTGAAAACATGACTCTCATGCTATACACTTAGCTATTGAGTGAATGAGAGACCCGACTCCGAAAACATGACCGGAGCCAATTTAGTTCGTCAAAGCCACATGCGAGAAACAGCTTAAGGCCACACGAACAGCTTCATGGGAAACGCGATGCATCCAGCATGCGTTTTATTAGACTTCGGCCAGTTCTGATCTCTGAACGCATCTATCGGCAACAGCTTCGCAGTTTTCACTTGGAATTATTTTTAAGAACACTACCGTGTAGATCCCGGCATGCACGCATGCTCAGAAGTCCATAAGTGACAGTGTCTACCAAGGCGCGCCGCAAGGGCATCCACCGATCGGCGTGAAGTTTTTCTTAAATTGACAGTTTCATCTGCCTGCTTCCCCTCGCTTTGAACTGAGATCGTAGATTGCGTGCGTCGATAAAGGTTACATAGACGACGCCTCAATCCTTAAAACACAAAGCGTTGTTTTACAATTTCAGCCGCTTTGTGCCTGTGGCTTGTGTGGCCTCATCTATGGCCTCTTCACTGAGTAAAGAAAGTGTGTCGAGAAATGGTATTCGAGGTTCCCAAGAAGCGGACGCTCTCCCGAAAACGACCCTCCTTGCTCATGGCACCGATCTTCTGTGGGCCTTCCTGTGTTTATGTGCAAAAACTTCACTTACCGTTTTCTCATCTCACACCTGCACGAAGCGCGGAGGCTGCATACGTATGAGCCCAATAGTCCCGTCCTTTTCTTTATGCCTGTCGATTGCATTCACACGCGTTTCTTTTCTCAATATACAACTCTCTTTTATTGCGCACGCAAAGTCAATTCGTATTGTCTACGTGCAGCAACCAGTAAGCGGAAGCACTCGCTAAAATATTTTTTTTTTCACCAATTTCTTGAGGCTCGTACTTTCACTGTTCGAACTTATGTCTCTTGGTCTTCGTGGTGCGTGTCGACGAAAACTGAGATTCTTCCACGACGGCTAGTAAATTCTACCTTTCGGGCCATTAATACAGATATTCGCATGCGATGTTCCGCAGTAACCTTCACGTTGGCCGCCAACTGGTGGCATGCAATCAATTACCCGTTCCATCTCTCGCACGCCAGCGATGTCGGTCTGTATACATACTGTAATAACCAGCCAACCTAAACCACACTTGTGCCTACCTTGCCTTTTGCCGTCTTTTACCGACCACACACAAGCGGTCATGCGTGATGCATGGGTTTCTCATCAAGTACTATAGTTCGGTCTGGTCCGCTTGCCCCTCGCGTGACCCTTACTCTTACTCGAGAAGCGCTCGCTACCCCCCCCCCCCCCCCTGGGAGCAGTTTAGGCGTGTTCACTCCATAATGGTTCTGGCGAAAAAAAAAAAGAAATAAAAGCTCACTTTCTTGTCCACACGCACTTGGCTAGCAGTGCACTCTAGAGGGCGGACAGCATACGCACGCATTTGTTTGTAGCCCAGAGCTTTTGCCCTGACCTTTCTGCGGTTAAACGACATGAAACTGCGGTTTTTAATGGCCGGGAGGTTGTTATCTGCTTGACATTTTGTATTATTCGCCTCGTTCCCCACAACGTTTGGCTGGCGATCCTCATGTTGATTTGCTGTAAGATATAGACAGGGAACATAAGCAGTTGAGAAAGAAAAAGGTTCCACGGAGGAAGGATTGTTACTGATCACTAGAGAAAGGCTAGAACTGGAGAGGCGAACGTGCGACCTCGCGTACGAGTGCAGAAAGCGCGTTAACAGGACTGACTATGCAAGCGAAAACAATATCTTCTTTAATACAACGCGTTGTGTGCCCTAAATTTCAAAAAAGATAACCGTTGCGTTGTCGTGCGGACGGGTATCATTTTACCGTAGAGAAAAAAAAATGTCAATTAATGTTTATCTTGACTTCCTTATCCTATACACATCTCCAATCGTACAGCGGCCTCTTGCTTATCTCTGTAACACTTCTTTATTATTCTCCCAGTGGCAATTTCTAAATCCGTTTCGTAGATTGTGGTGTTTGACTGACCAAATAATGCGAGTAAATTAAGAATTCTCTATCCTAGTATTGACGTTCCGTAGAACAGCGGCATGTTTTACCTACACGGCAAGGCACAGTTTCGACGCTTTGAGGGCGCTAAGGGTGGCCAACTCGGACGATAATTTGTCCGTCCGCGTATCCAAGATCCCTGGAGCTAACATCAACAGCAGCTCCAAGATGTACGTAAGTTTGTTCTGCGTTCACATGTTCGAAAACTGCAGAGTAGCTTAACATATCGTGCAAGAATAAATAAATAAATAAATAAGAAAGAAAGAAAGAATCGCGACAGAGAGTAACAAGACATAATGATCTAACTGGGCGGCGTTTCATCACCAGCTTGGTTACGCCCACTGCAGGGCAAAGGCCTCTCCCATACTTCTCCAACTACCCCGGTCATGTACTAATTGTGGCCATGTTGTCCCTGCAAACTTCTTAATCCCATCCGCCCACCTAACTTTCTAGCGTCCCCTGCTACGCTTCCCTTCCCTTGGAATCCAGTTGGTAACTCTTAATGACCATCGGTTATCTTCCTTGCTCATTACATGTCCTGCCCATGCCCATTTCTCTTTCTTGATTTCAACTAAGATGTCATTAACTCGTGTTTATTCCCTCACCCAATCTGCTCTTTTCTTATCCCTTAATGTTACAACTATCATTCTTCTTTCCACAGCTCGTTGCGTCGTCCTCAATTTAAGTAGAACCCTTTTCGTAAGCCTCCGGGTTTCTCCAGGTTTGCGATTACCTTAGTAAATACTCTGTAGGCAACGGACAGTAAGCTGATCGGTCTATAATTTTTCATGTCTTTGGCGTCCCCTTTATTATGAATTATGTTAGCATTCTTCCAAGATTCCGGTACGCTCGAAGTCATGAGGCATTGCGTATAGAGGGTGGCCAGTTTTTCTAGAACAATCTCCCCACCATCCTTCAACAAATCTGCTGTTACCTGATCCTCCCCAGCTGCCTTCCCCTCTTGCATAGCTCCCAAGGCTTTCTTTACTTCTTCCGGCGTTACTTGTGGGATTTGAAATTCCTCTAGACTATTCTCTCTTCCATTATCGTCGTGGGTGCCACTGGCACTGTACAAATCTCTATTTAATGCCTCAACCACTTCAACTATCTCATCCATATTAGTAATGATATTGCCAGCTTTGTCTCTTAACGCATACATCTGATTCTTGCCTATTCCTAGTTGCTTCTTCACTGCATTTAGGCTTCCTCCGTTCCGGAGAGCATGCTCAATTCTATCCATATTATACTTCCTTATGTCAGCTGCCTTACGCTTGTTGATTCCTATTCCTAGAGCCTATGCAATATTCCCCCACTGACTTGTATCACTGTAGCACTGTATTGCTTCATTTGTCCTCCTAACTTCACTGAGCCTTATTATATCCTATTTACTGCCCTCTAATTCCTCCAACAGCACTGCTACACTCGCCTCACTAGATAACGTCCTAGCGTTAAACGTTGCCAGGTTCAGATTCCAATGGTGGCCTGTCCGGAACAAGGGATTCTTAGCACCCTTTGCTGCGTCGCAGGTCTGACCGCCGCCGTGGCCAGTTGCTTCGCAGCTCCTGGAGGCTGAGTGCCGGGTTTTGATTGTTTTATTCATATAGGAGGTTGTGGCCAAGTACTACACCAGGGTGGCAAATCCTGCTTTGGTGAGGGAGTGCGTTACTGGTTCTGGTCACCGTGATCAGGCCGCACTCCAGGCATGTTTATGCCATTTTATCAAAACGCGGATTTGTTTTTAATCCGGTGGAAAATTGCGCGGCACCGGGATTCGAACCACGCTCCTCTTGCACGCGAGGCGGGTGCTCAACCTCTACGCCACCGCTGCAGCGCGCGCAGACACACACACACACACACACACACACACACACACACACGCACGCACACACACACACACACGCGCACGCACGCACGCACACACACACACACACACACACACACACACACACACACACACACACACACACACACACACATATATATATATATATATATATATATATATATATATATACATATATATATACACCGATCAGAAAGCCCTAGATTATATATCTCGTTTCACTGACTGCCGGCGCAACGCTATCTATCAGATACCGCTGACTTCTGGAAAAACTTATGTAGGGCAAACGGGACAGTGTTTCAATGACAGAGCTCGTCACCACAGCAGTCACCTAAAGAAGGGCTATGGGAGTGATTTAGCAGGACATTGTAACAAGTGGCCCTGCGCTCCCATATTTGAAGAAACAAAATTCACAGGAGAAAGAAAAGATAGAAGGGAAAGGGAAATACTAGAGGCTTACTACATTAAAAAGGATGGAGATCAATGTGTAAACGCTCCCTCTCTAGCCTTGTGGGAAAAACAAATACCTTTTTAGCGTGAACGATTATGATGGTGCTGATTTTGCAGATGTATTTGCGACTGGCGTACGCATGCGTATGCGGCAATAGCTATCAAATGGCTGGATAATTTCGAATAAACTTCCAATTGGCAGTCAGCGCATGTCTGTGGTATTTGTTTCCTCGTGTCCTTGTCCTATTTGCGCTGTTCAACATCAGTTCTAAATAGGAACCAACTAGCCCTCATCAAGTTCTTTCTAATGTACTAACCTCCAGATATATTTTGATCATTTATTTTCAGGAGAAGTATAAAAAAACTACGGCAAGAAAAAAATGATCGGGGGAATATGTGTCGGAGGTTATTCAAGGGGAAAGGGCGTAGGTGCAGTATATGTGACTGCCGCGATGCAAAAAAAAATGTTCCATTCATGTACAGTGAAAGCCATCAAGACGCACTGGATCCATCAGTGGGCTCACGGTTGCTTCGAGTTGGCCCCCTTAAGTACACGCCATTTGTCAGCAACGATCGAACGCGGCTTGCATCTGTGGACTGTCGGCCGATCAAGCTTCAACAAAGTAAACCAACGCGGAGACAAACCTCTCTTGGCAACAGAGGTCTTCGACGCCACGTGCAACGACGCTTAGTCACGCCACCCCTTTGGAGAGAGTCAACGGTCACCTGAAACCAGCTTCGACCAGTGTAAGGAAACATTATAATAAAAATAAAGCAAAAAAATGCTGTCGTCCCCTCCCTTCTACGACCCCTCTCGTCACCCACTAGGAAATCGACGCTTTCGCTCCCCGCTCTCGCTCGATTTCTATGCTAGCTTCGGTAAACAAGTTGGACTAACCGACTGCGAAGGACCGAACGAGTTTGTGCAGGCTACTCGGCGGAAAGCAAAATGCCAAATGGGTTGTGAAATCTGATGCAGAAGGAGGCTCCCTACGATCGCGCGGGCACACATGCGAATACTCCTGCCTGCAATGTTCTTTTCATCATTGTTTTTTTGTGTCACGATTTCGGTGGGTCATGGTAAGCTACGTCTGAAAAAAAAAAGGCGGGAAAAGTGTGGGTAAAATAAGAAATAAGAACCCCTTTTCAGTAAACCTATGACAAAATTTAATTTTTTAGCAGCACTTTTCAAGAGTCCCACAAGAATATGAGATAAGGTAGTGGAGCTACTTCATTTCACGATATAAAATCATACGGTTAACTCTCTCTGCAATGAGGCATCAATGTAAAACTTGTATCAAATAAGATACTGTGTAGAGGCTGATTGTTTTTTGTCATAGAATTGCAAGTTGCACTGCGCAGTTTAAGAAGACACGGAAAAGGCATCTTACTTAGGGATAAGAACCTGCATGCACTCTGTGAATCATTATATTGCCACGTGTACTTATCTTTATCGGGCGGCCACGTTTCGCCGCCTAACAAATGTTATCGCACAGCGCGGGACGCGCCTGCATGCATCCGAAGTTTCTGGAAAGTTATCAATGCTTCTATCCGGCTGTCTGTTGTCACCGAACCTTGTGTTATCTGATTTCATCGCCTGACGCGAATGGTGTAGAACTTTGTGGAAGGCACGCGGGTGCCAACGATTAGTCTGGAACATTCGACGACTGCTGTGTAAAAGCCGACGCGCTTGACCCGCTGATCAGAATTTCGACGACCGCCGACCGCGTTCGCCGCTATCGTTGTGCTATAAGTGTAGCCTGTTTAGTGGGCACAGGTTCGCCCAATAAAAGTTAGTTTTGTCGTTCCCAGTATTGCTACTGTGTTTTTCAACGTCACCACCACGTGAAATATACTGTAGGGTCCATACCGGTTCCGTCACAAAAAAAAACAAAAAAATATGCTAATTGCCCCAACTCTAGAGATCGGTGCTGAATATCTTTGATGTCGGCCAGTATAAAAGGAAGTTGCGGTGGGAAAGCGCGCAAGTATCCCTTTCTTTTTTCAATGAATGTATTTCCTCCTCCACAGGAGCACTACTGAAATAATTCCCGCGTTCTCATCACAGCAAGTCAATGCAGGTGACATTGAAACCTAAGCATGTTATACATAAGGATAACATGCTGCAAACTACAGCCCGCAGTGTTAAATTTAACGTATTTTTGGCTCTTCTCTTCCGCATTTCTGCACGTGCAGCAACTTCGCCCCTGGAAGCTACGGCAACATGCGGTAATGGGATGGACACCTGGCTATTCATGCGTTGCTGCTGATGCTTCGCACACTGAGCTCAAAATTAACCGTACTCACAAACGTTATCTAACTCAACGCTCCACCTACGCTCAGGTGAAATCGGGACAGCGCATGCCTTTAACTGAAAAATTCGCAGCCCTTTTGGTTATTCGATCCTGATAAATAAATAAATAAATAAATAAATATGTATATATATATATATATATATATATATATATATATATATATATATATATATATATATATATATATATATATATATATATTGTAAGGAGGTTTATTGGAGGAGTCGAACAAACGGGTGGTAGCTCGGAACAGTACGCAGGGAGAACAAGATGGTGGTGTTCGAGCGCCGATCTCGTGCCCTGCGCTCTTGATGATGATCGGGATGTCATTCTCTTCCTGTCTTCATTACAATATATATATATAGCCCGCCGCGGTTGCTCAGTGGCTATGGTGTTAGGCTGCTGAGCACGAGGTCGCGGGATCGAATCCCAGCCACGGCGGCCGCATTTCGATTGGGGCGAAATGCGAAAACACCCGTGTACTTAGATTTAGGTGCACGTTAAAGAACCCCAGGTGGTCGAAATTTGCGGAGTCCTCCACAACGGCGTGCCTCATAATCAGAAAGTGGTTTTGGCACGTAAAACCCCATAATTTAAATATATATATATATATATATATATATATAGATAGATATCTGTCACTTGCCACTTGGTCTAACTTATTCTTAGTTTAGCTGTAGCATATTCATTGCAGCGAGCGATATCTGTGAAGAAAGGGTTCGTCTCAACAATAGCTGCAGAGTGTGATCAGACGTATTCGCTTATCTTCAAGCACGGCACTTGCTGTGCAATTGTGCATCGTTATAACAGCTGCGGGGTGCCCTTTAAGCGAAGTGGCTGCTTTAGCCGAGGCATGAAAATACCTATTTCTTATCTCACTTCTTACATAGAGTGCGAAGCATCGCCGAGTCCTAACGTGTTGCGAAAACGGGAGATTATAGGGCGCTCCAACCTTTTCTCTTTTTTTTTTTCTTTTTCTATTCAGAGCTCTGGCCGACCTACTTACGATTCTATGTTACGTGGATTTCAAGTCTAAAGCAAGCTAACACGACATGCTCTTAGTGGATTATGCAAGCATGCTGTGCAGGGTTTTTCCGCAGAACTTGTGCCAAGCCTTCAAAAAAACTATATGAGCGCTACACCAATGCAATTAAATGAATATTGGCAATTGATCTCTTCAGCGAACCTTTGTGTTATTATGGTCGAGTCACTAGATAAAAACAATGACTAAACATTTTTTAAAGAATGCAGTCAAACTATTTAAACACATTACACTTAATAAAAAAGTTGTAGAGCTTACTGGGAGATACCTATTGAATATTTTTTTACGAAGGCAGCTGTCTTGGTTTTATTTTTTCGGCACTTGAAGAAAGACGCGTGATATATGAAAAAAAAAGTACATTGTGACTATAGGCACTCACGCTCAACAACATTTGCATCTCATTCATTCGCACAAGCTTCGAACAAATAAGGATTTAGGCTACTCACGGACAGGATCTATGATGAGAAGCTAGGCAAAGCATAGGGATTCGAGACAATGGTTCTGGCTTACATATATGCCGAGACATTTTGTTTGCAGAAGCTCTGGAGTGAATCGGTCCATGTTATATAGTGATCAATACCGCGTAGTAATTCTTGAGTCCCTGTCGGAATTTTCGCACCTGAAAATCTGCGTCTCCGAAGAGGTTATGGTGGCGGATGCGGACACAGCCGCCTCTCACGCATACACTAAATATTTCGATCCCTTAACCGTTTGTTCCATGGCCACCAATGTTTTAAAGGATGGAAAACATTGAGCTCCGCACCACAGCGACTTGAAATTACACCTGCAATGTAAGAAGCCGTACTTTTAAGCAGTGTGTTAATTCTGATGGTCTGGTGTGCCGTGTGTTTATTTGCCATAAATATTCGACACGAAGTAAAACTTGGTCCGAATCAACAATTCGATCTTAACCCGAAAGTTTAAGGGCGCCAGCTGTGGCACAAGCTAACTCCCTTAAGAGTGAAAACATTTTTAGTGTGCTACCAAAAATTTACCTTGCGGCCTACGCATCATGTTAGATCTGCATGCAGCATTCCTCATGACGCTACTTAGCTTCACATGCAGTAGGCGAATATTTTATATATGTCTACAATGTCTACGATGTCTAACGATGAAAGGGAAACGATTTCATTAGGCAGCGTGTTTATATGACAAACAAACAACATATGCCTTTCAGCAAGACTTTTAGCAAGACATTTAGAGAAGCAGCTGTAATAAAGGCAAATCTTAGAGATTTTATGCGAACTGCTCACACTGCAGCGTAAAGTTGCGAGTAGAAAACGAAGCAGAGACATCGCAAGACAGCTACTGATGCTCTTTTGTTGATTCTTTTTCTTGACAAGTGAAGGATTCCGAATTAATTCATTCATGGGGCAGTAAGGACATTGTTCTTGAAAGCAGACTGCACGGTTTTCATACGAAATATCTGAAGCGGTTACTGGACTCGTGGCGCTATTGTGCGAACTAAACAAAATATCCGCGTAGACCCCAAAATGCCTTAAAAGCTCGCCATCGTCTTTTCGGCCGTGCACCCGAATAGACATATGGGCGAGTTAGGGAGTGCGCCCGCTTAATGCCGCACTAACTAATGGCATTGTATGTAACTGTTTTGCTACCCCAGCTCGCCTTTATCGCCTATTTGCGGAATGGCGTGGAGACTAAATGTCCGGCAGAAGCATGTAAACATCAACTTTTATCGCTCGGCAAACGTACGCGATCCAAAACGACCCCGGCCGCGACAGGGAAACGTCTGCTCGAGGGGTGTTGCCATTTGTCAAGAGTCTCGCGCGAACGGCTTGCTTCCATTTTGATTTTAAAGTTTCGTAGTGCACGGTTTTCTCGAGAGGCCCGGCTTATGTTCGGGCATTATAAGGCGCGGCTTGCTCGAGTCTGGCGCAGAAACAGCCTCTTGTTTTCAACAATGTGGTGGAGCCGTCTCACAGGAGCGGCATAGCCAGCCATGCGGACGTTGGCTGGCAGCGGGGATGGTGGGAAAACAGAATCTGGCGAAATCGAATCTGCCCCCCCCCCCCCACACACATATATATATATATACGCTCCCAGAAATCTCTTCTCCCGCAGTGAGGAGGCACGCCTGCCTTAACATTTGCTTAGTTGTTTCATGTGCCACACCACGTGCATTCGTAGACAATATGGGTAAGAGTGAGGGAGAACTTCCTCTCTCCTCTGGGACGCTGTGGCTCCACTACATGTTTTTGTGCCGGCGCCCGTCTGAGCTTTGGAACTTGTAAGGTTACAAAAAAAAAGAGAGAGAAACTGTTTGCTAAGCAAGAAATCGCGTGTTTCCTACTTCAAGAGCAGTGTGCCTGCTTTTAGTGCGACAGCAAAAATTAAAAAAAACGCCAATAACGTTGTGCACCGCCCAACGCACTGTCTAGGATGCTTGCCTTATGTCGACAGTTTACAACGGCAAGGACAACTTGGGAAGCAAAGAAAACTTTCAGCGTGTTGTTTGAAAACTGCTGCAACAAAGGTTATACTCAGCCACACTGTATACGTAAGAACAGGACAGAGGTACACAGGAGGATGAATAACCGAAGTAAACAACAGTGAGCGACGAAGAAATCTGGAGCCAACCTTTCGTTAGGCCTGACGAAAACAACTGCCCTTGTCGAAGCGTTGGTTTCAGTGACGAGAAGGATTTAGTTGATGCTAGAGAATTGAATTGAAAGGTGTGCCTGACAGCATGCCTAGCATGCTACTAAAATGTCTCACTGAGACCGGTATCTCTAGGAAAACACAAAGGTGCGTACGTTGCGTGAGATGCAAGAGCAGTGCTAGTCGATGGGTCAAGGACCTGTCTCGGGTGGATGGACGATAGCTGACAGTTGTTGACATTAAGCCCGTTCTTTCTAGTGTATATAGAATGCAAGCGCAGGTTAGGTTGGCTGTATCTTTCCGCACTTTGCACGCAGAGCACCGTGGTGCGGCGATCAATTCGATGTTGAATAGGTTCAGAAGAATTCCTTAATCGACTGCTGCAAGATCGGTATGTATATTTTAGGTTTATTGGACCTAAACGTGTTTCTGCCAGCAACATCGCTGTGGCATATTTACGCAGAGCAATTTCTCTCTCTCTTAAAAAAAAACAGTAGATTCCACAAATATGTGGGAATCAGCATGGTGAGCGAAGCTTTCCTTCATGCTTACTTAAATGTCTTCACTTCCCTCTCCTTCTTCCAGACTTCCAGACTGTGTAGCGAAGCGTTTGTTGCTCAACATACGCTCTGGTCGCCTTTTGTTCCCTTGACTTCTTTTTCCCTGCAAACGGCTGTTTTTAATGCCGACTTTTTCGCTTCCTTACAGACGACATGTTCAACTTTCTGTTGACACCTTCGTTTCTTGCCTTTTGTTCTGCTTGCCTCTTCGGGCAGCTATACGCTGTGGCGCATACCAATTCAGGAGGATTAATTGGCCAAGGCTGTTTATTGTCACATGCCCACCTGCGCATACCCTGTTGTCAACAAAATCCTCCTCCTCCTTGCTCATAACCGGTAACACACGCCCTGTGGCAAAAGTCATTTCGTGATCCGCAAGGCAGCAGCAGTCAGCAGGCAGCACCCACAAATTGGGGGAGAAGAGGCAAAGAAAGCGTAGCTTTACATGCAAGGTATTTGCAGGTATGTTGTGCTAAGGGTGCGTTCTGCGGAAAGTTTGTATGAGTTTGCCGAGATATTAGAAAATTTTAGTGCGTCCGGTATTCCGGCAAGCGCGGGCGGTTTGCCGGTTTAGCGAGAGCGTAAAGCGGCCAGATTGGTGGCGCCAACTGGGGGCGTAAAGCTCGACCACACAAACAGAAAGCTAATTACTATATTCTGCTTAGCTGCTGGTTTAAATGATCGACAGCGGCGTAATCGTGTTCACAATTACGCCACTGCTAAAAATTTGCACCAGCAGTGAAGCAGGATATAGTGGGTTAGTGCAGTTTTAGCTCTGTGTTAGTCTGGTTGAACTCTACGCCACCAGGCGGCTGCACCGCTCTGGCCTCTCACGTTTACGCCCCCGAAAATCCGGCAATCTGCCCAAACCGCCCCCGTTTACCGGAATAGCGGACAGGCTAAATGTCTCTATTAGCTGCCGATGGAACGGGACTCACACACTCGAGCTGCGTCCGTTGCTCTGTCGTGGCTCCCTCGCGCGGTTAAATATTCATAATGAGGAGTTTATTCGAGCGGGGTCCGGCGGGGCCTGTCACTGCTCAAGAACCATCGGGTAATTAACCTCATTAATATATTGGGGAGCCCTTCTGTTCACCTTACCTATCAGCTAAACATAAGTATGTACCGCAACATGCTATTTTTGAAGCCCACGTCACAGTGACACGCCTCATTATTACCGTACACGAACAGAGCGATATTATTTTTGAAGACTGTTTTAGAATGAATATGAGTCCGCGCTGAAAACCATAAATATTGTATTGTCTTTCTGAGAAATCATAAAAAGAGACAGCCAAGGTACCGTATAAATTGCGCGTATACCCGTTTATTCAACGTAGTTGTGTATTCGGTTACCTTCGAGTATTGGGCACTGAATGCTGCAGCACCAGATCGTTGCCGCCACAATTCGAAAGTGCGAAGCTGGACAATCGCCGATAGTTATCCCGCAAGCTGTCGGCAGACAGCTTTTCCATCGTACACGGACCTTTCTGCAATCCGTAACGAAATAAAGAAAAAAAGGTATTATTCCATTCGATTTATTTTGATTTCAAATAAAGTGATTTGGCATTGTCCCAGAAACACGCACGGGTATCGTCACGACATAAACGTTTTCTACGCACAGCTAGACTACCACTGTTGTATCGAGGCGCAAGCCTCAGCTAGGGAAAGAAAACGCATTCTGCTAAACCTCCTTCTCTCAACACAGCTCCCTCCCTCCGAAGCCAATCATCGGTAAACAGCATCGAAGCACGTGTTTCTCTTCCCAAGGGACAGCCGAGTATAGGCCCCCAAAAAGAACAGGGGTCGCAGCGAACATGCCAAATACGCTTTATGCTGGCAGCCAGCCGCTTACCCAGACGCGATGGCGCTTCGCGCCAGTGAACGTACGACTGCTTAAGAAGGAAATATTGTCCGATTTCGGCTTCCGCGACGCGAAAGCGAGGCCGCAGTTCTATAGACGTTTATGAACGGACGCACAGCGAACGTCGACGAAGTGCCAGTGCTGGCTTCGAAGGTGGCTTCACCGCGGTTCCCGAGTCTGCCATTGATGCGCTCGGGGAAAAAAAAAAAGCGGCTTCCCGAAGAGATATGCATTACCGAAGCCGATGGACCCGAAGCACGGCAGACGCTCGTCAAGCGAATAGATATCGAATACCCGGCTCTTCTCGAGAGAGAGAGAGAGAGAGAGAGAGAGGGTGAGCCCTGCGCAAGATTTTTTGGGCGGGGGAGTATAGGTTATTTCTACCTTCGGTCGGGAAGCTCGTGGCTG
The DNA here is from genome assembly GCF_023375885.2 of Dermacentor andersoni. Classification (NCBI taxonomy): domain Eukaryota; kingdom Metazoa; phylum Arthropoda; class Arachnida; order Ixodida; family Ixodidae; genus Dermacentor; species Dermacentor andersoni. The sequence goes on from NC_092819.1 coordinate 138,995,429, forward strand.
GTACGATGGTCGCAGAACGAAACGATCAGGGCACAGTCGCGAATATGTTTCATGGCAGTTGCAAATTAGAAGCGGCTTCAATATAGTGTCGTCATCATTAAGGGAATTCACCGCGTAACTTTGCCTAATCTCCTCTAACCCTAGTTGGGCGTAAAGTGCATGCACTTGAATACGACGCACGTGGTCCGCAACGCCTGTTTTGCTACGCGCGAAGCCAGTAATAGTCATCGTTACTGTCCGAATTATGTTAAGTGCAGAATGGGCGAAACTTGCTTGGTGACAAAGACCACAAGAAAGTCCAGCTACATAATTCTCTAGCGTACAGATGTGCAAGTGCATACATAATAACACATTAATTTCACACCGTTGAGATTGCATGGAGACCGCACGTTACATACCTTATTGTATGTAACATAGATATCCGTGCCTGACTGTACAGCAGAATTGAAAGCAATATATAAGTAGCAATGTTAGCAATGCATGAATAACTTTTCTTTTTTGTGTGAGTCAACCCTAAATCATGTTTAATAAGCTAGAGATGTTGCTTGCCGATGAGTAGGGTTAGCACAATTGGAACATTTTTTCGGGACAAGCTCCAGTGATAATGAATACCAAATACCATGGCAGGCCGACTAATTTAGAAGACACACACTTCTGGTACACAGGGTTACATAGCTGGCGATATTAGAGCGGAACTCAACTTAGAGGAATTTTGAGAGCACACTTACGTTTTCTTTCGCCAAAGAAAAGATTAAGCTGACCCATCTAAAGCTGAGATCTGCATAATGCGAAGCGTGCGCGTGTTCGGTTTCATGTGGAGTGGTCGTCATGATTCATATATATATAGTACATGTGTGGAGGGGGGCACACAGCCAGTGGCACGGGGGTATGTGGGTCTCTACAAATGTGCAGGTTATCAAGCAGCAACTTTAGCAGAGCGCAACAAGCGGGGCAGAAGCCGATTGGACCCTCAGACTTCAAATCTAGAGCGACGTTAACAGTTTTTAGCGTAAAGAAACGCACAACACGAGAGAAAGTACACAGGACACAACACGGAGCAACGGGTTGCATTTGATGCAAAGGAGCTGTCGACGAAGCGCAATGATTTCTTGAGTATTTGGGAAGTTATGACGGGCCTTTTTCGCAGATTCCTTTCGGATCACAAAGCTTTTAATTTTTTTTAGGCGGAAGACGGGTACGATGACTATTTATGCTGTGGTTTCTTTCTTTCATTGGCTGCTTTTTCTTCTTTCCTTTGTCTATCTTTCTAGACACGGTTTTTGGGATCGGCTCACTGAAACGGTCAGATACAAGACAAAAAATCGATTTATCCGTACAAGAAAGCTTGGAATTAAAATTGATGAGAACGTTTCCGTGATAGTTGGCAGTTGTGACGCCAAATGTTACGCACATGGTTCGCAACATGCTCTGATAGCAGGCTGTCAGTTGGAAGTAATTGTATAGCGAATTATAAACCAAATTCGACGTACCAAATTTCCTAAATAAACGATATTGAGGAAAGGAGGAACTGAAGAAACAGAAAGATTTTTAACACATGCAGATCAAGTTTGCTGATCTATGCTCCAAGTTGCTCTTCCATTGTGGGCCCAGTCTTTCTAGTTAAAGAAGACAAAAACAAGAAGACGTGGTATTTCCTAAGCATGAGAGAGAGAGAGAAAATAATGTAGAGAAAGGCAGGGAGGTTAACCAGAGGTCGTTCCGGTTGGCTACCCTGCGCAGGGGGAAGGGTTAAGAGGGATAAAACATGAAGTGCTTCTGGATAGCTCTGTGAGCGGTTTGAAAGGAAAATCAACGCTCAAGACAGTGAAATTTGATTTGAACTGACCAAATGTCATTTAATATGTAAGAGAGCTACCGCGAAAGCTAAGTGTGGCTTTAGCATAACAGCTGAGAACACCTTGAGCTGTAAACATGTTCTGCGCCAGCGTCTCCAGTGGACGTCCACCGCCTGCCGTGGCCATGCCCCTGTAGAAGACCTGCACGAGACAAGATTTCAAGAGCTGCTGATCTTCCGACTGATCAAAGATGTAGTCGCACGCCTTGCCTTGAAGTTCTTATATTTTTAAGCGATTACTTCAGCAAAAGGGATCCTTGAACACATTCATTTATACGATAAACTCATATGTATCATTCATTAAGTCGTGTTCCAAATATAATAAACACATGTGTTGATGGGAAGCTAATGCATAGAAGGTCGTTCGCGATAATCATTTCACATCGGATACGCAGTTTTACGCCTTATCATCGAAGCTAATAGGCACTGCTGTGCTCACCACTTGGATAAGTGGCCAAACATCGTGATTCGTTAAACTCGGAAGTGGCATCACGTCGCAACGCCGAGTACCGACGACGCCTCTCGGCAAGGCATCCGCCATGAACTAGAGGGTTACTACTTCCGCAGCAAAGCCATAGAGAGAGAGAGAGAGAGACTTTTTATTAGAAGGCAGCGATTCTTGCTGGCGTGCCCATGACAGATGGCATGCAACGTTGCATTGGAGGGGCAAGATAATTATGACATTTAATAAAGGTTTAAAGAAACGCTGAAAAAAATGTGCCAGTAAATTATATAACGACATTTACACGTAAGACGACGACTAAAAAATTCCGGCCTTCCTGTGTCATGAAACGACCCTTTGGTTAAACCTTTCCGAGAAGACTAATTTCTGAGGAATACGCTAAAAATGAATCCAAGGCCGGCCGCTCAAGGAAAGGCAGGACATAGGAAGTAGCACGCCATGTAACATCTTCCGAGCGTCAAGAATTGTTTCCATTTGGCGCTCAAGATATCTCGTCGTGGTACGCTATATACATTCAAGTAATATCTGTTGAACTGCATCTATGGACTGCCCCTGTGATCCCAGTAGGAAACTTTGTTTGCCCCCCTGTGACGCAGATTAATGTTCGTGAATGCAGCAGATTACTTCCTAAAAATAAGTTCAGGCAAGAAAATTCATAAACGAAACTGCCAACAACATACTCCTCCGTTTTCTCAAACAATTTAAAAACTATCGCTGCTTTCTTTTTTTATTTATTTAACGCAGGTTGCGAAAGCTGTCAGATGTCTATTTTCCTTCCAGAACGTTCATTCCGTGCAGAAGAGGCCAGCCACCAGTTCCCAGACGGTGGCGGAACGAATTAAAAACAATAAAGAAAGGAAAAGAAAGCGGCGATTTCGTTTTCAGTCGAACTGATTCTGAAACAATTTGTTGGACGCTAAGTAGAGAGGGAGAAGGGCTTCTTAGCCCGCGCTCTCCGCGCGCAATCCTTGGACCGTAACTGACGAAGGCGGGAGCAGTTGAAGCGCACGCGGCCAAAGCGTGTCAAGCGCGCTTTGCGTCGCGTTCGCACCCCGGGCCGCAATCTCTCACGCCGTCCTCGGTCACGGTTCGCGAGCCCGTGGCGTACGCGGTCTCGCGTCGCTAAGCTTAGGCGGGCCCGCTAAACTGGGCGATGCGATGCGCTTCAGCGGACCATCACGACCTGGATGGAGTAGGCCGGGAGTGACGCTCGCCGCACGTGCGGCATTACTGAAGCGCGTCAGTCCGTGGCCATCGACGACGCGCACGTGTACCACATACACGGGCGAGACAAGGAGCGTTTCGAAAGCCTGCCATTATCCCATGCTTCTACTTTTTTTCTTTAGTATTTCTCGCGATGCACTCGACGTTCTTGCGACAGCAGTTGGCACGTGCCACGTGACGTGTATGCACGCCTATATACCTTTAGGAGAGGCCTGTGTGCAATTTGGGATCCGCACAGGATCGCGATCAGAAGCTCCACGTTCGTTCACCACGCACGGCTTTCTATACACGCGCGAACCCGGTGCGTGTTATTTCAGTCGCACGTATAGAAAACAGTGGGCACAATGGAATGAATTGGACATGTAATACCACATCTGTTACAACTACAACTATACCCATTTTCCTCAACTGTGACACGAGGCGCCCCGTTTGATACGACACTAATACGAACGTCCTCAATCCTCTTAACTGCTTCGTGACCACGGCAAAATGACCATTTCTCGAGAGTCTCGGAACAAAGATTTCGCCCTCGGAGGAACACGCAACATATTATTGCAGAATACAGAATTACAAAGTAAAATGTACAAAACTAAGTGGTGCTTCGTCATACATAAAATGCCAGGAAAGAAACTTAACAGTACGTATCAAAACTTTGGGAAGGCAATTAACGTTTTTGCGGTCACCAGAATATACAACAAAGTTGATGTTTCTACAATAAGAAATGCAAAAAAATCAAAATAAATTTTCCGACGAACACGTTACAAAAATAATATTCGGCCCACCCCCGCTTTTCGGGTACGAAAGACAGACAGTGAATCGTCCTAGAGCCCGTGTCATGCAGTGCAGCAGTCCCTCTACTTCTTGAAGCAAAGGTAGGTTGTGCATTTATTATATTTTTTTTATTTATTATTACCTCAAAAGCCCCAGTGTGGGGTATTACATGAGGGATGGGTGACCCCTTCAGTGCAATATGGACTCAATGGCAGCCTTGAAATGATGTGGACTTGAGTGGTGCACGGCATCGGCGGAAAGGTCATTCCAGTCCCGGGCAGTCTTCACAAAGAAAGAATGTAGGTCCGCAGTGGTCCGGGCAGGCCGAGGATACACAGATTTTTCGTGACGTAATCGGCAAGACTGACGGTGTGCTGGAATGATGGCTGAAGTACTAGGAGCAGAATGATAAAATTTGTGATAAGGACACAGCCTTGCAGTAAACGTTCATTTTTCGTTCAAGATTGAGCTCCCTGATGTATAAATTTTGAAATATGACATCTTCTGGATTTGCATAAATTGGTGCTGAAGATGTCATACTGGTAATTCTCTAGGAATAAGCTCTTCGAGATCTCTTCCGGCAGCAGCTGGGAGAGCTCGACTCCGAACAACTTACCGATGTTGGCTCTTCTATGATACTGCAGCTGTTCTAAACATCCTGAAAACACACAGTTCTGCATTTTGGACGTGCGGCCGACATATATAAGTGCACTTGAACAATCAAAAAAGCCAGAGTCAAACCTAAACTCACTGGTGAACAGCTAGCGATCATTTCTTCGCATTGCCAACCTTTATATAGCGCTGAAAGATCGTAGATTTCATGGTGTAATGTCGCTGTCTGACTTATGGCTGGCGCTCTTATCACGATAATTTGTGTTATGTGCCGTAATCATGAGTGGCAGGATTATTATTTTTTTGTCCCAAAGCGACGAAGTACAAATTTTCGACAAGACACGCATGCATGCCTTAGGTTATTAAACTTTTTCTAAAACAACCAGACTTCTTCCATCGGGAGAAAACTGTAAGTTATTCTTAAAGCCCATTTCGGGGGCTAGTTTATGTATAGTCTAATGTGTCAGACAAACGATTTCAATGAGCTTAAATCGGCGATCGTCAATCACAGGCGATCGCTTTGAACTTAACAAAGATTTGTAACGAAAATTTAACGTTACGCTTATAAGATTTAGACCGCAGCTTTTAACAGACCGTTCCTGCGGCAAGCGTTGGCAGCGTCGGCGTTACCGAGCGAACGAGCGCCCCGAAGAATGAAAAGCGAACGCGGAGCACAGCGGGAGGTGAAAGAAAGCCGACAGCGAAGAGAGGAGGAGCAAAGCGGAGGAGGAGGGTGCATCAGAGCCATGAGGTGGAAATCATCTGCGCTTCGGACGGGGAGCCAAACTGCCGTGGGGTGACGTGGGGTGAGTAGTCCATGGCGTCTAAATCATCTGCGCTTGGGACGGGGAGCCAAACTGCCGTGGGGTGACGTGGGGTGAGTAGTCGATGGCGTCAGCTGCTGAGGCCAGTCCGCGGTACCAATGTGTGTGTGACGGGTCCCAATGCTCCTGCAAGGGGGCGATGGTGAGCATCTACGCCTGAGGCTCTAAGTGAGGCTCCCTTGTGTGTTGCTGCCGCTGACACTGGTGGCACGACTTCCCCGCGACGAAGGGCCACTCGCGTCATTAGTGGAGCGAAAGCGTGAGAAGTAAAGCGCAGTGCCGCGCAAGACGGTTTGTGCAGCGACGATGGCTACGATAGGGCGCCAGAGTAGAATGCGTCGTCTGTAGAAAAGAAAAAGCGCAGCGTGATTGGAGGTCTGTTTGCTGCGTTTGCTGTGAATAGCACCCACGCGTCAACCACGCGCTGCCTGTCGCGATCTCCCTATATTAGCGAGGCAGACGCGCCACACTTTGCCTCGCTTGTGCCGCACGAGACAGATTGTCAGCGCCAGCCAATATATCGCGAAAAGGAAACACGTGTAGAGCTGCGCTAAAATATCGCATTAGGGACTATTGTAATCTTCAGTGAACTTTTTCTTCCATAGCTTGATGCATGGTTCTCGGCCTCTCTATCTGTTTTCATTAGCTTCCAAGTTTCAGTGCCGAATCTTAGCACGAACACGATGCACCTTTTATTTTCAAATATATAGGTACTGCGCATGCAATGGTTCTATGAAGTGGGTGCCATAGGTGCTCCAAACCATTTTATTGCTTCCAAATATGTCTTCATCACGGCTAAGATTCCCTGTGACCCTCTTGGCTGTATACAAAAATATACGAATCCCTTGCAAGGATATTGCAGACAAGCTTAGGCATTTCCATGCAAATATTCAAACTTACCTTTAGGACGTGGGAGTAAATGTCTGTATTAATTTCTTATTATGAATAGGACCAGGTCAGGTGCAAACAACTCGTCTCTGAGATATCTACCATTCTAACAACTAATCCTTCCCAATCTGCTTCTAATATATCACCGAATCATCCAGCGAATAGCCGCGAATAGCTCATATCTCCAAGCACACTTCCTGAAAGATATTTAGTTTCGCATTTCTTATCGAGAATTAGCTAGGCTATTCTGAAGGAGAAGACAGGGGGTTAACTGAGGGGCCCAATTTTTTATTATTCATGCCATGAGAAGCCATCAAACAAAGACGCCAAGGATAACATAGAGGAGATCGCTTGCGCTTGTACTTAATAGATAAATTAAAGTAATGATAAATTTTTGGCAATGAGAGTGGATGAAAAAGCTACTTGCCGCATGTGGAGAACGATCCCACGCCTTCGCATTACGCGTGCGATGCTCTAACCAAATGAGCTACCGCGGCGCTGTTCAGAAAGTCTTGCAACCTATTAAGACGACAAACAATGCTGACTATAAACTGCAGACTTCCTAATTACCTTATTGATGAGAGGAATGCTTTTGAGCACTACAACTATAAACATCTTTTATCTAGTCGACCCTTATTCCACCTTATCTTGCCGGTTTCTAACTGTCCATAAAGCTAAGAGATTCCTTCTATATCTTCACCCATAATTATACTCGCGACTTGTCTTTATTCCCTGCGGCACGTCTATTAATGGCTATGAAGGAAAAACAGAGCGTCTCGATTTTTGCTAACCAGGACCATATAAAAATGACAGGCAATGAAGCCAAGGAAGGCATGAAGCAAATTAGCTTTGGTTGAAAATGGGCTGTAGAAATTAATGAAAAACTGTGTCCCACATCCGTGCGCAATAGCTCGGAGTGGCACTAGCTAACACTCCAAGGCTACGTCTATATATGGTAAACATAAATGCCCTAGCTAATGGATGGATTAATGGCCGTCGCTTGAGCAAAATTGGTAGTGCATGGCACGCGCGCGTAATGCGAATGCTGTTTTTTTGTCTGCTTTTATTTATTTTTCTTCATTTTTTTCACCATCTGTTTCATCATCTCTTTATGAGCACGCCGTAATCTTGGAGTCTGGATGGATCTTGACCACCGGGAGTTCTTTAACGTGCTCCTAAATCTAAAGACGCAATCATTTTTTGCATTTCTGCCCCAACAAAATGCGGCGGACCAGCCGGGATCGAAGATAACGCTTGCCTTTTCAGTTTTTGGTGCCTTAGGATTGTATCTTATAGTTGCGATCTTCGTAAATATTTCCGGTAACGCCTAAATCACTACAGGAAAGCGTGATGGATTGGGTTAGAGATGGTTGGGCTGGAAGGGTTGGAAGGAGATTGAATGGCGTGACCGGAGTGTGGTAGTGGGATTTGGTATACGTAAGCTCGATGACCGCGGTGTCTTATTACACTTATTTATTTGAGGATACTGCAATGCTCAATGGGACGATGGCAGGAGTAGGAAAAGAAATGGGAACGTCCGCGCACACAATATTACAAGCCCTGAATGCAGTACAATCCTCTAAAATACAGAACATACACATATACATACGCAAAAGCTGCATGGTTAGTGGGCGCATTCAGTGGCGTTCAAGTATTCTTCCAGTGGAAAATGCCCGACAGTACCAGGTCGCGTGTTCCAGTGTTCCATAACCATATAGAGAAAGAACTGTTTGTAAATATGTTTGTATGAGCGTAAAAGAGAAATAAGCTAACTTATTACTAGCTTTTGTAGGCAGCGACTCTGCACGCGACAGGTTCAGGGAAGAGTAGTTACTGAGTAAAACCGGCAGTATAGGAGTATAGGAGAAATGTGGACCAGCTGAAAATGAAGAATTTAAACAAGAAGGTACACATGACATACTCCTCCTGCTCTTCCTACTGCTGCTACTACTACTACTACTACTACTACTACTACTACTACTAATAATAATAATAATAGCAATAATAATAATACTACCCGCCGTGGTTGCTCAGTTGCTGTGGTGTTGGGTTGCTGAGCACGAGGTCGCGGGATCGAATCCCGGCCACGGCGGCCGCATTTCGATGGGAGCGAAATGCGAAAACACTCGTGTACTTAGATTTAGGTGCACGTTAAAGAACCCCAGGTGGTCGAAATTTCTGGAGTCCTCCAGTACAGCGTGCCTCATAATCCTAAAGTGGTTTTGGCACGTAAAACCGCATAATTTAATTTAATTTTACTACTACTGCTATTACTACTACTACTACTACTAGTACTGCTAGTATTATTAATGATAATAACAATAATGAATTTAATTCAAATAATTAGATGGGGGAAGTGCGGAAAAAAGCTGAATTAACAGCTGAACTAGTCAGTGGACTCTCCCAAAAAAGTGCTACCCTCCAACCCGCTGCAGCTATTAAGCCTTGTAATTATTAGTGAGTACTCTAGCAAAGAATGGACTCTTTCTCCACTCCCTCCGCCTTCATTTAGCCAGAGGGTCAAAGATACTGCATACTCAATTTATGGTAGATTGGCAGCATAGATTGGAGCAGAACTGAACCACACCGTTTAGATTAACGTTATCTTACTCTTTGGTAGGATGCACTTGTATAGCATAGGTGGGAAGTTTGTATACAGGCGAGGCACCACATGGCTGAGAGCAGTCACTATTTGAGGGCAGGGACGTCTGTTGATGCTGTGATGGCAGTCAAACGAAACTGAAATGTTAATAGTAGTTGCTATTATGACGGCGCAGGGGTATTTGCTATTTGTTGCTATCTGTTCGCCGTGCAGTGTTAGTTATCTACTAGATATTGTGTAGTACATTTTAGCAGCGTACATTGCTGGGCAAGTTCGCACGGCTTCAGCCTCTATGGCCTAAGCCTGTCATTTTTCAAGTTAGAACCAGGCTTTACTTGCTTCAAATATTAATTATATATTCAGCCACATGAATTATGTCGAGGCTGTTTGGATTTTCAAATTCAGTATGCATTACATCCGATAAGACATGAAGGAAAAGCATTGACCTGCGGGTTGTCTGGCATCGCCAGCTGAAATTTTCTATTCAAAATATTGTTCAAAAAGACAAGGCATTCGGCATTGATAGCGTGGTACCTTTTATTTTCAATTCATATTCACCAGATCGTAATAGAAAACACTCGTCGACTCCGCGAATGTACTCGTGGATGTTGGCCTGTATTTTGATTCCTTTAGTCCACTGAAACAATGCTAATATCGTAATTATGGGGTTTTATGTGTCAAAACTACTTTTTGATTATGAGGCGCGCCGTATAGTGGAGGACTCCGGAAATTTCGACCACCTGCGGTTCTTCAACGTGCACCTAAATCTAAGTACACGGGTGTTAGCGCATTTCGCCCCCATCGAAATGCGGCCGCCATGTCCGGGATTCGATCCCGCGACCTGGTGCTCAGCAGCCCAACACCATAGCCACTGAGCAACCACGGCGGGTCACGATGCTCATGTCTAGCTTTCCTGCTTGTCACATACGTGTTCTTATCAATGATATTGCGGTACATCTGTCAGTGCGTCTTTCCACATTTGGTACATGACGTGAACTGCACGTGTGGGGCACGTGAATAATAAAGTTGAAAATATTGCGCTGTACTGAAAGCGTGGTAACTTCGTAGAAAATAACTATATGCTTGACAATTTTACTGCCTTTTTATCATACGGTAAGTCTAAAAGCTCTATTATTTGTTACGTCGTGCTCCTTAGCCAAAATGTCTAATTTATCGAAGTTTTTTTTTTTTTTAGTTTACAACGAACTCCCTAACAGGCGTTCCCCCAGACAGGTTGACTTTGGCACCTCCTTCTCTATTAACCTATATACGTGTGTGAAACACTTGTACATAAAAGCTTCAACCACCCTGAAGCTGCGCGTAGATGCAGTTTGCTTAACACTAGACAGAGTTTTGAACCTTCTGTGCCATGATCAGGAACCGGAGTAAGGTCCCAAATTATGAGTGAGACTGGAATATATTGAAAAGAAAACGTCGAAAACGTCTTGAAACAAAAACGACAGCGTGTTACTTGAGGCACTGTCTAACAAGCATAAACATGACACGCCAAGCAGTGTCGACCTCGATAATGCGAAAGTTTAGCGCCCAAATGTGGGTGGTATATATAGGACTTCGCTTGGAAGCATATCGCACGGAACACAAACGCGCTGGAGATCCGTGAGGCGTTTCGTGCCAGACCTCTCGGGTTCGATAGGGCAGGCACGGATGAAGGTGTCAAACATCGTGCCGCCTGCCTACGCCCACCTTTTCATAATCTTCGATCTCGATACCTACTGGTCTTCCTGTCGACGACCACGTTGTCGTTTATACACGTGTCCTGTCAACTGTGCTTGATCGACGGGTCACAGTGAAGCGGCAGGAGTGGAGAGAGCGCTCCCAGTAAGAAACACGTCGAAAGACGCAACGCCCAGATCGTGTAGCACCCGAAGTACATACGCGCGATAAACGTAGGTTCGCACTCGGTGCCAACCGGCTCAAACCCTTTCATCCTTTCATTTCCAGCGTTGCCACAAACCTCCCTCTTTCGATTTTCGTTCTTGCTCGAGACCGAACAAAAGGAGCCAGAGTGTGCTTTTCTCACGACGAAGCCTACCGGGTCGAAGGGCAAAAGGAACAGGATAATACGATCCTGTCCAAATGTGCCGTTTCTCCGTGCGTGACACGTCGGCAGAAGATGAGACGAGTGCTATACACGAACGACACCTCCTTTTTGCCCCGCCCGCGCGAAGCAGAGCGAGTGGTCCAACTCGCCGACTCTGTGAGACGTTCCACAAGCGCAGCTCGACCTTTCCGATGAACGTCGACGCGGAGATAGTAGGAGGAGGATCCACTGGTCCGCAGCATCTCCAGCTACGATGAAGTGAAGAAATCTATGCTTACCTCCTCACTGCGTCCTTCCCCACAGAGTCGAGCCGAAGAGCTGGACCTAAGAGTTGCCGTAACCAGTCACATTTTATTTCATTTCTTGTTCTGCTAGAAACGTCAGTTTTCTCTCTTCTCGGCGAGTGCACGCTATTCTCCTCCTCCGCCTCTTGTGATCGACTGTCCGCGCCGAGTATAAGAACTTGATACCAGCGTGCCACATGGCGCGAGGAGGCCGGCGTGGGTGGGATCGCTTTTGCACCCTGTCGCGGAACCCGCTCGCAAGGAGTGGCGCCAACGCGGGGACGCCATTATCTCTTTCCAATTCCCCACTCTCAGGCTATCTGCATTTCTGCTTGCTCAGACAGCCCTCAAAGGCCTGGGCAGGCTCGTACCGCCAAAGGGCAAGCCAGCGTGATCCCTCCTTCGCTCGCACGACGCGGCACCAATCAGGAGGCGCATGTGGGTTAGCGCATGCGCGCTGCGATGGCTGATCCCCGCGTACCCTTCCAGACGGCACGGGAGAGCGGGAGAGGAGGCGGTCTTCGCTTTTTGTTTCCGGGGCGTTTTCGGGAAGCGGAGAGGGATGACGGCGTAACCGAGAGGAGAGAAAGGCGACTCCCCGCGACTGCGCCGCTTCAGCGAAGGGTCGGTCGCGGCGGCGGCTGGCAGCAGTCAGGAAACCGAAACCAGCGCAAACCTAAAAGCCCCGTCGTCACCGCCCTTGCTTTCCCTTCCCGCGAACGCCACACTTTCTAACCGCCGCGCGGCGGCAAGCCTTGCCCCACTTCCCTTCGCTTTCCCGTGACGAAATGGCGGTGCCCCCTTCGTCACCTCCGGTGCCTGGGGAGAGGTGCCGACCGTGGCAGGACGAGGAGGGGCTCCGCTGGCCAGCGGGTGAGGGTGGTGAAGCCAGTTTTTCGGGAAGGCAGGTTTCTCCCCCGGGCTGGTGTGGTGGCTCGGCTTGGCTCTATCGAGAGTCACTCGGGGCCATCCGAACCGCGAGTCGCCGGTCGTCGGAACGGCGAGACTTTGGAACGTATGCCTTCACCTTCGCGAGGCTACCAGAGCTGCCACTGTGGGCCGCTCACGCATTTTTGTGCACCGCGTCCGTCTTCGGGCCATCGTCGCCTCCTTGCTCCCCCTAATGACCCGCGCGTGACCGTGTCGCAGTGAAAGTGAGCTGGTTGCTCGCCGCGCGACGTAGCCGAGGCCTCCGAAAGTCACAGTGTTCGACAGGAAAGCGCCGCAACCGGCCCAGACCACCGCCAACACGGAGGATTTACGGGTCACATCGCCGCTGGAGAATGTGAGTAACTTCGCCATTTCAGGTCCCTCATTCAACACGTGCTTCATCTATATCGCTCCATCATTCGCATGCTCAGTGGAACTTTCAATGTCGCTCTCGTACAAAATCGCGATTCTCACAGCAGATTCAAGCCATCGATGACAAAGAAAATATTATAAGATTATAAGATATTATAGAGAATATAGCTACCGAAGCCATTTACTTTCACTTTGACGGACGGATGGCCATTCCCTATTTCGGAGTGAGAAAGTGATGTTTTCCATGGCACCACTTTCAATCAGCCATGTTTTTGTGTATAAGTGTTCTTAACGTGCGGAAAAACGGCATTTTTTACCGTGAGCACAAACACCGTCTGTAAGCGTTTTTTGTATTACCATCCAATCGAAATACCAGCTGCTGCCATGCACCGGAAATCAAAGTCGTGTTCTCTTGCTTCGCAGCTAAGGCCCACAGCTAATAAAGTACCATGACCGATCCTTGAAAGTCCTGTTGCGCTCCCAGAGTCAAAAGACATCACATAAATATAGAGCCGACTGTCCGCTGCGTAAGTAAGCGTACCTCGAACAATAGGGCCTAATTCATAATGGTTGTCCTCTGGGAGGGCTTGTGGCAATGGCCAAACCACCTTCGTTAATATATAACCACTGAGACGGTTACCCGACACCTGTTCATAAGAATAGATCTTTGTGAACATGGAATCTCCTAAGGACACAACACAATGCGGCTAAATGTCGTCGAGTTATTCCCGCCAAATACTTACGACCCTATATATAGGCGTCCTCGCGCGCAAGAGAGATACCAACACGAAATTGAAAACCCTTACTCGATTATCGAGTATGTTCGGGATATACGAGAAGACCCACGACATGCCTCTTAGCGACTGATAAGATTTCAAGATGCGGGCCTTCTTGAGGACTTGATGATGAACACCTCGCTCAAACACAAGGGCTAGTTTTTGAAGATATCACACGTATCGCAGTTTTCTCACGATAACAATTCACAGCGCATTATTAATCTAATGTTTCGCGCATCTCTATGCGTCCAGTTCAAGAATTCTTTCTTACGCGCAGCAATTAGGTCATTGATTAGTTCTCAACAGCGGAAAGGCGTCCTGGCGAAGCTTCCCCGCTATCTCTCAAACATTAGCAGTGGGGGCGATGTCATTGCTTCCACTTAGTGGAATCATCGAGGAAATGGAGACAAAATTGAGCTAAATCGCTGCATAGGAGCCGGAAGTTGCCTCACGTGTACCTCGCGGTATACCCGACGCGAAATACGTTTTCCAATTTTTTTAAATCCTTTTTCTATTATGTATTCCCGTTAGAGTTCCGCTCGCGCTCGATGCAAGGGTAACTCGACTATATATTCGCCTGCGATTGAATAATTCATTTCAGGTATTGCGTTTTACTTATCCTCTATATTGCTGAAATATTATGAACCACACTCCCGCGGCTCTCTCCTCACAGTTTCTAATGAGGTTTAACTAATTTCACGTAATTTGTTGCTTTAAAACCCTGGAATGGAGAAACACGATAGCCCATGACCACCAGCGCAACAGGTAATATAGGAGTGCTGTAGAGGCCGTTGACACGTGATTGACAGACGGTAGTGTCACTGGCCTTGTGCACAGCACTCCTTTATTCTCAATTCGACACCCTCACCACTAACACACCTTCGCTCGTTGCCGCATCCACCCGCCTCTCGCCCACTCCCCTTTAGGAGAATCCCACCTATATATATTCTGTGGCAAGGAAAGGATATGTCGCCTTGAAGAAGGCAAGTCCACTTATCGAAGCGTTGGCTCCTGCTTTCAGTTTGTTCTCGTTTTGCTCCTCGTCTTGAGTTTCCACCTCCCGCCTTTCTGGTTTACCCTAGAATGGATTGTTGTTTATACTTCACAGTAGAAAGCTAACCCATAATGCGTCGCAACTTCTTGGTTCACGTGCATATATGCAAACACAGCATAGCCGTTTCTCTAAGAAACACCTTCCCGTCTCAAGTTGTTTTGGATTTATTTCATTATTTTTACAAAATTACTATCTGTGCGCACCCTTTATCGACAGGCCCGCATTCGTAAGTTGTGCCTTGCGGTGTATGCTTACTTTATTTGTTTTTATTTTATTTTTTCGCAGAAGAAATTGCCAAGAACAGAGATGTTTGCCAGAAGTAATATTCGCCTAATGTCCGCGAACATACTCTTTTATGCTTCTGAAGACGCATAAGTAAGGCAAGTGGAATTGGAAGTCCATCAGTATTTTGATTTGTATATACCGTTCACGATGCCAATGACATGTCGGTCTTTACATATACTATACGCTGAACTCGCGACGATATAGATACAATATTAGGACAGGACCTGTACTTTTATTTCTTTGCAGTTATAAAACGCACTGTAAATGTAAGGAACGCTCTGCAAACCTCTCTATTAATTTGCGGAACAATTTCAGTGATGTACTTGATTGAAAATTTTTTTTTCTATACGCTAAGCCACTGGAAAACTCATTGCAAATGCAATGGAGTCATATTGGGCATCCTATGGGCAATGGCGATCGATATTTCAGAAGCATATTATTGACCAAGTCATGACGACATGCACGCCAGCTGCTAACATTGACGAGAAATATTGCAATAGATGAGCACTTTTGAGGACTTCAATATAATTAGCTGGAGAAAAGGAGGCGAACTGGATGCGAATTTCCGAGAGAGCAGTTGGTGCGGGGTGTACGAGGAATTATGGATGCATTTATCCACCTTATCGTGCGAAAGCTGCCCTGAGGCCGTAGAGAAGGACTGGGTAATCATTTCGTCAGCCTTCCGGGTTTGTGTATCTAAATACGCGCATGAGCCCCATAGCTTTCTTTATTTGACCCACATGGAAATGCGGACGCCCGCCGGGGCGCAATAAACCATACTCGGTCGACATATTCTTTCACTCTGGACATACTTTGTCGTTAACTACATGTGTTTCGGAAGAATGCTAATCGCATTGGTTGGTTATTACGTTTTCAATTAGGACCTTGAGGAATGCTGTTCTTCATACGGCAGACTGGGAAGCAATCGCATTTTCCAGCATCCCCTATATCCCCCCCCCCCCCCCCGCCCTACGCACACGCTTCCACATTTATTTATCTTGGTAATGTCACCTAATTAGACATAATCGTCATCGAATTTCTAGGTTCAATCTGCGCGATATAGAAACCGAGTGGACCGCGAGCGCATTAAAGGCAACTACTTCTCTCGTGTCAGACGTTGATGCCCCATGACGAAAAGCGCGACGAAGTCTCAACCTGAAGGTCGCGGGCCATTGCGGTAGATACTGACACGGCACGCTTTGTCCTTCGAGCATATGCCGCCGTTGCAGCGGCGGAATACCCCAGCAGTAGTCACCCTCGACCATGCCATCGCTGAAACTTCGTCGCGTGCTTCATCATGGGGCATCACCGTCCGACGTAATACCGGCATCGCCTTTCCTGCGCTGCCGGAAGCAGGAGGGTTTCTGCATGCTCGGATTCAGTATTTCCTGCACGAACAAACGCTGAAGCTCGCTGATCAATGTCTCAAATAAGTGCGATATTTAAAAGGGGGAAAAAATGGGGGCGCTTTAAAATGCGAATGCGTACAAAGTTGCCGTTATTTTCCTGCCTCCCCAGTCCTGATAAAAAGGCTATTAACAAATCTGTATTACTTAGTCTTCTGAAACTCATGTTATTAGCAGCAATGGATTCAATCAGGTAAATTCTAAGGCTTTACGTGCCAAAACGTGAATCTGGTTATGAGGCACGCCATAGCGGGGGAGTCCGGATTAATTTCGACCACACTGGGTTCTCTAACGCACGCCCAATGCACAGTATACGGGCGCTTTTGCATTTCGTCCCAATTTAAGTTTGACGGCCATGGCGCGAGATTTACTGCCGCCCTTTAGGGTTTAGCAGCATAATGCCATCGTCAGCACATGCCCCCATGGCGGTTAGCATAGCATATCCTCGTAGATTAGAGCTCTTCTGGAAGCATATGCCAAGTTCGCTACGCTGATATGCGTCCTCTAAAATGTCTCCAGACTATGTAAAAAAAAAAAAAAATACGTGCCCTATACGTTCTAGCATAAGCAGGAGGGACACAACATGCTTTTTCTTGGAAGGAGGTAGATATCGCCACATAAAACACTTCAACAAGCTCTGTACGCGCATGCGCGTTCAATATGAATCAATATTTGTTCCCTGCGTGGCAGTCGACATGATTGCGCGAACACAGGTTAGTCGTGGTCAAGTGCGCTCTGATTTTGTTCGAAAACTGATTTATTGAGTAGCTTTAGTGTTTTTGGCTATTTTTTGCATTCAGCAACAGCGGTTCACATTTCCTAGAAAATGGCGCCGCCTTAGATCACCTGGTAAGCAACGGCTCTGTCTCCGATAATGCCCATTGACACTTATGCAGGCAGCCTTGCCTCATAATAAAAAAGAAATAATAATACATTCTAGAGTTTTAATGGCCACAACTACGATATGATTATAAGGCACACTGCAGATGTAGGAGGGTACTCCAGATTAAGGTTGACTACGTAGGTTTTTTTGTTTTTTTTTTACGTGCAGCTAAAGCTAAGTACACGAGGGTTTCTGAATTTCACCCACATCAAAATGCGGCTGCCGTGGGCGGGATCCAACCCACGAGCCCGTGTTTAGCAGCACAATGTTACTAAGCGGATAGCTTAGCAACTGCCCGGTCGGCTCATGATGGTGCCCAGATTACACCCATACCGCTGTCAAGAACAGATGCAGCCACAAGTCTTCGCTCCCTCGCCCGCGAGCTTACACAGAATCTGTGGAACACCAGTGCATTCACGAACGCACGTCTCCACAAATTGGATCCACGTCTGCAACTCCGCCTACCACCAGGGTTGCCACGAGCGGAAGCAACACTTCTGTGCCGCCTGTGGCTCGGCGTGGCATTCACAAACTCCTATTCATTCCGCATTGGAATGGCCGACAGCCCTACTTGTGACACTTGCGGCTGCGAGGAGACGATTGAACACCTCCTTTGTGACTGTCCCCGTTACGCAGTGCGAAGAAAAGTGCTCGTGACCGCTCTCGCAAAACTGGACAATCGCCCCTTTACTGAGGAAAAAGCTCTAGGACACTGGTCCAGACGGGCTTCGGCACTCAAGGCCTTAAGGGCTTTGTTGAAGTTTTTAAGGACATGTGAATTGTGCGACCGCCTCTGAACGTTGTAGCGCGTAGTTTCGCGTTACTGTGTCAATTTTCTTTTTTTTTTTTCCTCTTCTTCTTCTTTCTCCTTTCATTCCCTTTACCCCTTTCCCCAGCACAGGGTAGCCAGCCGGTACCTACACTGGCTAACCTCCCTGTCTTTCCTCTCCTTTGTCTCCTCCTTCCTCCTTAGCAACTCCTCCAATCCCCCTTTCGAATCTCGGGCTTTACTTTCTTTTTCTTTTTTTTTTTTACTTTCCGTTTCATCATTTTGTCTCGTGCGTTTTTTCCAAGCACCCGCCCGGGTGATGCCATCATCCACCGATCATCCATCATCCATCATCCTCCAGCCTCCCTTAATCAACGCAGGGATGCGCTGGATGTACGATAAAAAACAAGAAGATGATTTACATATTAGACATTAGGGATTCTGTTCAATGCTATCAAAATTTACACGAGCTTGTGTTACTCAAGGTGCATGTATAGGTAAAGAAATATTAGCTGTCCAATATATAGTTTCCAGCTCTGTTTTCTCCAATTGCTTCCGATACCTTTCTCAGTTGTCGTTGTTGCGAGTGCCTGTTTGTTAAGCTTAGTATGAGCGTTATCAGATAGAAAATTACTTTGGCTCTGCATATTTCGAAAGCAAACACCACGGGTTTGAAAACCATGATGATAAACACTTGATTCAAGCCCTACAAAAATGGGCTTTTTATGAAAATCGACTGTATAAGGTAAGAGTATATTAAGTGTTCTTGAGGCTTTCAAATAAATACCTCGCCAGCGTATGCAATCACAGGGCACGGGACGTTTTCCAAGCTGCGTGCTCCGGTTAACAACCTTAACGTAGTGCAACTGAATAGGCAGCCGTTGTCTATGTGCCACTTGGCGCCGCTGGAGCCTGAGTGCAGCATCCTGCATCTTGTTGCCGGAGCCTCTGTTTTAAGGCGGTACTATTATTACATATAAACTAAAATATAATAATAAATCAAGCTCTCAATTAGTAAACAACGCTTCTGCAATGAACGGCCGCTCATATACACACAGAGAGGAACATTGTTGAAACATAATATATGAACTAAAGATTGCTGACTGTGGCCCAATAGATTATAACAGCATCTACTGTGGCGTATATAGTTGTGGGCTTATCGCTAATGAAAAAGTCCGGCCGCATGTTACACTCCCGTAACACGTGAAAGCGAAAGCCTCCTGCACATTTGCTAATGCATTAGGTTATAAGTTTAGATGCGTCAGACTTCTTGCAAGACATAACGAGCCTCAGTGTGGAGTAAACGTGTGGCAATTCATTGTCTGCGAGCTTCGGCCTCCTCTCTACGCGTTGCCGTCTTGCGTAGTCGCGCTGCTGTTTTCGCAGTTCGGCTTCTTCGGCTCGTTTTCGGCGCTTAGCAGAGGCGTCTCGAGCCCGTATAGCTGGGTCAGACTCGCGCCAACGACGTTTCTCTTCGACTTTACGTTGCATCCTCTCAGCAGAAGAAAGCAGCACCCGCGGTCGAACGCCTTGCTCCCATCGCTTCACATGTCGCACCTACCTCTCGCTTGGCGAGCAACTTCGGCCGCAGCGTCGAGGGGGATATGCAGTGCTTTACTGATGGTCCAGATGCTTGTTTTGAGGTTGTTCTTTATTGAAACTTATGCTGCTTTGTGCGTTGTATGGGTGATTTCAATGAATGTATGAGCCATTGCATTTTTGCTTGCTTACGCCGGTGTGAGCCATTGCTGATGATGATATTTTTATACCGTTCTACTAGACGCCGCCTTAACGGGGTATGAGCCATTGCAACAAGCCATTCAGGGCTTTCGCCTTAATAACTACATGGCGTGTACTTACATACCAAATGATTGGATATGTGCGCTATGTACTCGACATTATACAGGGGTCCAGCATAATTTTAGCCAAGAATTTAAAAATGAAAGGCGCATCGGAAGCGAATTGAACAGAATGCATGACGCATACGAAAGCCTATAGTAACTCAGACATTTTTCGTTTCCCCATAACTCACTAATTATATAAGTTTAACTACCCAAATTTTTAATTATTGGCTGAGGACCTCAAGCATCATATGCGAATTTGTAGAGCACCTTCAGAAACCACCGATCGAGTTGTTTCCTTTACGATACGTCTCACGTAGTCCTTTTTTTCCGGGGTGCATAGAAAGCTCACGAAATATAAAAAAAAAAAAAAAAAGCCACGTGACGGAGCGCTTGCGCAGTGGTATCGTGCTGCTCTCAAGCGTGCGTTCGATGAACAAGGTCAGCTCCTGTGGGATGACGGCGAAAATGCATGCTGGTGGCCAATTGAGCGCTGTCGATTAAATAAAGAACACCCTGCCGCTTCCTCGTTGCCACTGGGTATGGGTTTCCGAATAGACAAGCACAACAAGTGGCAAGAAGTGATGAAGTCGACAACGAAAGCAGCTGAGTGCGGATAAAAAAAATTATGTAATATACGACCAGAGCATGTATGCAATGAGCGAGGATCGTTCAGCTGTATATAGAGCACTGATGAACAGGCTAGCTACAGAAGCAACATAGTGTGAAGACAGTAGTTAAGGGGAAAAATGAATCAGAGCGTGCCACATGTTAAAATAGACAACAATAACAGCAACAACCCGAGTGTGCATCAAGTTAGGAGCGTTGAGAAATACATTTAAATACATAAGGACAAACTACGTTAGGAAATTTCTGTCAGGCCCGCTTAAGTAACTTTGTTGTTTGGGGCCCCATTGACGATGATTATGAATTACCAGTGATGAGAATGATGAAGAAGACGGCGAGGATCACGAGGAGGAAGTAGTGCACGTCCTCGTCGCCCTCGGAGACGTACATCCACTCGAAGTTTAGCGTGCCACCGGCGTAGACGTTGAGCACCTGCGACGCCACCGAGGCGACGATCGCACTCCGGCGGCGTAGACCGCATGGAGACGGTGCGTTATGCGCTTCCTGGCGGCGTTCCAGACGCCGGTGGCGGTCAGCTGCAGGAACACCTTTTCCACGAGCGCCTGGAACTGCTCGTTCTCGTGCGAGCGCATATGCACGAAGGCGACTGCATGCGTACGCAGAGACCTGCATTGTCGCGGGTAGGACGTATAAGGCGAACCAGCTGCCTCCACATGTCGCGTCGGTTCCTTCGACCCAGCCGTAGTGTTTGAGGGTGCGGAAGTGGGGCGCCGGCGATCGGTAGTTGACGATGCCGTCCCTGCGGTGATGGGTTCAATGATGGGATCACGGTGATGGGTTCAAATGCCTAATAGTTAGAATTGCGTGTCTCGTCCGTTGTTTTCAAGTTTATTCTGAGACAAAAGACTGTAAACACATACAAAGAGACCTCGCATTTTAACATGACATTTTCAATATTTCTACTTCGAAAAAAAAAGTTTTTTTTTTCAAAGTTGTGGGGTGGCAACACCGGAGTTGAAATTATTCCGGAATCATTCCATATTCTAAAGCAATATACCTGGGATGGAACAAGAATGGAGTGATGTCCCCACTGTGGCAGTTGGAAGGGGAACAGAATGAGGGTCCGAAATACCGGAACGCAGTTGGAATTGAATGGGCGCAAATTCACGGAGCACTAAATGTTTATATTATGCTTAATTAAAAAGAAAGTGTATTTGTCAATTAGACTAAGCTAGACTTGTTCAATTTCAGAATTTTTACTCAGTAAAGCTCTCTCAATATGTATCTATAGGTGACTGCCTTTGCTGCGGCAATTATAAACAAAATTGTTTTCTACCCATTGTATACCTTCGCGTTATGATTTGTTATGATTTGGAAACTTCTCTTCGTTACGCTGATGATTCGAAGTTCATATAACGATAGGTACGTTGAGTTAACGCCTATAACTTTTTCTTACGGAGTTATGTCAGCTTTCTCTAGTTTTAATGAACTCCTAACATTAAGTTAAGGCGTCTTAGAATTATTTGATTTAGTAAGAGCATCTTTACATAAGCAAAGGGATGACGGCCAAAAACGGCCACGTCGCAACGGTCGCACCCTGTGTGAGCCTACGATGACTGGGAAAGCGCGCTATGTTTTTAGCCTAATTTCGAGTATACACAAGGCTCGATAACAGGCCTTAAGGGGTCCTCTATGAAATGGCGTCCATCAATGTTAATGGTTAAACAATGAAAGGTATTAGACGTCACCGGTCCCGGCAGCTCAAAATTCGTTCACTGCGAGAACCACTTTCTCGTTGATGACAACCATTTCATTTTGCTTGCCTAGTTTTTCTTGAAATAATTGAGCTCACTCACTGCATGCAGGGGTAAGCGGTGTAAAAAAAGATTTGTACTTTGCTTTACTCGAGTGATATTAACTATAGAGAAATTACAGACAACAATGTCCTGGAGAAATAAGGGGTCAGAAAGAGTGTTTGTCCTTGTGCGCAAAATAGTACGCAACATATTAGTTTCCATGTCAAGAATTTAAACAAAATAATGGAAACGAAAGTATTAAACAATTATTGAGAAATCGTTTCATACACTTAAATTGAAGCAATGAAACGGACAAACTGTGCCACTCCAGCACTGAGAATGGTTCAACCTTAACCATACCGCGGAGATAAGAGGAGTGGATATGTCCACTCCACGGGTATGTCCCCCTTTTGAAAGTTAGTGTGACTGGAATGGAGGGATCCACTCCGCAAAACTGGTTGATTCGCTTCTGTTAGGTTGTCATTCAATCCCTGTTGTCTAACGCGCATGTCACTGTCATTAAGTTAGTCATCTATCCCCGAACTGCTCTAGCGGCATCACTGAGGAGAAAGAGAACCTCGTGTTGTAAAGCAACAAGCGTATTATTTATACAGGGCCACTCTATATCGTTCGGCACATGTGGCACACAATCTATACACGCGAATACGAAAAGCCCCGTGTACAACTCTACCTTTAACACAAAAACGAAGAAAAGAGTCTACATTCTGTGCAATTCTTACCAAAATTTTGCAAGCTGATACAGCTGGAGAAAACTCAACCTGTCAACAATGTTTCACGGAGGTCACCAATCAAAGATATCAATAAACAATAGGTTCGGAACACTTGATAATGTGAGAAAAAATAAGGTTATCATAATATGGTGAAGTACATATTTTACTTCTACAAAAGCATCTTGTGACTTTTGCGACAATAGCCAACTCTGATATAACGTATGATTGTAAGAAATATTCTGCAAGTTCCGTGAGACGGGAATGATGGCTGTAGGTTTCAGTTTGCTGTCGCCGAGGGTGGAGCGCCGGCAAATAATTGATAAAATCAGAAATTAATAAAATCGAGAGAACTTTTTATCAAGAAAGACTTTGAGACTGACCGCGAATTCAGTGTCGCAGTTTGAGACCCGAATGCTTAAATACATCGTAATGGCCATGGAGGCAATAAACGCGCAGAAGGGTTATAATTTATGTTAGCTCTTAGACTAACAAATTTACTGCATGGACAGCATGCATATATGAACCAAGCAAACTTAGAGTTACCTCATCATGGTGCATAATAGGGAATGGTTTCTTTCTTTTTCTGTGCGCCTACAAGCCCTTGTATTTCCTTGCCATGTCCATGGTGTTATCGTAGGACTGATCTGGACAGTTGTCAATTAAAGTGCCATTTTCGTGAAAAAGCGAGCACATGTTTGTTGCCACATATTCACCGATGGGCGATCATGTTGTTACAAGCCCAATGAATGAATGAAGGAGCATAGCAAGTTCCAGATGACAATATGATGCATGTGGACATGGAGGTGTCTGGTGTGGAATCGAAGAGGGAGGAATGTTTGGTTTCTTGCAATTCATGACCGATCCGTCTGCTTACAGCATCTACCATTATGCCAACAAACTAGCCGCAGGTCAACTTGTATATGGGTAACCTTCGCTCTTGTTGCCATGCCGCTGACTTCGCATGCTCTTGAACTTTCATCCGCGCCGTTCCAATCTCAAACTACTTCGGCTGCTGCCAAACACTTTCAAATAATAATTCTCGTAGAACGTTCCCTGGACGTCCTGTGACAACTTCTTGTGTAACCAGAATTGCTGATGGCACCCTGGTAATGAGCCACTTAAAATTATTCAGGAGCCCGTCAAGGAAATGTTTCTCATGGGGCCTCCTGGCAGGCGGAGCACCCGGCTTGCAGCCCCCATAGTCGATATGGTAATCAGGCTCTAATTTCCATAAGCATCAAAGAAAGTTTGACCGAGGCACTTAAGACTGCTTACGTGAGGGAATGTTAAAGCATTGTATAGTCACTTAGGGTAAATGTTTTCGCTTAAGATTCATCCGTATGTCGCAGTGCACGTTACAAACTTGCACGGCATTCTTCTTTTTTTTTTTTTTTTATTGTGCGCGATCCCTTGCTTCGTCTTCTGCGGCGTGTCTCCGTAGCCGACCGCATTTCACAGATGCCGCTCAGGTAGACGCTTCGGAATGCGTCCCACTAGACACACCACCGACAAAATCCGAAGGGCAAGCGTGGGAGGCAGCGACATGACGTGTACAAGGACACATGCACACGGCACATCTCCTTTTATACACTCATGGTTTGGCGTCGAGAGTGCATTGCTGTAGAGACAGCACCGATGAAGTATGAAGAGCAAGTGACACGTGGGAGGCCGTGACGGAGGCACTGACGTGACGTGCGCAATGACGCACTCACTGGGCAGAACTATAGTCAACCATAACCGCGGAGCCACCGTGGCGTGAGTCGGAGAACTGTGCTCGTTTCGCACCCCACAGGCACGGCTTCGATTCCCACCCAGACCGAAGTGCAGTACATTTTCTATGCAATTTGATTAATTTACTTTGTTTACGAAAACCTGCCTGACAGATTTGACGTCAATAGGCGCATTTTTGAGGTGTGCTTACTCATCGCGCCGTCGACCATTTTCGGTACCATCTTACGGTTATACGTCGACAACGGCAATGCCAGATTATCGCGTCAAAGGGCGTATAATGCTTTCGCATTAACAGCTTTTTACACCGTTTCCCACATACACGTGGAATCCGGCCAGTTTTATTGCTTTGTTTTGTTTTTTCCAGGACTGTAAATGGATTGGAAAGCATTC
The DNA here is from genome assembly GCF_023375885.2 of Dermacentor andersoni. Taxonomy (NCBI): domain Eukaryota; kingdom Metazoa; phylum Arthropoda; class Arachnida; order Ixodida; family Ixodidae; genus Dermacentor; species Dermacentor andersoni. The sequence goes on from NC_092819.1 coordinate 139,020,566, forward strand.
AGCCGCTATTGTTATATTTCGGAAAAGGCGCATTACGCTTATGGAGCGCGCAATGCGGTTCTTGTTATTAAAAAACGATGTGAAGTGCGATCATGTTTATGTTTTACAGCGAGAGAGAGAAACGAAGAGGGAAAGGCAGGGAGGTTAGCCAAGGACCTGCCCGTCTGGATACCCTACACTTGGGGAGGGGAAAGGGAAAAACAGATAAGGAGAAAAAAAGAAAAATAATAGCCAGTCATTCACAGTCAGTCGCAGTGGAATTTGCACTGTCACAAACGTTCACACAATCCAATGTCCTTCAAGAAGCGCAGAAGGGCTTTTGTGGCCTTTAGCATGCAAGAACGCATAGGCCATGGTCCAATGATCTTATCTTCTGTGAGCGCTCTATTGTCTAGCAGGTTGAATTTCGCTTGTAAGGTACGTCGTTGAGTGTCAAAGGATGGGCAGTGACACAGAAGGTGCTCTAGAGTCTCATTGCACCAGCACAAATTGAACGCCGCACTGTTGGCCATACATATCAGGACTTATTAGGAATTTGTAAAATTGACTGCGACGTAGCTTAACACTGTAAGATAATTTACACCCTAAAAAGTGAAAAAGGGTGTAAATGTGTCTATAACTCACAACCTTAGGGTGTCCGTTATATAGATAACACCCTAAGGGTGTGAGTTATAGACACATTTACATCCTTTTTTCACTTTTTAGGGTGTAAATTATTTTACAGTGAATTCTAGTCCTTGAGCTCGTATGCTCAGAAAGGAGGACAGTGTTTGTACGAGAGATCGAAACACACTATCCACTACATATACATACTTAAAAAAAAATTGGTGATTGACATGGCATTTGATAACTTTACGGCACATTTCCAATTTACGAATACCAGGCAGTGAGCTTGCAAGGCGTATCCACCTGGAATGAATTTCCCGCTTGACACTAGTTTCGCGATATGCGTTCTACTCCGGCTGCAGCTTTGCATGTGGCGGCTGCATGCGGCCGCGCTGCTGAATCTTGAGAGCGACCT